>NC_049223.1:81602473-81909468 GCF_011100685.1 Canis lupus familiaris
GCCTCTTAGCTGCAATGGCAATCAATACACAGTCACCGAACCGCACAAGGAAGGACAGGAAACAGAAACCCAGAGGCCCTCCGAAAGGGAGGTGGAGGCTCTTTTATGAGTGGGCAAGGGTGCAAAAGCAGATTTTCCGTGTCCCGTTTTTCTCAAGGTGGCCTTGGTGACTGCCCCCCTCCAAGGACTCAAGGCACGCTGTAGAGCGAGGGGATGCCCATGCTGCACTTTGTAAGGACTGTGGAGGAGACCTTTCTGTGCCAAGGAGATCCTAGACACCCAAGCCCTAGGCTCGGGCTGGGGGCATGGCAAGCTCACCGTCTGCCACATCCTGTTCTGCCCACGGGCGGCCGAGCTCGGGGGAGCCGTGCAGCTCCGAGAAGCAGTGTGCCCAAAACGTCTAGGGCCCAGCTGGCGTCTCCTCTGTCATCTTCCAGCCCCAGGTGGTCCTCAGCTGAAAGCCCCCTGCAGGGCGGTTCCTGCCCTCTGCTGGCTCCGCCCTACATATGGGTGCGTGAGTGACAAACCCCCCACCTGCTCCCACTCGGCTCGGCAGGTCTCAGAGCTCAGGGGAGCCCTCAGGACACTCTACCCTCTTCACATCCCGCGCTGGGTAGTAACCACCTTCCAGACTCAGAAGGGTGTTGGTTGAGAAGAGGCTTCTATTCTCCCAACGTGTCCCTTGGCTAGAATCTCTTTGGTTTTTACTAATGACAATTCTGTTGTCTCAGAATTACTGTGGCCTTTTTAATAAACCTCGAATGTGGCTCCTGTGTCTTATTCCACCGCAGCGTGTTCAGCTTTCAAGCTTCCTGGGAGCTCACCTCTACTTCCTGCAGCGTGGGAATGTGCGTGGGTCCATTCCAGTTGCAGGGCTGAACTGTGAATGGCAGCGTTTCAACATGTTTAAAATTTCAGAGTCTTGATTCTCAACTCTTAAAGGAAAAAAAGAGTGTTCTAGAGGATGCTTCCTTGAAATACATGAGGAAAGTCACCCGGTACGTATCAGGTTGATTTATGATCCGGAGGCTGATTCCCTAAAGGAGGGGCCGCAGTGCTCACCTGGGCGTCCAGGTCTCAGTGAGTTACAGCTCCCTTATTGAGCTGTGTGGCTCTGGACCAATAACTTTAAAGTCTCTGCACTTCAGACACCTCATCCGATAACGGAGATATGAGAACAATACGTACCCCCAGTGTTACGAAGATCGAACGAGACATAATGCCTGTCGAGTGCGTAGCTCTGTGCCTGGCACATACTAAATGCTCAGTACGTCACGGATGGGGTATTATTGTCAACCTGGGTTTCCTGCTGACGTCCTACTGTTTTCTTTCTCCTTCTAGCTCACCTGGAAACTTGAATTCTGCATCTTTTTCTTCACCGTCTCTACAAACATTCGTCTCTTGAATACAGAAAGAATATGGACAAAATTTAGCTTTTGCCCTTATTTCCCTTTTACATCAAAGAGAAGTGTTTTTTTTTTTTTTTTTTTTTTTCCCTCAACTTGCAGATGTTACCCATTTGGATGAAATGCTGGGCTGTCCTAGGGATGGGGGCTGAGCAGGTGCGTCTGCAGGAGGGGGCATGGCTCTCAGGCACTGCTACAGTGGCCTGCTGGGCTCCTTGGGGGATCTCTGTTCTGGATTCCAGAGGAATCTGAGAGGAGGAGAGCCCTGTCAAGCCCCTCGAGGGCCCTTGGAGGAATATCGCAGTCTTCTGGAGGACAAATCAGCCTTCGGTGGAAGTGGACCCTCCCACACCGATGAAGAAGCTGAAGACGTGGGTTTCTACCGAGGCATCCCAGCAGCCCCGGACATGATGGGAGCCACAGTGGCTAACCTCCCTGTCCGGGACTGCAGGAAGCACCTGCTCGGGAGCCAGCCTCATGGCAAATCCGGAGCTGGCCCTTCCCCTGGGGTTTGACGGCTGCTGCTGACCCTGGTCTGCTCGAGACCCTGCACCTCTGGGATCTCCTAGATGCTGGGGACACACCAGTGAGAGCAGGCTGGGATGGAGCAGGGGTGTTGGGAAGGGGGTGTGCCTCGGACGGTCCTCAGCATCTGCTGGAGGCACCAGTCAGGCGCCTATAGGGGCTGAGGAAGTGGAAGAAGTAGGCGGAGCGAGCTGGGTGGGGAAGGCGGCAAACCCACAAGCCCAGTGCCTTTCTAGGGGGCCTGGAAGATGGTAGCTGTGGTACCAAGGGGCTAGAACCGCCCCTCAGGATGCCCAGAGCCGGAAATCCTGAGTATTTTGTGAAAATGCCCTATTTGGGAATTACTTAACCCCTCCCCCGCCCCCAAAGAAAGGAAAACCCATGAGCAAAATGAAACGCTTCCGTGGACTGCCGTTTTGTGTCATCTGCTTCAGAGCCTGCCCCCTTGGCTTCCAGTTGGTGCTCAGTAAATGTCTGTTGGTGGGGTTGCCAGGTGAAAGATGGGATGTCCCATTAAATTTGATTTTCAGAGTGGAAAGAAATAATTTTTTGGTATAGGTATGTCTCGTGCAATATTTGGGACATACTTACACTAAATAGCTATTTGTGGTTTATCTGAAATTCAAGTTTAACCGGGCATCCTGTTTTGTCTTCCTTGCCCTTAATCTGGCAACTCTACTGGGTATTCGCAAAACTCCCGGAGGAAGCGAGCAGGGCCATCTTTTGGATAGGGGACGAGTACTTGTGAGTCTCTTCCCTTCCCACTAAAGGGTGCCACCTTGCCCTTAGAGCAACTGGTCGAAGAGGGCTTGGGGCCTGTATCAACTGAGCTGTCCTCCGGGTGTTTTTCATGGAGAAGGCCTTGGGCCCAGTTGAGAGGAGTTAAGCTTAGAAGACAGTCACCAACCAAATTCCCAGATAATTGTAAAGCAGCAGTTTTTAAACCAGCAACCTGCCTTCCTTTTATTTTTTTACCCCCCCCCCCCCCCCGCCCCCCAGCAGAATGCTTGAAGCAAAATCCCGTGAGGAATTTGGCCTGTAAAACAGATAAAGGAGAACTTTGCTGGGAGGAACAAGGTGTGTGTGTACGTGCCTGGGGGTGGGGTGGGGTGGGGATGTTGAGAGTCACACCCTTCCATGGCATCCAAGGGCTCCAGGGAACCCCAGTTTGAGCCCTGCCCCAAAACCTCTTCCTTGGATTAAATCCAATCAGTGGACAGCAGCTGAGCACCAAAGGGCAGATCCTGGCCCCTGCGCCCCTGCTTTTACTGAACTTTCCTCAACTCCCTGGGCTGTAATGACAATAGTCTGTCTCCAGACCCGTCCTCAGACACGGCCCAGCCAACACTGCGCTGCTCTTCTTAGGGATGTTGTTCATTATACCACGCAGTGTCCTCTCTAGGGGGAAATCCTGCACAGTCTTTAAGAACACTTCCGAGTGTTGCATCCATCGGTAGCTCGTGGACACTGTGACCTCTGGGTTTTCCAGATGCCACCGGCTGCCAGAAAGCCCTGTCAAGCGCGGCTCCCCATTGGCAGGTAGGGAGAGCTGGCACCTTCCTCCTCACTCCTGGCTCCACTTTGTGCCCACCCACTTATTGCACTCTTAGGGCAGGGGCTCGTGGGGGTCCCCACCCCTCTCTTCTTCTTTTCTCATGAACCGTCTCCAAGTCCGTAGATCACTTCATGCCTAGGGTGGTTGCTCAGCCCAAACTGCAGGGCGCTTCCGAGCGCCTTACCTCCAGACAGTGCCCGGGACCCTGGCCTGTCACTTAGGTCATTTGCTCAGATGACAGGCAAGGGAGGGGCGGGGGCGGGGAGGGGAGGTGCGTGGAGGTGCGTGGAGGCGCGTGGAGGTGCAGCGAGGTGCATGGAGGTGCGTGGATGCTCCCAGACCAGCACAAGCTGGCAGGCACACGGTGTGCTGGCAGCACACCGGCTTCACTCATAAAAAACAAAAAAACAAAAAAAACAAAAAAAACAACTGTATCTACTTCGTGTCTGGCTGTGACACCAGGAAACCTCTCCATACCTGCCTCTCTTTTTCTTTGAAGGAACAGTTGCAAGGTGTTGATTCTTTTGAATTTCTCTGTTCGTGATCCTCTAAACGTTCCTGAGTGAAAACAGCAGGTGTGCAAGAGAGCGTTTAGTGTGTCCTGTCCCGTTCCGTCCTGGGACACCCCTCCGAGGTTTCTAGGAGACCCTGGGGCTCACTGGATCCGTGGGCAGAAGATGAAGGGTGGGGATGGCCTTCTCTCCTATTCACCTGCTGCCCCGGCCCAACCACTTTTACCTTCTCCTCCTTGTGTGGGGCAGAGGGCGCCGCCCCACGCCTACCCACCCGGTCTCATCCCACACACCATCTACTGATTTCTACTCCTTGGTCAGAATCACGCCAGTGGCACTGAAGAAACCTCGATCTCGAGAATGCTGGGGCCCAAGAAAATTTTGGAAAATCGTGATTTAAATGAGATAGTGATGACATCGATGTCGGTGTAGGAGCTCGGATCCAGGGGTCCTGCGTGCTCAGGGTCTTGTGCCCGTGCCCTCCCCGAAGCGAACGCACTGGGTTAGGTGCTGCCTTTACTCTCATCTTAAAGATGAGGGACCTGAGCTAATTAAGCCCAGGGAAGATCCAGCTGGGCTGACTCCACCCCACCTGGCAACCTGGTGGCCACGTCCCTGGCCGAGGTTTGGTTGGCAGGAGAACTAAGGGGCTTCCCCAGCAGCCAGCCCAGGCTCTTGAGCCTTTCTCCCACTTGAAACGCTAAATAAAGGTCCAGGAAGGGGGGCCGGGGGCTGCGTGCTTCCCAAACGGCAACTTCTGTGCATTTAAAAATTTCCTATTGAAAATTCCCCCCCCCCCTGCAAAAAAAGAAAGAAAATCCCAGCCTTAACCCATTCACAGACAGTATCTGAGCTGCTCTTGGCCGCGGCCCTAGCTGCACTCGCCAGCCACAAAGGAGAGCTGCACAAAGAGCTGCGGGCCGCAGGCGCGGGAAGGCAGCTCGGGTTGGCGGCCTGTGTCAGCTGGCAGGAAGCTCTCTGGAAGAGATGCAGTTGTCCTCTCTCTCCCCTGCGGTGGCCATGCATGCTCTGCACTGGGCACTGCGGGCATTAGGTCATTTAGCCCTCCCGGGGCCCGCTGTTATCATTTTTGGTTGTTTTCGGGGAGGACCCTGAGACACAGGGCCTGGGCCTCTTAGGGTCACTCAGGGCCAGAGGTGGGGCTTAAACCCTATTTGCTGGGCTCCAGAGGCAGCCCCTCAACTCTGAGGGACACAGCTGCCTTATCTAGCGTGGATGAGACTGAGCGTAGCCTGGGCCCCTGTCATTGTCACCGTGTCACGTGGAGAGCGTGGGAGCGCGCCAGACCCAGGGCATCCCAGACTCCAGAGCTGATGACCGCAAGGTTCTCTGTGAATGCCCAGCCCTGAGGTTTTCTCTGCATTTTATATCAAGTCTCATTTTCACAGCCAAAGGTATGAGCGTGGAAGTAGGATTCCAGAAAGTTCTGCTTGGTGAAGAGATGTTCAGACATCAAACTAAAAACTACATCTTACTTTTAAACCCCTCCTCCCCCCCTTTTTTTCCCTCCCCCCTTTTTTTGAGGAGAGTTCTGGTTCTGAAGCTCAAGGGGAATAATTTCATTAACTAGTGGTTCAACCACTCCTTCTCTATGAACGGGTGAAATTTTATACACGAGACTGGAAACGTTAAGGGTCCTTGTGAAAATATTAGGCATAAAAGTTAAAACCAAAAGGAATTCTATTTTCCTCAAGCTTCCATTTCTTTTTCTTTTTTTTTTTTTCCTCGAGCTTCCATTTAAATAATGAATATAGTCCTTGGAAGGAACTGAGGCCAAGACAGGTGAATACAAGTTGCCTTTAGAATTTATGGTTTTTAAGTTTTATTTATTTATTTTTATTTAAAAATTTTTTAGAATTTATGTTTTTTTTTTTTAACTTTAAAAATTTATGAGTTTTTATCTCCTGGCAAACAGGGATTTCTGACAACATATTAATAACAAACCTTATTAATAGCAAACCCAGGCCCTGGAGTGATGGTGAGTGGGGGTGAGGTGGGGGGCTGCCTCCCAGAAAGGGAGGTGCCAAGAGCAACAGGTGTGAGTGAAGACGTGAACTTGAGTTGGGGAGGGCAGCAGGCCCGGGCTGGGGTGGGGGTGGGTGGTCCCGTTTCTGCTGCTGGGCAGCCAGGTGACGCTGCCCTCTGTCAGCCTCTCTGAATGGATGGACAGGCGCCAGCATTCCTTGCAGGGTTGATGGGACGGACGAAGCACATGCGGTGTGGAGCAGGTGCCTGCCACTCGGGAAGCGCTCAGTAAATAAGGCCATCAGCACTGCTGTGATTGTGGCTGTACTTTTCATAATCTTTCCCTAAACTGTGAATTCCCTGAATTTGAACGTTCCCAGTTCCAGCTCTTCTGGGGACACAGACGGGGAGGTTCAACTTGGCCATTTTAGATCCTTCTCCACAGAAGGATGTCTAGTGCCCAACAGGCTGGCATGGCCCCTGCATTGTGTATGAATGAGGCAGCTCATGAATAATGCATGTAAAGCCTGATTATGTAAATCCTCAGGTTCTCTTACATTTTTAGCCAGCACATGACAATGGCCTTTTTTGGGCCCTTTGCCTGTCCCATTCTGTGGTCTGGTGTTTCGGCTTTAGGGGCTAGCCTGCCAAGTCCTGGGGGTGGGGGCACCTTAGGGAGGGGTGAGCTCTCCAAAGGGCACATCAAAGGAAAAGTCAGAGCTCTGTCACTGGCCCGGCTCTCCCCGACTTTGCATGGTGTGAAAGGAAATTGTCCTTGGCCTGGGCTTGTGATGTTTAATTCAGGGCTGTGGATGCTAGAAACCGTGCATCTGGGGCTCCCTCAGAGCAGGAGAGGCTGCCTTCATTTCTACAAGCCAGGGAGTCTGGAAGGTTTGCAGGATGGAGGGCAGGCTCCTGCAAGGAACTTATCTGAGCAGGTTAGGGAGGAGGGCACCCTTCTAGAGCCTTCTCTGGCTTGGCCTCCTTAGAGCTGATGCAGGCAACACACAGACACGCACATGAAAACACACACATGCAAACGCACAGATATACATGCACAAACACACATATAGCACATTCACACTTAAATGCACGTGCACATGTGTACGCATGCACAAATACACAGCCCTGAGTCAGGAAAACGAACAATTATAAGAAGAGTGGGGAGAGCCCAGGAGAGAGCACAGAAACTAGGGTCAGAGGTCTGGGGCCAGGTCTAGGCTCCCCTCGCCAGCTACTGTGTGAACTTGGGCGAGTCTCTTAACTTCCCAAGGCTCAATTTCCTCATTTGTGAAGTGGGGGTCATCACACCCACCAGGCCTAGCTACCAAGGCACCAGTAACGCTGGTCGGGGCTGCAAAGCCGGGGGCCTGTAGGTGGTCCTGAGATGGTGCTGATGGTAACTCCCCTCGTGTGTCTAATCTCAGTCTTGAACCCGCTCAACCTTAGGCGAGGGTTAAGAACGAGGGGGAGTCTGGTTTGGAAGTGAACGTGGGAGCGAGCGGCTGTGGGTGTGAACCGCAGAGGAGACAACAGAGCCCCTCTGCCCCCGGGGTCGGGGTGGGGGGACAGGTGCAGGTCCGCTGGCGGGCCCCCCAGCGCTTGTCTGGGTGCCGCCCCCGTGTGCCCGCTGTCTGCTGCGCCTCTGAGGGCTCTGAGACAGCAGCGTGTACCCGCCGGGGCCAGGCCCTGGGCCACATGCTTCAGAGGCAGCACAAGTGTCCCCAACCTTCTGAAACCATGTGGCCTGTGAGTCCACACTGTGTGAGCTTGGCTAGGGAGGGTTCCTGCCTGCGTGCAATCGTCCCAACAACCTGCAGGGCCGGGGCCCTCGGCTGCTGTTTGCGGGCGAGGAGACAAGGTTCACGGCGGGGAATGGATTTGCACAAGGCCACACGTTAGTTAGTGTGGGGGGGACGTGACCCTCACTGGCTTCTGCGCTGTGTGTCATAGGAAATAACGGGGTGAGGGGAGGAGGGGGCTTTGGCTGCATCACCAGCCTGAGTCCGAGTCTGGAACCTTGGTTTCTCAAGGCAGCGCTACACCAGGCTCCTGCCGGAGCCACATCACTTCTCCTCCTGCCTTTCCCGGGGGTGCCCACAGCCTGCAGCGCGCACCCGCCCACGCCTCTGGTGGACCCACTCCAACTCTCCTTCGAAACCCAGTACAGGTGTCATCACTTGGAAAGCGCTTCCGCTCCCGGCATGCCCTGGGCTGGCTGAGTGCCTGCCTCTGGGTGACACAGCCTGAGCGCCCTTTAGACAGAGACTTCGAATCATTAAATCAGCTGGAAGTCAGCTCTGTTCTGACTGTTCTGGCCTAAAGGATATGGCCAAGGACATCCACTCATCTATCCTCACCCATCCATCTATCCATCTGCCTGAGAATCGGTCCATCCAGCAATCCATCCGTCCATCAATGTTTACTGGATGTCACCTATGTTCTGAGCACTCAGAATAGTGATTCCAAATCTTTATGCACAGGTTGCTTATCCGTCTGTGTATCCCTACCACCTGGAGGGACGGTAAAAATACAAACACGAGCCACGATTTAAAATGATACAGATGAGCTAGATTATGAGCTTCGGAGAGGTTAAGAAATCCGCCTCGGTGTGTCTGGCATCTTCCTTTGCATCAGTGAGTGTGTTCTATGCTGCCTGGACCCCCTGGGCCCTCACTTTGCCGTTTCTAAAGGGAGCCCAGGGGCTGCAGCCCCCGAGGTTCTGCTGCAAGCAAGGACCCCTCACCTTCTGCTGCCGAATGGCCCTGTTGATCCTCTTCTCCTGCTGCAGCTGGTGCTCCATGCGCTCCAAAGCCTCCTTCAGCAGAGCCTTCTCTTCCGCCTCTTTGTAGATGTTGTCCTCCAGCTTTGCCACCTGCGACTGGTACATCTGCACGGATACTTTGCTCTGCCTGGGCGGAGGGGAGAGGCACAGTCTCTTTCCCCCTCCTCTTTCTCATTCGCCATCAGTGGTCCCAACCAGGGAGAAGCTTAGAATACTTCCGTCTGCGGCTTAGTGGCTTCATTGCGAGCAGATTTGGGGCGAATGAGGCAGAGTAAAGGGCTCCTCCGGTGCCTAAGTGTAGCTGGAGGGGATGCCCCCAGGTTCCTCCTCCGTTTCCCAGGGTGGGTGTAGGGGAACTGCAGCCCCTGAAACCGGGTGGGGCTCAGAAAGGTACATACTGTGAACCCCAAGTCAGAATCCACGCGAGGTGCAGTTTGCTCATGGACACAGGACAGAGTGAACACTGAGCACCTCAGCCGCTGCTTTCCCATAGACAGACCCCCCCCCCACCGCCCCCATCAGGCCCCAGTAATCACCCCCCCACCCCCTCCCCCAAGGCCTCTGCCTGTCGGGGACCTGCGTCTGCTGCTGCCCTGAGCACGGACGCCTGGCCCTTTCCATGGGGTCCCCGACGGTACCTGAGCTGTTCTATGTCTTTCTCGTATCCTCTCAAAAGCTCCTCTTTTCTCTCCAGCCGGTTCTTGAGTTGGGTGATCTTATCGAACACCAGATCGAGGTCCCTTTGTCGGAGCTCGTTGACTCTGTCTCTCTCTTTTGGGGACAGGTATTTCATGGATATGTGACCCGACATATCCTTGATGTTCATCAGACTCCCGAGCGTCTTGCTCATGTCCATGTACTACAAGGAGAGCGTTTGGCAGATAAGAGGCCTGGCCCGAGACTGCCGGTGGCTGCTTTGAGGAAGCAAACACCTCACTCACTCCATTTTGTTCATTTTTTGCAATTGCAGAGAACACACACACACTTGGGAGCGAGTGCAACTGGGCTTTTCGTGATACTTTCATTTACTCCACATCCCTTTATGCTACGCCTTTTTGAGAACCAGGAGGAAAAGTGACAACAGACATAAACATTCATTCTAACTACCTCGTGTTTCAAGGAACTGGCCTGTGTAATGTCTCACCCATGCTGGGCGAGTAGATGGGTCTTGCGGAGGAGCTATTATAACAACCGAGCACGTGTGTGAGGCTGATGTTTAGTTAAACTCTCCGGTGGTTAACGATGACGGTGGGGGACCCAGGTTTGGACGGGAGGGGACGATGCTGTATGTACATACCAGCTTTTCACTGAGATCTAAAGCCTCAACCACATCCATTTTCCTGGACTTTTCGGTGGCCGGGATGGCTGAGTTGGCGAGGCCATTCAGAGGCTGAAATAAAAAAGAGGCAAAAACGCTCTTGGCACGCCGTTGTGCATTTCTATATCCTGGAGATAAAGCGCTGTGGGTACCGAAGAATGACTTGGGAGAGTCGGTTTTCATTTCAGTTCCTGTCCAGCCAGTCTGATGCCCCTGTCAACTGCTTTCTGGGAACTGCGCTCCTACCCTTCTGAATGTGACTCCCTTTGAAATGGCACATCGTTTGCCTTGTTCTCTATCTTCCCTCTGGACCAGCGGTTCTCAGTCGAGGGTGATCTCGTCCACCCTCCCCTGCGTGCCCCAGGACCTTTTTTTTTTTGCAATGCCTGGACACAGTATTGGTCGTTGCAAGTGGAGGTGGGGAGTACTATGGGGCAACTAGAGGACAGGGATGCTGCTAAACATCCCACAGTATGTAGGATGGCGTCCCAAACAAAGAATCCCCTGGCTCAAAATATCAGTAGTGCTCGGGTCGAGAAACCCCAGTCTAGATGACAAGCTTCATAAAAACAGAGGTCGTATTGCTTTTGCTCACGGTTCCATTTCTTGTGCCCAGCATGGCACCTGGTAAAGTGCCACAGAGTGGGCAGAGGAAATAGCCTTCCTCCTTTTATTAAAGGAATCTCATTTATAGGCAACAGAACCTACACCTTCCCTCACCACATTTGGCCAGACCCTCTCCTTGTGCTGGAAGCTGCTGGGCGAGCGTCACTTCAGACCCACTCCAGAAACAAGGCCCAGTGGTGTTCACAGTTGTGCCCTCACTGACACCCTCTCTGCCAGCTGGCGGCTCAAAGTCCCTGCTGATTGTACAGAAAAGCCACCTGACGGATCAGGGAGTCCGAAGGACCACAAATAACTGTAATAAATCTCCCTAAAAAGCAAACTGGGTTTTAAGTGCTTGCCAGCCGCAGCATTTGCTGGCACCATGCTGTAAACCTCTGAGACTAGAAAAACCCAACTACAAAACTGTAAAGGCTCAGAAAGTCACTCTGAGAGATAAGCATGTGCGATTTGTCTCTACATCTAGAGCCGTGAGTGTGAAGGAGGGGATTTGAGAAGGACAGAGCCCGAAGGACCCCTCTGGGTCTCTAGCCCTAGGTGGTGTCCTCTGCACCCCGCTCCAGGTTCCCCTTCTTTTCCTGATGGAGGGTCATCTAAGGCAGAGTCTGGCCTACAAGGTCCAATCACACGGTGCCCACGCCCTTCTCTGCAGATTAGCAGGGAGCTAGGGACGGGCGGCCAGGGACCCAGTCCTGGTTCCATCGGTCATTACGCCGTGACATTGGGTGAGGTTCTTGACTGCATGAAGTCTTAACTTTTCTTATCTGCAGAACAGGGATCATATAATAGTAACTCTGTCACCAGGCCACTGTGAGGGTCGAATGAGAACTGGCTGAATGATAAATGATAGCTTAGCTCCGTGCCTGGCACACAGCAAGCACTTAATAGATGTCAGCGAGCCTCCCTGCTGCTCTCCCTCTTCTTTTTAATTTGCATTATTGCCAACCTTGGAGGATCGAGGTCTTCTGAGAGGGTTGGGGGCTTTCCTGCTCTGTGGTGGTGGTGGGGGCAGAGGGTCAGCGCTGGGGGGAAGGTGACTCTTGGAGGTCAGGCTGTGAGAGCCAGCTGAGCTCCCCACCTGGGGACTGTCCCTTCCGCTTCCGACCTTGGAGAATGGGAAAGCCAGCGTATTCCCGAAGACTCGCATCCCTAGCAAATGTCTAGAAAAACTGGGCAGGAGAATGTCGGTACAGATGGGATGACTTTGGAATGTCTTCTAAAAGCCTATGCGTGGTTTAGATGCGGCTGTGGCAGCAGGCCGGGCCCACAGGCCCCGCGATTGACGCTGACCTGGGCGGTGCACCGTCAGGCATCAATCAGGCGCCCATCGAGCATCCATTTAGGGCCCAGGGCACCTCCAACATAACAGCCAAATCCCTTTTGAAAATCCTAGCAAATAAAACTATTTCCCTTAAGAGAAGAAGGTTTTCTTGAGTGACACCATTTAAATACTATTAAACAATCAGAACAGCTATCATTTATGAAGTGTGTGCTCTGAGCGAGACGCGGGGGTCAGCCCTTCCCACTGCGGCCTCTAGGTTTTCACCGTTTTGTAGCTGGGATAAAGCCTCCCAGAAAGGCTCTAAGAGCCCGCCCGAGGTCACACAGCTTGCAGGCTGGTGGTCCCTCTGACTCTAGAACTTGTGTCCTCTTCATCAACCCACCTGCTACCCTTTAGGTGTTTGTGCTTTCCAGTTGGCCGTGAAAAGCAAACTTCAGGCAAACTCATGGCATAACTTTAAAAATTAGCCTGTTGAATATTTTCTGTGGAATATAACACATCCTGTGAAAAGGAGGGCCCACCAGAGATCGCTCCTGGTCCAGCGTCCGTGCTGTGATTTAACACTCTGGGCGCAGGTGGAAAGGAAGCTGTTCAGACACGGGGCTACCGGTACGGCAAAGCACCAAGCAGGTGGCACAGACGCCGGCCTACCAGGGAGGCCTGGCTCCAAACCACAGACACGCGTGGCCGTGCCAGGGCACGCGGCTAGTGTCCGCCCTCACGCCCACCCTCTCCACGTGTCACCGCAGAGATAAATTTTCTTTGGTTACCGCTCCGATCTCTATTCTTGAGAAAGTCGGCAAATCATCAGGTTTTGCGTCCAATAATTTCTGGACATTTTTGTCCATTCTGACAGTCTGTAAGTCTAGAAGTGATTCACTCAGGTGGTCCTTATGATCTATAAAATAAACAATTGAGAGTCAAAAGAAAGGGTCAGGAAGGAGTTATTGCACGTAATAATCACGGCTGCTGGGGTCCCCGGGTGGCTCGGTGGGTTAAGCACCTGACTTCAGCTCAGGTCATGATCTCAGGTCCTGGGATCGAGCCCCGAGTTGGGCTCCCCGCTCAGCGGCGAGTCCGCTTCTCCCTCTCCCTCTGCCTCTCTTTCCCGTCCGAGCCCCACCCCCGGCTCCTCAAATAAATAAACCCTTAAAAAAGAAATCACAGCTGCTGTTTACTGGTCCTTTACTGCAGGCCAGTGTTAATCTCCGCCCTCCCTTGGCAGGTGAGAAATGGGTCTAGACAGGTAAATGGCTTGACCAAGGTCACACACAGCTAGGAGGAGGCTGCGGCCTCGCAGGAGCCAATGTCGAGGCATGGACGGTGAACTTTCAGCCACAGGAACCAGGATGGAACTTGAACCCCGGCTTCTGAATTCCTGCCAGCAGCAGGTGCGGTGTCTTGAGAACGCTATCCCCTCTAAACAGAGTATTCTAGGAGGTTCCCCTGGGGCTGATTCTTGCAGTATTAGTCCGGGACAAAGTTCGGGCCACAGCGAAATAAGAAAAAGGACAATGTAGTGAGTTTTTCATGAAATCCCATTTATTTAAGATGAAGACTTGCCCTCGACTCTGAGACCATGCCTGCCGTCTTTCCTTGTATTACAACGTCCTTTGGTTATGAAGTGATGGGCTAGAAGCGGGTGGTCCTGGCCGACTGTCAGTGCCCGGAGTGACCTCTAGAGTCTGGGGCTCAGGGATCTCAGCGGGGAGTGGGAGACCAGCAGGGAGGGGACTTACTTGATGAGCAGGCCTTCTCCAGCTCCTTAATTCGCGCACGCAGTTCAGACAAGGCCTTTCTCTGACGCTGAATGATTTCCTCGTGTCGGGACCCTTTGCACTTGGCCCCCAGATCACTGAAGGATTGCTCCTAGGGCCAGAACGGTGCGGAAGGCGGCTTTATTAGGGGTCAGACTCTTATGTTCCAAGAAACATGTACAATTCATGACTGGCAGAGGCCCTGTCACTTAGTACCTCGGAAGCTACTGTAGGGGGCTTTAGCACAGAAGGAAATTTAAATTCTTCATTTCAAATAGAAAGTCACATCTAGGAAGATTTCCAGCTCTCTTACCTACTTAGCATATCTATAAATGAAAACCCCCTCTATGTTCCCTCCCCGTGTTTTATATTTTCTTCTAATATTCGTCTAAGCTTGGGTTTCCATTTGTTGTCATTTGGGTCTCGTCTCGGAATAATCACATCAAATTCCGATTCTGCTCCAGGAGGGGCATTTTTAGATGAGAACACATGGCATGGTACTTTCTTCCTGACTGGTAATAAGGATGGCTGTTCGATATTTGCTAGGGGGAGTTTGATAGACTGGCTCGCGTTGGTCTGGAGAAAGGAAAAGCTTCCTCTGAGACTTCTGGAGGCTCTACTGACCCACAGGCCTCTCTGGGATGAGGCAAATGCTCTATATCTGTGCTATCCAGTATGGCAGCCACTGGGCACAGCGCTTGAGTAGGGCTTATGAAGGGCATGGCCAAGGGGAGGCCTGCTCCCTCTTTTAAGGGTCTGGTCCACCTTTCAGATTTTGAAGAGTGCAAGTTATACCTTTCAAAGAACTTCCCAGACACACACAAATTTGCACACAGGAGAACCTGGGTGGCTCAGTTGGTTGAGTGTCCGACTCTCGGTTTCAGCTCAGGTTATGGTCCCAGGGATCCTGCCCTGTGCTGGGATCTGCACGCGGTAGGGAGTCTACATGAGGGTCCTCTCTCTTCCTCTCCTTCTGCACGCCCCCCCCCCCCCCGCTTGTGCACGTGTGCCCTCTCTCTCAAACAAATAAATCTTTAAAAAATTTGCATACGGGGGGGGGCCTGGGTTGTCAATTGGTTAAGTGTCTTCCTTCTGCTCAGGTCATAATCTTGGGGTCCTGGGATCGAGCCCCGAGTCAGGTTCCTGGCTCAGTGGGGAGCCCGCTTCTCCCTCTCCCTCTGCCCCTCGCCCTGCTTGTTCTCTCTCTCTTTCTCTCTCAAACAAATAAATAAAATCTTAAAAAAAAAATAAAAAATTTGCATACAGGTTCTGGAGGTTCAGGGTGCCCCTGAAGCCCAGTAACGGACTCCATGCACCCCACGGGCTCTGTGAGAGCCTAGTCCCGTCTCCATTGGAGACTGTGGTGTTCCCAGGGCCCAGCACTGTGCCCGAGCTTAGTAGATGGTCAATAATTATGGAGCCTGAATGAACTGAGGTCAGAAACAGGAGCAGGAAGGAGCTTGTCTCAGCTTCCTGGCTGGGACCAGGGCTCAGCAGGAAAAAGAAGGGGGCACTCCACCCCTGGCTGCACTGAGTAGGACCTCATTTGACCGTGACACCGCCTTTAGCCTGCTTATATGCTGCATGGCTGGTCCACTCTTCCCAGGTGGCTTCAACACTGGCCTTGCTGTCTTTGGGGATGTATGTTTGCCCTGGCATGTCCTGTATATGTGTGTATGTGTGTGTAAGGGCACATGTGCAGGGGTGTGGAGGGGAGGGGAGGGGCTACTGACCTGGGGGTGGGGCAGCCACAGCAGCGAGGCTCGAGGCTCGGTGACAGCCTTTATTCATGCCTGAGCCCGATGTAACCCTTACTCATGGCTCTTCTGGGAATTTGTTTATTTAAAGATGGAGATTCTTTCTCATACAACTCTTAAGCCCTCTGACCCACTCTGGCTCAGCAAGCAGGAAGTAGCCTGCGTTTAGAAAGCCATTCGGAAAAAGAACAAATACTTCTTTCCTTTTATCTTGCAGCTAATCCCTCCCCGATCCTCTTCAGCGAATCCTGCCTCATCAGAGGAACTACTAATCTCAGCGTCCAGGCAATGATCCGTTCTAGCAAACTTGTGCGGGGTCGCAGGGGGGTCTGATGTGAACGGGAGCCCCGTGTGCCCGCCTCTGCGCCCAGCACTGGGCCTGGCATACAGCGGGCACTCAATAGTTGTTGAACCAATGCATGAATGAGGGCGGGGTCGTGCACTAAAGAGCTCGGGATCCCATCAGGTCTGCGACAGGAGGGAGAAGTGCTCCCTGCCCCCCCTAACCCCGGGCTCAGGGCGTGGGACCGCCCGGGCCCCTCTGGCTTCTCTGACGGCACTGGGGACAGCACTGTGCCAAGGCCAGCTGGCTGGGCCGCCGGGCCTTTCATCCAAGCTGTGTGCGGCCCGGCTCACTGCTGTTTGGCAGGGGAATGGCATCTTGGAGAAAGCAGGAAGGCAAGCTGACACATTTGGCCCCGTTGCCAAGTGAAAATCCAAAGCCCGTTACTGAAATGCCCTGTTCTCTCGTTTCATGAAGCAAAGAAGAGGATGTCCCCGGACTCCAGGAAACCCGAGGCCTCAAGGGGCCGCCGCAGCCCACAGTCAGTCTTCGTGAGTGTGGGTGGCACCTCGGGGGCGGCGTGGCGAAGGTGGTCCTCACCCAAAGACGTGCGCCCCGTGGGCTGCACGGCTCGGGCTTCCAGGGCTGCAAAGGAAGCTGCGGAGGGACAGCCCTGGAGCATGAGTGGGAACACGGTCCGGCCCTGTCAAGCCCGATTTAGGATGCCCCCTGCACCCAGCATGGTCACATCTGGGATCTGTCCTACGGACACACCTCCAAGGACACTAACTATAGCAACGTGGGAAAGTGGACACAACCTAAATGTCCATCAGTGGGGGACAGGGCGGATAAAAGGGGTGCAGTGAATTCTACGCACCCAATTAAAAGAGCAAAATAGGTCATTATACACTTATTAGGAAAGAGGCCTTTACGTAGTGCTCAGCGGGAGAAAACCACAGTGCAGCACACATGTGGCTCCGTACCATTATTTTGCAAAGAGACCTATTAAGTCAACACGTATCTATAGGTTGGGTGTGTCTGTGTGTGCATAAATCAAATTTATTTCTCTACAGCCCCCCCAAGGCGGTGGCTGTCATCACCCCTACTTTCCAGGCAAGGGGGCCGGCACACGATAACCTCCCCGGGGTCAGCGTTTCCGAGTGCAGGAGTCCCACTCAGGGACGGAACCCGGGCAGCCCGGCTGACCTTCGAACACTGCAGGGTCGCGCCTGAGGGTCGGGCAGTCTCTGTGAGGCTGAGGGCTGGTGGCGCACGTGCCGACCGCGGCCAGCAGCCGTGACCTCCAGGGACCGCGGGAGGATGGCCGGGACTAGCACTTCTTAGTCTGCACGTTCCGTGTGAGCAAGTCATATTGTTGGGACTTGGAATGAAAATATTTTCAGAAGCAGAGACAGACACCCTTGGGCTCTTTCTTAAGCATGTCCCCCCCGCCCCCGAGTGCCCAGGACTGGGTGGCACTCACCTCTTGGCTGCTCAAGAAAGTGTCAGTGTGGACCGGTTCGATCTGTACCGAGATGTCGCACATCTGGGTCTTGTTCCTGGGCTTTTGTTCCTTCTCCCTGTAGAGCTGGACTCTGTGTTTCTCTTGGGAGGCCCTAGGGCAGAGAAGATGAGTCACTGGACAGCACGATGGCTGGCAGCGCGAGGTTCTAGGAACCCTGAGTGACCTTTGTAGCCACTGGCGGAACAGAAAAAGGAACCGGGTTGCAACCTTCTGGCTTCGAGTCTCCTGCCTGCAGGTTTCTAGAGACTTCAGTTTCAGGGGATTTGAGAAATGGTGGCCCGGGCAGTAGGCATCTGTCCCCCTTGTTCCCCCCACGGGGTCTGTGGGAGAACCTGTTGTGGCATTTACTGGGGCCTTTGCTGCGTGTCTGCCGTTTTAACCCTTTGTACGTGCTAACCCCTCTGTTTCTCATAAAGGCCCCATGAGTTGGGGACCGTCCTTGCTCCATGTTACAGACGAGCGAAGAGGCTCACAGCTGTTGGCCCGTGGTCACGAGGCTTGTAAGGGAAGGCGGCTGGCCTTGCACCCAGGCAGCCTGCGTCTCCAACCACTGTGGGAATCTGCCTTGGCCACGAGCCATGAGGCATATGAGGCTACAGGGTCTCGCACGATGTGGATTTTACTCAACCTTTCTTGGAGAAAAGATTACTCTTAGGTCAAAATAAGGATAAGTTATGGATGAAACTGCAAACTTGCATGCATTTTCCAGACTAATCCGTGGAATGACAATGAAATTTTACATTTATTTTAAGCTGACTTCGGCTACCCCAGTGTATACATTTGTTCAATCAATATTTATAAAGTTCCTTATGTGCCAGGCACTGTGAATGCTGGGGAGTCAACAGCAGGCAAGGTCTATGTGGGGATCCTTCTGGGGAAGGCAGACAATTAAACAGGCAATAGCAGCCTGGCTGTGTGAGAAGTTAGGTTGGGCGGAGTGCAGGGCCTGGAGACCCTGGGCAGAGTAGGAGCCCTTGGCTATGTTTGGTGACAGTAAGAGACAGAGGGCTTCCTGGAGGAAGTGGCATTTAAGCTGAGACCTGTTATCTGGAATACTGGGCAGGAATGTTTGAGAAGCACAGAACTAAGCAAAACCCTGCTTTAAGTGATGAGGTTGTGAAGTAATGAAACACATGTCATCCATCCGTCCATCCATCCATCCATCCATCCATTCACTCATCCATCGATCCATCATCGATCCATCCATCCATCTGTCCATCCGTCTATCCATCCATCCATTCATTCACTCACTTATCCATTGATCCATCCGTCTGTCCATCCATCCATCCATCCATCTGTCCATTTGTCCATCTACCTATCCATCCATCCATTGATTCATTCATCCATCCATCCGTCCATCCATCTGTTCATCCATCCATCCACTGTCCATCCATCCATCTATCCATCCATCCATCCATCCATCCACCGACCTATCCATCCATCCATCCATCGATCCATCCACTGTCTATCTATCTGTCCATCCATCCATTCACCCATCCATCTGTCCATCCATCCACCCATCCACCCGCCCACCTTCCCATCCATCCATCCATCCATCCATCCATCCATCCATCCATCCATTCATCCATCCACCCACCTGCCCATCCATCTATCCATCCATCCATCCATCCATCCATCCATCCATCCATCCATCCACCCACCTATTCATCCATCCATCCATCCATCCATCCATCCATCTATCCATCCACCCACCTGCCCATCCACCTATCCATCCATCCATCCATCCATCCATCCATCCATCCATCCACCCACCTATCCATCCATCCATCCATCCATCCATCCATCCATCCATCCATCGATCCATCCACTGTCCATCTATCTGTCCATCCATCCATTCACCCATCCATCTGTCCGTCCATCTATCCATCCACCCGCCCACCTGCCCATCCACCTATCCATCCATCCATCCATCCATCCATCCATCCATCCATCCATCCTACATCCCTTCAGCATTTGCTGGGTGACCTCCCTGTGGAGGCCCTCTGGGCACGTGGGTGGGTCTGGGCTCCCTATACCACGGGGACCGTCCCGCACACCTGAGCGCCTCCTTGAGGAGCTCCAGCTCCCTGTCCTTCCTCTCCACCAGGCCGGTCAGATGTGCCATCTTTTCCTTGAGAGCTCGCAGCTCGCCACTTTGTTGCTGGACCAGTGCCGTGTTCCGCTCCAGTTCCATCTTCTGCTTTTCACTAAGCTCCCCTGGGAGGGACAGGAAAGCTGGTGAGGGGTCTCCAGCCTCAGGTCTCTGCAGGGCCCCTGCAGACCTGCCAGGCCTACAAGAACCATGAGGCGGGTCCACCCTCCAGGAATTCTCGGGGGGGGGGGGGCCTGAGTAATGGCGAGGGGGTCTGCCTGCGTCTTGGCAAACGACGGCAAAGCTCTGCCTCAGCCCAGCATTTCAGAAGCTGTCAGGGCCGTACCTCTGCACCTGTGGCATTTCGGGGCTCCCTGGCTGACCTTCAGCTGCCGGCCTCTGCACCTGTTTGCCTAAGGGTGTTTGTTCTAAGGGGTTTGCTCTGCTGTTGCACCTCCTGGGGGCAAGAGCCCCCATCTGCGACAGGTGAGACTGGAAGACACAGCCCGACTCTCTCCCCGTCGGGTGGGGACCCGGGGCTGGGCTGTACCCTGCTCCCTGGAGCTGCCCCCACGCCCCTGCAGAATTCAGCTCCAGCTTTGAGTGACAGCCCAGCTTTATCTGCCTTGGTCCCCTTCCTGCCTCTCATCCACCTGCACCGGGCTGGTTCCCGGGATCACCTCTCGAACACACGGCCTGCCGCAGAGTTCGGGTCTCAGGGTCAGCCTCTGGGAAAACCCAAACTGAGACACCTGCATTGCTTCAATTTTCACAGAATTTTCAGAGCAACCCTACGAGTGAGTTGCTGGTGCCACCCCCACTTCACAGGTGCAGGAACAGGCTCAGAGAGGGAGAGGCACTTGCCAAAACTCATGTGACTAAAATAAATAGCGGTTCCAGAACTGGGTCCAGCGTCTCGCGAGTCTAGGACTGGACCCGTAGCCTCTCTGCTACACTTTCTCATACCTTAGTGTGGAGACGATCACTCTGAAAAATTCAGCCATAAGTGCCTTGGGGGCATTGATAGCACAGCCATAGGGGGAGCAAACACCACTGAAGGTTTGGGGGTGCACAGGGTTTAGGTTGGGGCCAAGACTAGAGGAGTGCTCCTCACCCTCCCTCTGCTTCCCCAAACCCAGTTCTGTCTCCCGACTCCTGCCTGCCTGTGCCCTTTGGCTCGATGGAGGCTGGGGCCAAGAAGGAGACGGTGGCTATTAGGAGCAAAGGGACGGGGTGAAGCGGGGAGGGAAAAAGAAAAGTAGGAATATTCAGCTAGACCTGTCCGAGCTCTTTTGTCCCCGGGGGCCCCTGATGGCCAGCCAGCTCCAGGAAACAGGTGCGTTGAGGCACAGAGACATCACCTAGCTCTAGGTCCCAGAGCTGGGGGGTGCTGGGGTTTGTGCCCTCCCTCCCAGGCTCTGCCTCCAGAGACAACTCCTCTGAGGTCAAAGGGGATTTTTTTTTTTTCCCAAAAGGAAAGCTGCATTTCGAGGCAGAGGGCTGAAGCCCTCTGAGAATGCTCCTGAGAATGCTCCCGGAGGCCCCCTGATAAGGCATCTGTCTTGCTGGCCGAGGTACAAATGCTGTGACAGCTCAGAAAAGCAGGTCAGCGGCATTTTTAATGCTAAGCTTTCCAACTCTGAAGCCTGTTTTTTCCTTTCTTGAAGCGGGTCAGGAAGTCAGGAGACACGGGCCATCGTACAAACCTCTCAGATCGGACATCCGGTTGTGGGCTTCCGTGAGGTTTTTCCTTAGCTTCACGATGACCTCCTGCTGAGACAGGATTTCCTTCTGGGCGGTCAGCAGGTCCCCTCTGAAATTCACAAAGCCAGGCCAAGTCACTCTGTGGTGTCCCCAGGGCCTGCAAGGGGTCGGGTGGAGGGGCAAAGCGACCCTCTGTCAGGGCCGGTCCGCCGGACACCAGACCCCGCACGGCAGGGAAGCGCGCTCGTTAAAAATTCTCAAAACAAAAAAATTCACTTCAATGCAAGAAAATACACGGAGCCAGGACAGAGGCTCCCAGTCGGGTTTGGTCTGAGGCTGAGGCACGACAAGCACCTGCCTATTTCACAAGCGATTCAGCTAAGTTGCGGCGAGGGGACAGGACTTGCCCAGGGCCACGCAACCAGAAGGGGTGAGTTGGGATCTGAACGCGGATCCACCCAGATCTTTCCATGACACCATCCTGACCTGCTGGAGGATCAAGCAATTCGAAGGACAGTGAGAAGACCCCGGACTCGACTCCTTTTTCGTAAGTTCTGACGACGTGGCCAGAAGGGGTGGGTGGGGGTGTCTCTGGCCCGGTGTGCACACACCCTTCGGGTACTCACATCAAGGTGTCACACACTTCGTCTTTGACGCTGGTCTCCATCGGAGGCACTGCTGGGGGTTCTCGCTGCGTCACCTCCTGGGCTGAATCAGAGGGACACGTGAGCGTCATTACGGTCCTCTCCTTCCCCTGGGCACCTGAGTCTGTGCCAACGTGGCCACCCTCCCTCCCCCTGTCGCCCTCTCTCCATCTCGTGAGCCCCACCACGTGTTCTGTGGCTCAGGCTGGGACCCCCACGTGTGAGCTCATGAAATCTTTCCGGCTTCTCTGGAATGAGGCAGGGATCGTGAAGTCCGTTTACAGGTGAGCAAACGGGCACAGAAGGGACAGACCCTGCCAGTGGCCGCTCAACTACGCTGGTGAGAGGTGGAGCCCTAACCACGGGGCCATACCTCCTCCCAGACGCCTCCTGTCCTGTCCTCACCTCCCACTTACTCCTCAGCCCACTGCCTTCTGGTTTCCATCCTCATCCTTTCCACCCATTTACTCATTCGCCAGATACAATGGAATGTCTGCCTTCTGGCAGGTTCTGAGCTAAATGTGAGGTGACAAGGCAGGAGTCATCCTTCAGGTCCCATCTCCCTCTGACCTGGACCTGGGTTGGGACACTGAGTCCTGCTCCACACTCCACGCCCCACGCCTCACGCCCCACGCCCGTGCCACGGTGCCCTGTTCCTCCTGGGCCACCCGTCAGGGCCACCACTTGGTGACCTGCAGGGACCCTCCTGGGGCTACTGAATCCCTAGTGCCGAGAACAGGCTTGGAGCCTAATAGATGCTCCATGAAGGCTGTTGGGTGAATGAAAGCACGAAGGGAGCCCCGACAGCTCGTCTGCTGGCTTGAGAGCAGGACCTGGTTCTCAATCAGGGGCGAGGTTGCCCCACCCCAGGGGACATCCGGCAACCTCGGGTTTCTGGTGGCGACGCTGGGGCGGGGGTGCTGCTGGCACGCCGTGGGTGGAGGCCGGGGTGCTGCTCAACGCCTGCAGTGCGCAGGACGGCCCCCAGCACCAGGGCTTAACCCATTCCAGATGTCCGCAGCGACCCGCTTGAGCCCTGGCCCGAGGCCGCAGCTTCCAGAACTCTCCCCCGAGAGCTCAGCATCTTTGCAAGGCATTGCGTCGCCTTGGCCATCAAGGGCCAGTAAGTGCGCACAACCCTGAGTTCTTCTGGGTTTCTTTGGAGAGGAGCTTATGGGAGTCCATCAGACAAAGTCGCAAATTACCGAGGGCGCAGAGAGGCCTTTAAAAGGCCCCACGCGCGGGAGGGTTTCACGTGGGGAAGACGCTCGGTGGCCGCGGCTCTGATGCCCCCGCAGCCCTGTGTCTCTGCTGGCTCCGCGCAAAGGACGACCTGTCTGCCTGTCGTTACCTCTGTCTGACCCGGGCCACGAGCGTCTCTAACTGTGTCGTGTGCCGGGAAGAAGACGGTGCCTCCCGGGAAAAAGGAGCTTTCAAGCCAGGTGCAGCCTTCTCTGACCCCTCGGCCTAGGGGGACCCACGGATGGTCGAGGCCTGCCCCGAATGCCCGGATTTCCTCGGTTTCCCTTTGCACAGACCTGGGTCACTGTCCTTCAAGGTTGCAATCTCTCCTTCTATTTTTTTATGGTGCTCAGTCACTTTTTGGAGTCTTTCCTCGAGGCTCACGATCGTCTGGGAGTGCTGTTTGATTTGCTCCTTGTATTCCCTGATTTCTGTCTCAAATCCGTGTTTCTGCGAGTCCTGTTCCTCACGGAGGGCCTTCACGGCCTGCTGTTGCAGCTGTATGCGCTCCTCCATGACGAGCTGGGGAAACGGAAGGAATGCGCGTGACCCTGGGAGCTGGGTGTGACGCCAAGCACAACAGTAGCCCTATGACCCCTTTGCACCCACAGGCGCAGAACGCGGCCCCACCTCAGGGCCTTTGCACGTGCCGTTCCCTCTGCACGGTACTCTCTTCCCCCAGCTCCTTGCATGGCTGACTCCTTCCTATGTTTCAGGCCTCGACACTAACTAAGGTCGCCTCCTCAGGGAAGCCCTTCCCGACTGCCTGTCTGAAGGAGCAGCCTGAGACTTTCTAATCCATCCTCCTCTTTACTTTTCCACGATGTGCTTAAGACCAGCGGAATGATCTCGTTTCTTTATCTCCCTTTCCCACTCAAATGTAAGCTCCAGGAGGGCACAAACTTACCTTGGCCTCTTTCCCGACGCATCCACGTCACCCGTGCCTAGATCCCTGACACAGCATCTAGACCTCAATGCTCCATAAATACTTGTTGAAGTAATGAATGAACAATTCCATATGAAAAAGAATGAATTTGTATTCCTTTTTAAAAAATTTTTTTTTAATTTTTTTTATTTTTTAAAGTAGGCCCCATACCCAGCATGGAGACTCCATGTGGGGCTTGAACTCACGATCCTGAGATCAAGAATCGGACGCCTACCTGACCGGGCCAGCCGGCTGCCCCAAATCTGTATTTCTTAAAGGCAAAAATGACCGATCATCACCACAAGGGGAGTTGGATGCTTCCCCGCGGCCGGCCTGTGCCCCCTGAGGCTCCTCTTGGGGCTCCCCACCTGTTTGACCGGCCCTTCCAGGGCTCTGCTAACGATGTCGGAGTCCTGCTCCCTACTCCCGGCCCACACGGGGCCGCAGCCCCCGATCTAGAAGCTCACGCGCGTGCACCATCACGGCCCTTCAAAACGGGCACGTCTTGTCTTGCTTTCTCCTCCAAATCTACGGGCCCCCCCGAAGTTTGGGGCGCTTGTGAACTTGGGTACCCTGCCCTCGCCTCAGCCAAACTCCTTGCCTTCCCCACAAGGCCGCCCCCCCCCAAGAGCCACTGTGACCTCCCTGTTTCTGCCAATCTGCACCCCCAGCCCCCAGCACCAGGCCGTCGTCGCCCTGGGTGCCCTGCCTGGAAGCCCAGCACCTCCCTGTCCTTGGCACTCGCGTCTCATCCACGGTTATCGAGTCCTGCCCTTTCTCCCGTGTCTGTCCCTGCAGCCACTCTTTGGCCCCGCTCCCGTGCCAGCCTGAGTCTGCAGGTCCCTATGACTCCGGGCTACGGCGCCGGCCACCGTGCACCAAGCCTGAGCTGGCCTCTCCAGCCCAAGCCCCTCTCAAACTCAATTTGTGCGCTTCGGCCACGTGAATCCTCACTACTTCCTTCCCACAGACCTGTTGCTGGAATGTACGAATGACAAATGAGTGCCATACTGAGCTCTGATGGCGGGGGGCCTTGAATGCCGAGTTAAAAGCTGAAAACATTATCTGAAAGTCTGTGGCACAGCCATTGATCACTAAGGTCTGGGGCTGCTTGGTCCTTCAGCCTGACCCTGTGAGGACCCTGTGAGGACCCTGTATCACGACACATCAGGACGCCTGCAGACAGGGCATCGTGGCCTCTGCTCACTTTTCATCCTACACCAGTGCTTCTTGATAGAGGGCGATTTCGCTCCTCAAAGGATGTTTGGCGAAGCCTGAAGACATTTTGGGTCGACACGTCTGCAGGGAGGACGCTACTGGCGTCTAGCAGGTAGGGCCCGGGGTGGGGGGGGGCCTCACACAAGAAAAAGGGTATCCGGCCCGGAGCTTCAGCGGCGCCCAGGCTGTCAGGCCCTGGTCTACATCAGGCGTTCTCCCCGCGTTGGGATCCTTCATCGAGGGAAGGAGTCTCCCGTCCCCGGGAGGCATCAACTCACCATTTTCGTCTTGGCGGTTTCCAGTTCGGCTAACGTTTCGTTTAACTTCATGGCGAGGCTCTCTGCTCTGAGGCTCTCGGCCGTCTTGGTTTTCTGAGTCTCTTGGACCATGGCCAGCGCGTCATTTAATTTCTTATTCAAAATGTCTTCTCTTTGCCCTTTTAAGTCTATTTCCTGGACACACCATAAACATCAAGTTAACAGAAATTGGGGGATGAATATTTGCCCTAGCCGCCCCCCTCCACCCCCGCGTCCCTCGTTTTCAGAGAGGAGGTGACCTCTACTCTGCTGTGGTCTCCCCTCTCAGCCCAAAGTCCACGCTTTCTCTGGAAGGTTCCATGGTTATAGAGCTCTCTTTCCTCTCCCGCTGAGACTGCCTCCTTAGCAATCTCTGGTCCCCGAGCTCAGCTGTCACCTGGAGCGCACCGAGTACGTTTTATTTCTCTTTTATGAGACAGCCCTTTAAGTATTTGAGGAGGGTTGTCATGTCTCTCTCTAAATCTATTTTCCAGGATAAACACGCCGAGCTCCTTCACCCCTTGGCCACGGGATGGGCCTTGCCCCCCCGCCCCGCACCCCTCCCTGGCCTCGGAGCCATGGCCTCCCCTCTCCCCTCTGCTCCCGCCCGCATGGCCATCCGTCCGTCCGCCCGTCCGTGCACACCTCCTCCTCCCTCCTCCCGGGACCCGCTCTTCCAGTCCTGGACTCGCGAAATCCTGCCCTCCTCCGTGAGCCCCGACTCAGACCACATGGGATGTGAGCTTCGTGACAGGTCCTGGGGTGGGGGCTTCACCAGCTTTATTTACTTGACTTCATTCTTTTTAAAAAAGATTATTTGAGAGAGCGAGCGAGCGAGCACATGAGTGTGTGTGGGGTGCAGAGGGCAGCCTTGACCTCAGGACCCTGAGGTCATGACCTGAGGGTCGAGATGCTTAATGGACTGAGCCGCCCAGGCGCCCCTGACCGATCAGTTCTGGGCTTGCAGCGAAGCTGAGAGGACACCACAGAGCTCTCTTCGATGCCCTCTGGCCCCACACCGCAGGAGCCCCCCATCGTCAACATCCCGCACCAGATGGTACCGTTGTTGCAACTGATGAACCTGTCCTGACAATCACAGTGACCAGACGTCCGTGCTTTACGCTGGGGTCCCCCGGATGCCGTACACTCTATGGGTCTGAACAGATGTCTGGGGCCACGTCTCCACCATTACAGTATCGCACAGGGTAGTTTCTCGGCCCTAAAAAGTCCTCCGGGCTCCATCTAGTCAGCCCTGCCCTCCCCCGACGCCCGTCCCTGGCCGTCTCCATAGTTCTGCCCTTTCCAGAATGTCATGTAGCTGGGATCAGACCGTCTGCAGGCTTTTCACAAACAGGATTTCGTCCGATGTGAGGCAGTAGCACACGAGGTGCGGCGCCGGGTCTTCTCGGACTCTGCTGGTGGCGGTGTAAACCGGTACGACCTTTTTGGAGGGTCATCTGGGAACGTGTATTAAGAGGCTAAAAATATTTACATCCTGTGCCCCAGCAATTCCATTTTTGGGAATCTATCGCAAGGACCTAACCAGGCCCACGCACAAGGACCGATGCTGCACAGGGCTGTTCGGCCAAGTGGTTTGTTTGTATTTTCCTAGTGAAAGTGAGAACCAGCCCTGGGGCCCAACCACAGGGGACGGGTCAATGAATTGGGGTCCATGCACCACAGCGCAAACCCCGGTCACCGTCCAGGGCTGGTCGTGGAAGACTGTTGAATGCCATAGAGACATTTCAGGAACGTATGGAGTTAAAATACAGCGTCCAGGCCAGTGTGCGCAGCGTGACGGGGCAAATGGATGTTTGCCGGCATCTGGGATAACCATCACGGGGAGGTGGTCCGGAAGGAATCAGGTCAAAATGTCGCTAGTGGTGACTCTGCTCAGTGGAAATCACGGGCAGTGTCTTTTCTTTTCTTTTCTCTTTTCCTTTTCCTTTTCTTTTCTTTCTTTCCTTTTCTTTTCTTTTTTCTTTTTTTTATTTTCTTCTGAGTGATTTTCTGTAAATAGTTGCTCCTTTTATAATTGCGAAAGGAAACATCTAAAAGCAACAAGAAAAACCCATTTTCGTCGTGCGGTTCCTGTAAGCCTGGCTGGGGGGTGCTTCGTCGTCTGCGTGCCCCCGCGGAACGCCACCTGACTCTATTCGGGGCCTTCACGCCACCGTGACCGCTGGGAGATCCCAGGCAGGCCATGTGCAGCCCTGGCCGGAGGACGTGCTCGCTGGGCATCCTGGCAGGCATCCCCCCGGCAGCCTGTCGCCCGCAGCTCACGGCCGAACACCCCAGCCGTCCCGGACAGTCCACGGCAGGCAAGTACGTGCTCTCTTCGATGGACCACGAAGCTGCCCAAGGGCAGAGCGCACCGCCTGGCATCTTCGCCCCTTGCCAGCGGCTGAGCCGCTTTTACTCAAGGACAGGAGGACAGCTGACTGCGCCCACATCTTTGGTGTGAGTCACACAGTGTGGGAATGAGCAGCCCTAGGTCTGGGCGGTTCTTTGACCTTGCACTTCCTTGGTCTTTGATGGTAAGTGGGGAGTCCCTGGGGTGGGGCCCCGTTTCTCCTCGTCTGGTATGAGGCCACCTGTCTGCCCTGAAGACCTCACCCTCTGATGTCACTGTTGTTTTTCCCTGAGGCTGTTGAAGATATTGTCGGACGCGCAGCAGGGGCCTCTGTATGATGGTCCTCAGGAGACATCCTCTCCGGGTTGTGCACCGAGAGTGGCCCGGTGTCCGGGGGCGGTGGGTTCACGTTCACCCAGAGACTCGTACAGCCGCCCGAGCCCGCGCTTTCACTGTAACTGCTCAACACCGACGGCTCTTTGATTTCACGGACGGACGTTTTTTAGGCATTAGTCTCATTCTTGATTCATTTGATATCCTGACTGATCTAGTTTATTTATTATTTTTTAAAAAATATATTTATTTATTTATTCATGAGAGACCCAGAGTGAGAGGCAGAGGGAGAAGCAGGCTCCCTTGGGGAGCCTGATGTGGGATTCGATCCCAGGACCCCGGGATCATGCCCTGAGCCGAAGGCAGAAGCTCAACCACGGAGCCTCCCAGGCGCCCCCTGACTGATCAACTTTAAAAATGTGCATTTCTCCTTTCCTTCTACCCCCAACTGAGATATTTGATGGAAGATCTGTGGTGAATCGTTTGGGGATGCAAGGCCGCGTGTGAACAGATGGATCCCTTGGGCTCCGTCGGCCCACAGCGCCTGCCCACCCTCCCTCGGTGCCCCAGCCCGCGGCTGACGGGTCCTGCGTCACCCCCATGCCCCCCAACTCTGGTCTGGCTTCTCTGGGTGCCCTCCAGTCGGCGGAGGTCTCTCTCAGCGGTGCCTGGGCCGGATACGTAACCCAGGTGTGGGTTCCTGCCACTCACCCCTCCACGGCAGTGCTATTCCAAGGGAACCAGCATCACTTGGGCTGCTTGTTAAAAATGCAAATTGCTGAGTCCACCCCATAGACAATGAATCCGAATCTCTGGGGGCAAGGTCTGGGAAATGGGCGTTTAAAAACAGCCTCCCTAGCCCCCTCCCCCACCCCCCAAGTGATTCTGTGCAAGCTAATGTTTGGAGATCATTCTCCAAAGAAAATGATCTCAGATTGATGTGAATAGAGGCAAAGACCTTTTTAGTCCCATATGGTCTTCAGAGTCCCTTGACCTGTAGTCACCTGCCTTCCAATTTCACCCCTATTGTCAGCTCGTGTGTTTAATCCCTGGCCTTGACTTTTTCGGGATCAGCCACTGTGTGTGTGTGTGTGCGTGTCCCTTGTACTGTTGGGACCCAGGAGGAGTGAATTCGGTCCTACAGTGAGGAGGACCCAACAACTGGTGCTCCTACTGGGTCTGCTCCTCCCAGGAATAACCGTAAACGCAGATTGACTGGGAGGGTCATGA
The DNA here is from genome assembly GCF_011100685.1 of Canis lupus familiaris. Classification (NCBI taxonomy): domain Eukaryota; kingdom Metazoa; phylum Chordata; class Mammalia; order Carnivora; family Canidae; genus Canis; species Canis lupus. Next base: position 81,631,826 of record NC_049223.1, read on the forward strand.
TGCCCACGGTGACAAGCTCTGGTGGAGATGCTGCGTCAAGGTGATGGGAAATTCAGGCATCTGTCTCCTGACGTCACCACTTTGATTCCAGACAGCTGAGGCCACACAGTGTTCAAGGATGTAGGAAGAGGAGGGGGACAGTGCAGGGCTCTGTTCTGCCTCCAGTTCCCAGCTGTGAGCTCATAATATTAATAATAATAATAACAAAAGAACAACAGTGAATGCTCTGTGTGTTGGATGCTTTTATTTATTATTATTATTATTGTTATTATTATTAAGTGCTGGACACTTTCCTACATGTTTTACGAGCTTGTTAGCAATCAAGCCTCACAACTCAATGGGGCTGATCTACTGGCATCACCTGGATGCCCTAAGCAGAGAAACGTAGCCACAGAGATGGTAAGGAACTTGCCTCGTGTCGCACAGCCAGAAAGCGGCAGAGGTGGGATTCGAATCCAGACCGCCTGCCTCCTGAGCCCTGCTCTTAACCATGCCGGGCGCCTCCTTGTCTGCTCCTCTCTGAGACTCTTACCTCTTTCTGCTTGGTTATGCGGTTCTCCAGATCCTGCACCTTTTTCTTTTCCTTCTCTATGGCTTCCTTTGCTTTGAGTCTCTCATAGGCGATGCTGCTCTCTGAAATCTGGAAGTCAGTGACAACAGGTTGGAGGGAGTGTCCGCCAGAGAGGCAGGGAAGTGGCACGGGGGGTGGGGGGGTAGCCAGGATGAGTAACCCCCAAGACGGGTGAGTCAGGGTTTGGGAGCGAGGGCTCAGGGAGCAGGACGCGGGGAGGCGGGGGTGGGAGTCTTGGCATGCTGGCCACGGTGAGGGCCTCGGGGGCAGGTCTGGTTAGTCACCGCATAAAAGAGGGTTATTCATCGTTCAGGATTTCAGGGCTATGTTCGGGAAGGGATGGGCTGGTGAGTGTTCAGGCCACCGCGTTTGGCCCGGGGCCACTAATTAAGCTGGCAGGTGTTGCACCGGTGTGGGCGCTCCGCAGGGAAGTACCTGGCTTCTTGGGAGGTGGGGCAGGGGAGGCAAAGTCGGGGGCTGGGGGGGATGCCTCCTGTCCCAGCAGACTTGATGCCTGTGGCTTCAATCTCTCCCCAGCCTTCAAAGGCTTGGGTCCAAAAATTGATGTCCAGGACAGCGTGACCCTGAGAACATGTAGGCCACAGCTCCGGTGACCCGGAGGTGGGCACGGAGGACCAGCCTCACGTACACAGGCCCCAGGAGGTACACAGTGCGGGGAGGTTGGAAAACTCAACTTGCGGCTTGGAATCCTTGCAGTTATGCTCCCATACAAACATAAAGCTCACACAGAAAAAAATTAAAATATATGCATCTATGCATAGACGAGGGCCTGGAGAGATCTGTACTGGAATGTAAATATCGGTTATTTTGGGGGTTTGGGATTATGGCAATTTACATTTTCCTCTTTTCCCTGGTCTGTATCTTTGACATTTTTTTTTTTTTTTTGCACGAACATACATTATTTGGCAAAAGGAAAAATGACTGGAAATTGTGACAGGGAATGCGGTGCTCGGGGCAGGACGGGGCCTTGGGGATGCGCGGCCCTGCGGAAAAAGACGGTCTCTCCACCGGCGCTGCCTGCTGAGCGCGGTGTCCGCGGCCGCCGTCCACCTGCCCCGCTCCGCGCAGGCCTCCCGCCCCACCTGGGCTCTGACTCAGCTCCCTGCACGAGCTTGGCATTTGCCCGCTGCCAAGCCCGCGGAGACTGTCCTGTCCCCGCCCGCCAGTCGTAGAGGCTGCCAGCCCCCCGCTGCGGGCCTCGTGTCCCAGCTGAAAACAAGGGTGACGCTGACTCCTCTTGAAACGCTTGCAACACGGGTGCTCGGCTGCGTGCGCGGAGTGCGTCGGCGCAGCTGACGGGCAAGGCCCAGAGAGCGCTGCCCAGCGAGGCGCGTCTTGCAGGGGAGGCCGCGGAGGCCGGGACGGAGGCGGTAAGAACCCAAATAGGTGCGGAGGTCATGCCACCGGGACGCCAGAGCCCTGCCCTAACCGTGCGGCCCCTTGGCTTCCCGACCTTGACCTGTGTGTCCTCCTGATTAAAACCCCACCCCACGCAGAGGCCAACACCTGCCTGTAGGGTCGTGGCTCCAAGTCCACATACCACGCGGGCACCCGCGCTTCCACCCTTGGCGCATATGCAGGGGACGCTCTGGGCACAGCTGCTGACGACAGTTTGACCTCACTCCCTGCACAGGCCGACGCAGTCCCACTGCCAGGGGCCTTGCTTGACTGTCGGCCTCCCCCGCGCCTGCCCCACCACCCCCACCCTGTACACACCCCATCCCCCCCACCTGGACGCTGACCTCACCTGGGCGGGTGATTCATAAAGAATACACTGACTCCTCACCACACACCTCTAGAGGGGCGCTGTCACTACACCCACATTACGGATGGGGGAACAGAGAGGGAAGGCGTTGGCCAGGGTCAAACAGCATGTTGGGGCAGAGGTGGGATTTGAACCAGAATCGACACTTCTAGCCTACCAGGCTTTCCTGCTTTGCCCCCTCTGAGTCTCCCTCTGGCTTTCTTCCCCCGACCCCTCGTTTGGCTTCCACCTTGTTCCAGCTTTGCTTCCTTCCTCACACCTGCTCCTGCTGCCCTGGCTGAGGGAGGTCCCTGTCCTTTGCAGCTGGGCCACTTTACCCAGTGGCTCCCTCTCCCCCCAGATGTTGCCTTCGTGTTCCTCCTCCGCTCCAGGTCTCACTCAAACGTCACCTCCTCAGAGAAGCCCTCCCTGCCTGTGACCACTCTCTAGCCCACCTACTTGATATCAGTCCCTCTCCCCAGGCTTGTGGCTCTGCAGCTATCATGTGACCTGTTTGGTGGTGTCTGTCCCTCCACCCTCGAGGGGAAGCTCTGGGAGGACACGGCTCTGGTGCCCTGTGGGGTCCCCAACACCTAGCAGGGCCTGGCCCATGTCAGGTGCTTGGGAAATATTTGTGGATGGATGCATGAGACAGAATTAAACAATTCATGGGGTCGTGACTGTTTCTGGAAGTTCCATGAGGGCCAGCACGTGTCTATGTCCCTGTGTCCCTGGAGCCCAGCTCACGGAGCTGCCGCTATCGGTCACTGAGGGCACCTCTCCTTGGCCTCCAGCTCCTGAACCCTTCTTTGGCTTTTTTTTTTTCCTTCTTTGGCTTCTGGGACGGGGGGCGGTTGGGGTGTTTGGGTTCACATGAGTGACATCCCTCCTCTTAGCCTGGAGGCCTGCCTTTCAGGGCGGCTCCAGGCCGGTGTGGCCGGTGGGCCCAGTCCCCGGGCTGGCGGAGGTGGCTGGATGCGGGTGTCTCCAGCTCTCCCCGGGCGCGGTACTCGGGCCTGCCCAGACCATGGGTGCACTACTTCTCATCCAGTCCGGACCTCTGGCACTTGTTGGTGTGACTGGCCTGCGAGCGTGTCACGTACCGGTCACTCCACCACTGTTTGTGTCTCTACCACAAGTCGATGAAACCAGGAGACAGGGCTGGGAGCAGGTGTTTTTCTAGGGCGCCCATGCCGGGTTGTGTCGGAGATACCTTCCGAGGAGGGGGCGGAGATGCTGGCTGGGGGACTGACCCAGACACCCTCCAAGGGTTCTCTCCTGGAGCGCGTGCCCCTGCCCTCGGGGGCCGGGCAGACGAGGCCTCCGCGGAGGGCCAGGGACGTGCACCGTGCGGCTCAGGTACGCCGTCTACGTCCGGTCACCTCATCCTGCGAGGCTGGGACTGCCGGCACTCCCGTTTTACAGAGGCGGCGGCTGAGGCTCGACGTGCCCTGGCTGCACCGCCAGTGGGGCCCAGCCAGCACCCGCCCCCTGGCCTGCCCTACTCTCCCTCGGGGCACAGGACCGGCCTCAGGTCTGGCTTCGGAGCTCCGCCCGCAGGGGTTGGGTGCCCGGCCCACTCGGCGCCCTGCTCCTCGTACCTCCTTCTGTTGGGTCAAGTGGTTCTCCAGATCTTGCACTTTTCTCTTTTCTGTCTCTAAAGCTTCCTTTGCCTTCCTTTTCTCCTGGGCCATGCTGGTCTCCAAAACCTGAAAACCAACGGCCAGTCTTTGTGGTTGCCTGTGCATTTCGGGGGCTGGAGGGCTGGGGGAGCGGCCCAGGACGACCCTACTACTAATTGGGTGGGCCGGGGCCCACGGCCAGCACGTCCCACACGGCGAACCCCAGCAAGGCAACTCTGGTGGGGGCGTCAGGGACCTCATTTTGCCGACCAGGAAAAGGAAGAACAGAGAGTGGCTCAAGGGTCATGCCCAAGGGTCGTGCCCAAGGGTCGTGCAGCGTGTCGGTGGTGAGGTGAGGATTTGAGCCCCGTGCGGAGGATGGCACGCCACCTGCATCCAGAGGCCCGGGGTAGGGAGCAAGTGAGGGAACCAGGTCTGTCTTATTTTGGAATCTGAGCTCTTATCACAGTGCCAGGCAGCCTTCTCTGATAAGAAGAATCTCATTAATAATGGATATCCTATTATTAAACTTAATCTCTTAAGGAGAATCAGGTTTCAAGATGAGGATTGAATTAATGAGCCACAACATTCCAATTTCTAGAAGGGGTGGGGGTGAACCTCACAAGCGGAGCTCTGAGAGGGTGTCTGTGGGGGGGAAGTGTGGTTAGGTGCTCGTGCTCGAGGAGTTTTATTTAGGGAGTAAGTGGTTAACACAAATCACAAGGGGTAGGAGTTGCCCAAGAGGCCCCTGTTTCTAGTCTCTGCAAGAAAGGGCACGTCAGCTTCCAAACAGGTTGAGTTTTAAGCACCAGCTCGCCCGGAAGACGTCTGGAACGTGGAACACGGTTTCCATTACAGCCAGTGGTTAGGGATCTGCTCAGATTAGCCCGGCCGAAATGCTGTCTGTTTTGCAGTGAAAAGTCATAAAAAAAAAAAAAAAAAAAAAAAGTTCCCAACACTCAGCCGTTCTGATAGCAGCCCTAAAGAAAGCAGGTGAGCGATGTCACCACGGGAGTTGGCACGCGGAGTTTGAACATCTGAGGTGGGGTTTGGGGGGGTTTCCTGTAATTCGTGAAAGAGACTTGCGGGCACTTTCCAGGGACGCCAGGCTGGCTCCGCTGCATCTGATGTCGCGTCTACACTCTGGACTTTCCTCTGGGCAGCCCCTTTGCAGCCGAGAGGGGCGCTCAGAGGAGGGTGGTCCTTCTGTGACTCCCCACACACGGGCCCTGCTTTGCCCCCATGTTCCCAAGCAGGGAGTGGGAGTCGACCTTTCACGTTACCTCGAACCCCGCATTATGACCTAGCAGTCTGCTGTCCTTAAAGGCTCATCTGATTATGTGGCAGAGGGCCTAGGAGAAGGAAAAGTCAAGGAACCGTCTGAGGCTGGTGAAAGTCTGCTCAGATTTCCCCATCCAGACAGCACAGAGACTTTCCACCAGGAGGGGTCGGCTGGTGTTTTCCTAGGCTTGGGGTGACCTGGCCACAGCTTCTCCCCACAGTGAGGCTGACCCCAGCACGCCTTCCTTAAATCTCCCTTGAAGTCCCCCGTGACCTCGAAGTCTCTAAATTCAAGGGCCTTCTCAGGGCCCTGGAGCTGAGTGGTTGACCTCTTGGTGGCATTTGGCCCCAGTGAACCCTTGGGAGCCTCTGTTCCTTGTCACCATCCCTGCAGAGATAACTCAGGGCCAGCCCCCAGTCGCACTGTTTACACGGGCCGCCCAGCGCAGCTGCACAGGTGACCCCGAGTGAGACCGGGCACACAAACATCTTCCCTCCTTGGATCCGAGCAGATAGCACGGGCTCGGCCCTGCCGCCTCCTTGTCGCTCCCGCAGCGGTGGCCGGCCGAGGAGGGAGGATGGGGCTGGCGGGGTTGATGGGGAAGGAAGTGCCTGTGATCATTCTAGTAGCTACACTTCCTGAGTGACAATTCCAGGTCAAACGCTTTGTGGCATGTGACCGCCGGCCCTCACAGCCACCCCGAAAGGAGGGAGGTCCTGGGCGATCTGCTGAGGCCCCCATGTCGTCCAGCCAGGACTTGAACCTGTGTCTCATGTGGCTGCAAGTCCTGGAAGAGCTCAGGAGCGCAGTTCGTGAGAGACCCCGAGAGCCCAGGCTGACCCCAAGGCAAACCTGCGCCCACAGCGTCACAGAGTTCTCCCCAGAGCGGCTCTGGGAGCGTCTGCACGAGCACAAAAATCTTCAACAGGGGAGAAGAGTCCTGCCCTGGGCCGCTGTGGCCAGAGAACCGGGTCTGGTTCTGGCTCCTGCGCTTCAGGAACAAAACAGAGCGGGGGTTGCAAGCTCGGGCACCTACAGGGGCCACACGGGTACCAGCAATGACGTGGGCTGCGTTTAACGCAACAGCGAGCGGCGGGGACTGTGGGACATCACTGCTGCTGGGTGGAGCTCCCGTCCGCTTCTGCCAAGTGGAAACGGGGCCAGATTTTCTGACTTTTCAGAAGAGGATGGAAATCTGGATTTTTAAGTAAATGTTATGAATTCAAAACAAAACACTCTGGGACCAAACATAACATGTCCACAGGCCCCTTTCAGCCAGGGAGCTGCCAGCCTGTGCCTTCTGGAGCACGGAGCGGGTCGGAGGAGGGGACCGAGGCCCAACTCCTGTCCTGGGAGGCCTATAAGGGGAAACAGGGGCATTCGGGCCTAGAGAGGAGCAGGTGTCTCTGTTTTCAAGCATCTAAAAGGTTATTATGTGGATGAGGATGTGGACAGGTCTTGGCAGGAGCCTGGGAGGTTGGCGGAGGATTGATGCTCTCTGGGAGGAAGAGTTTGATTGAGCTCAACCTCAGAGAAGGATTTCCTGCCAGGCCAAGGCATCACCACTGGGCCTGTAGAAAATTCTTCGATGGTGGAGCTGGAGGCTGGATTATTCTAGGATGTTGTTGGAAGACTGACACAGCCCCGAAGCCCCAGGACTTTGTGCCTCCTCCACGTCTATGCTTTGGGACACAATCACCGTGCTCGTGTCGCCAGCGTGTCGCCAGCCCCAACTCATCTCTCGAGTCCTATCTACGTCGGTATTTTTGCGGTTTATGATTTCTCCAACTGGCTGGCGAGGCTACAGCTCAAGGGCTCTCCCCTTGGGCCCCGCGGCTCCCCAGAGTAGCCGAACCCTCCCAAGGACAGATCGCCATAGGAACGCTCTGCCGAGCTCTACCCCCATCATCCGTGGTTCAGAACTCACTTCCACATGGCCCTCGAGCTGCATTTGGGCTCGAGCCGACTGTCTCCCCCAGCGGCATACCTCCTTCTGGCAGGTTAAGCGATTCTCCAGCTCTTGGACTCTGGTCTGTTCTTCTTCTAATGCTTCCTTCACTCTGTTTTTCTCTTGAGTAAAGCTTTCCTCCCAGACCTGCAACCCAATGGCCAGTGTTTTAATAGACCTAGTTGCCATGGCAGGAATCTGGACTCTGTGCCAGGAACTGCACGGGCAGCTCTTTGCTGCTCGCCACAGCCCCACGGGGGAGGCCGCCGGCAGCTAGGAACAAGGATCCAGAGCGGACAGGCTCAGCCCAGAGCCCAGGTGGGTCCTTCCTGGGTGAGTGACCTTGATTTGGGCTCAGGCTGACTCTGTCTCCCCCAGCTGCTTACCTTCTTTTGGCAGGCTAAGCGATTCTCCAGCTCTTGGATTCTCTTCTGTTCTTCTTCTAATGCTTCTTTTGCTCTGTTTTTCTCTTCAGTGATGCTTTCCTCCAAAGCCTGAAAGTCAATGACTGTTGTTTAATAGGTATAGTTGCCATGGCAGGAATCTGGACTCCATGCCAGCCACTGCACGGGCTAGCTCTTTGCTCCAACAACCCCAGGGGGAGACTGTGGGCAGCTAGGAGCAAGGGATCTGGAGTGGGCAGGCTCAGCTCAGAGCCCCAGGTTGGTCCTTTCTGGGTGCACGACTTTGGGAAAGAAGCCTCAGTCTCCCTCTCTGTACAATGAGGATAGTAATAGTGCTTCCTGCCCTGGGAGAATGTGAGGGGCAGACGGGAGGCTGGACATGAGCCACTTGGCATGTGATCACCATTCATTAATAAGGGTCAGTCATTTCTTCTGTGATCTCCACTTCATAGAGCACTTAGAGGGACTTAGGGGGATTAAGGAATCGGCCAAATTTACCAGCAAATCACACAAGCAGAGATTCGAACCCTGGTCCATTTGACTCCAGAGTCTGCTTTCTAAACCAGGGGTTGGCAAACTCTGGCCTATCAGCCAAACCTGGCCTGCTCTCTGCATTTTTTTTTTAAATTTTTTTTTTTTTTGCTCTCTGCATTTTGTAAAGTTTTATTGGAACGCTTCCTTGCTCACTATTTGCAGATTGTGTATGACTGACTGCCTTTGCACCACACAGCCGAGCTGAGCAGTCACAGGAGAGCAATGCGGCTCACAAAACTGAAGATACATACTATGTGGCTCTTTATGGAAAAAGTTTGCTGAGCCTGATCTAAACCATTAGTGTGTGCACAAGTCAAGTACATGTTGTCAACGGTTCATAATAGAAAAGGATTAGCTTGATAAAAGAACCTAGAATTTCTTACTATTCAAGTAGTCCTCACATGAGTCAGGATTCATGAGAAGGAGTTAATTAGTGAGTTTTGACACATGTATTTTTAGAAAGGCTGGGGGTGATGGTGTCTTAGGGTTTAAGGCAGACTGATTTCAACCTGGGACCCCCCACCGAATGCCTGGGTGGCTCAGTGGGTTAAGTGTCTGCCTTCAGCGCAGGTCATGATCCCAGGGTCCTGAGACCGAGCCCTGCATCGGGCTCCCTGCACAGTGGGAAGTCAGCCTCTCCCTCTGGCCCTCTCCCTTCCCCAATCATAATCTCTCTCTAAAAAAAAAAAAAAAAAAGATTTACTTTATTATTTCAGAAAGAGAATCTTCTAATTGGCTTGGTGTTTAGGAAAATAAGTAGCAATCTTGGCCATTTTTTCCCTATGATATGAATAAAGAGTGGAAGATGGAAATGCTGTGAAGTTGGTCTTTCATGCACTTAGAGATAGTCTGTGGGTTGCAAACCAGGACTGAGTAATGACTCAAACTTGGGAAATCGACTGTGGCATCTAAGCTATAAGATACCAGTTCCAGGAATTTCAATAACCTTGACGTTTCAAGTTGATTTCACTATAAGTTTTAGAATTCAAGCTTCGCCTTAATCCTCCAGCATCATTCACCTATTTAATTAATTTACTTCCATAGCATCGAACAAGGAGTCACTCAGATTTCTCCCCCCAAGTACATGCCCTCAGCAAAGGCCATTCCATCAGTTTCCAGGAGTAAAGAAAATGACAGGGACGGCCTTACCGCCTTCTCTTCCATCAGCTTCTTGATTTTGGCTTTCAGCTTCTCCTCTTGCTGCAGCCTATCCTCATTCAGCTTCTCCTTCTCTGCCAGATGCTCCTGCAACTTCTCTTGCATAAAAGACTGCTGGGTTTCCTGAGAGCTGTGGATCTTGATCTGAAACCAGAGGAAGGAGAACTGAAGCTGATGAGGGGGACAGGACGAATTAAGGAGTCATTTCAACATTTCTCTTTTTACATTGTTCTTTACCTTTAGGTGGACAGCCAAGGGTTTGCCCAAAACTTTCTTAAAAACACGGAAAAGCTATGCTTAGCCTAGTTGCTGGTAGTGAAACAGCAGAGTGGTTAAGAACTCGGACTCTCGATCTAGATAGAATTTCAGCTCTACTTCTTTCTAGATGCTCCTTCATTTAGAAAATGAGAGTAATAACAGTGTCTGCCTCTCAGAGTAAGGATTAAGTGAGGTCGTGACGGAAAGCTTTTGGCACAGCGCTTAGCACATAGCAGGTGCTCAGTAAATGGCAGCTAGAATTATGAGTTATTATTTGCTGAGTGGAAGAGAAAAAGCGACGAGCTAGGGTCAGAAGGCCTGAGCTTTTGTCTTGATTCTTTCATCAGCTAGCTGTGTGACCTTGGAACGGTCACCTAGCCTCTGAGGTTTGATGTCCATATCTGTGAAATAAGGAGCATGGACTAGATGAGGGGTCGACAAGGTACTGTCTACAGGCTGAATCTGGTTCACTGCCAATTTTTATAAATAAAGTTCTGTTGGAACAGAGCTACTCCCATCATGCTCATTCATTCATGTATTGTCAATGGCTGTTTTTACTCCACAGCAGCAGCGCTAAGTAGGTGTGACAGAGGCTGTATGACCTGGAAGCCTAAAATATTTGCCATCTGGCCCTTTGGTCCCAATACCTCACCCTTTCTCTATCCATGTCTTTGGCCATGTACTTGGCAGGGCCCAGCCATATGCTGCCCTGACACTGACCTCAGCCACGTGATCTACTCTGGCCAGTGGGATGTTAAGGGACATAACACAGCAGAGAATTGAAAAAGCATTCCATGATTGCACTGCTTTCTTTTACATCTCTGCATCACCATGGGAACATGCCCAGGCTGGCCTGTAGGAGGATGAGAGACAGGTGGAGCAGAGTAGAGCTGCTCCAGCAGAGGCCAACCCAGACCAATCAAGGGCCAGCCAACACCCAGACACTTGGGCAAGCCTGTCCAGGTTGGCGTACCCACCTAGCAGCTGACCCCAGCGAATAATAATTGTGGAATGCCGCTAAAGTTTTGTAGGTGTTTATTACAAAGCATTGTTATGGCACCAGCTACCAGAGTGGTGCATTTCCTAAGGATCACTTGCCTGTACGATGTGGACATTTGTGACTTTTTGGTCATTGTGCTTCCTGCATGCGGCTAGCTGTGCTGCTTCCACTGTGTTTTTAATAAGTACGGTTTTCCAGATCTGATGGCATTTACATTTTCTGATAATTTTGACAGAAGGAAGCAAGCATCCTGTCTTTGCCCTTGCCCTCCTGGGAGATCTTAGCCACCGTATCTGAGTCCTTTTGTGTCAAATGGAGATATCACGTCACGTCATGGGAGAATGTGGACTGACTAGTTAACAGGGAAAGACCAGGGCTAAAATGCACAGTGCTATATAAATGCCAACGAGGAGCTGAAATAACTTTCAGACTGAAAATATTACCTGAAGTTCCTGGGTTTGGCTTGTAATTTTTTTATAATATACCAGGAGATATTCCAGATACAAGGACAGTCCTTGAAAAGAGAAGCAAGAAGAAGGTAAGTCTCAATTCAATTCGCCTCCTTTGCTTTCTGAACCACGTCGTAACAGAGCTCGATCACAGGTGGACGCGGGCAACACTGCCCCCCGCCCTCCATCAAGAAGACATGAGCTGCCATCCAATGTGTGTTTTTAAAATGGTTAGTCAGCCTCAATCTAGTTTCTTTTTGAAGATGGAAAATAAAACCCATCCACAGAGCACCCTCTCTTGACTCAATGTCCACTGTGTGCAAAGCCATGAGCTGAGTGCTTTGGGGGAGGGGGGAGGCGAGGGGATGCTACAAAGCCATTCCTCAAGGTTCAGTCCGAGAGACAGGGTCTAACTGCCTGGCAGGAAACACGCAGTGGCTCATGTGGCGTCTAAGTGACGGCTGATGGGGTGTGGAGGTGTGAGAATCTCAGAGGAGGAGCGATCATGTGCCTGGAGCGATCACAGGAGGCTACTTGGCCGAGGAGTCACCAGGTGTGGGGCACTGCTGGGTACGTAGAGCTCAGAGTCGGAGGGCAGGGCATTTCTGAATGGAAGATGCGGCCCAGCAGGCTACAGGTTGGCCCCCAAAGATATCCAGGTCCTAGTCTCTGCAGCCTGTGAATGTCACCTTACGGGGCAGAAGGAACTTTGCTGGTTAAGGTGATCCTTCATCAAGTTAAGGATCTTGCAATGGGGGGATCATCCTGGGATATTGGGGGGACTCAGTACAATCACACAGGAAGATGGAGGACAGGGGATGTGAGAGCAGCAGAGGCTGGAAGATGCTGTGCTGCTGGCTCTGCAGATGGAGGAAGGGGCCACAAGCCAGGGAATGTGAGGAATTCCTTTCTAGGGACTGGAAAGGCTAAGAAATCAAGCCTTCCCTGGAGCCTTCAGGGGGACTCAGTCCCATTGACACCCTGACTTGAGTGCAGGGAAGCTGATTTCAGGCTTTTGGCTTCCAGGACCTGTGGGACAATAAATGTGTAGTGTTGAGGCTCTGCGCTTGTGGTACTTGTTGCAGCAGCCCCAGGGAGCGAACACAGGGGTGGGGGCAGGAAGGGAGCTGGGGGGCAGCGCATATCCGGCCAGGGTGCCGTGCTTCACTGGCTGCACAGGTGATGGGAGGCAGGGGGCGGGAGGTGGGTCAGTTCATGGCAGGGCTGGAACAGTAGCCTAAAAAGAGCGTAAACTTGATGGAAACATCCCTGAAGTACACTGAGCATGTGCTGCGTGCCCGGCTCTCTGCCAGGCAATCAAGGCATCGCCCCCCGTATCACCTGCTCACCGCCCCGTTTGACAGGTGAGGCAGCTGGGCCCTGAGACACATGGCAGCCCAGTGAGCCTGGCAATCAGCCGAGCCAGGCCTGGGGGTCAAGTCAGTGTGACTCCAGCATCTGGGTCACTGCGACTTCAGTGGCTGATGGAGCACTGGACTGGCTTGATGCAGACTGTTTTGTGTTTTGCCTTTTCTTTTTTCTCTTCTCCTCTTCTCTTCTCTTCTTTCTCTTTTCTTTTCTTCCTCCTAGACAAATAGCTGGGAGGAACTAGCAGGGTTTCCTAACTGCAGCTGTACTGACGGGCTGTGCTAGGCAATTCCTTGCTGGGGCGGCCATCCTGCACACCGTGGGGTGTGGAGACCAAAGTATCTCCAGACATTGGCAGGTGTGGGCCAAATCCCTTCTTCCAAGTTAGGGGCTGAGAGCCCACGGACGTCCGGGTCTTCAGTGCCCATGTTCTATACCAGGGTGGGAGAAATGGGGATAAAAAGAAGAGGGAGAAAAAGCTGTTTTTCAGGGTAGGATGGTGGCCCCACCGTCAGACAGAGGAGACAGGTTGGGTGGTGTGGGGGCTGGCGAGAAGGGAGGAGCTGCCAAGCTTTGAGGTACTGGGAGGACTCGAAGGAAGGGTGGTCGGCAGGGAGCAGGAACAGCCCGGCCCACCCAGGTCTTCGTGAGATTAGGAGACAGCAGCCTTCTTCCTGGTGGACGTGGTCCTGGCCACGGTGCCACCTGCTGCCTTAGGTGGCACCAAATCTGTACCACCGTTCCCAGCAGCACAGCATGTGGGGATGTCCCCTTGGCCATTGCTGCCCTGGGAGTGGCTGTTGGATTGCCCGGATGGAGACTTTCTTCATGAGAAAGGAGACAGGAGAGAGGGGAGGACGGAGGGCTGCCCTGGAGGAAACCTTCTCGCAGGGGCAGGAATAGTGAAAGGGGCTGCTGAAAACGAATGGAGAGGGTCAGGAGCCAGGCCGGTGTGCCAGGACGCAGGAGAGCCAAGGGGTGAGGGTGTTTCCAGGAAGAGATCCGAGGGCGTTGGGTGAGAGAACACGGGCTGGGGACGGGATGGCGGGCCCGCCAGGGCAGGAGGCCTGGGTCAGATGCATGCGGGGGCAAAGCAAGGAGGCAGCGCCACAGCAGGAAGTTTGCAATGAAGACAGAGGGTCTAACGCTTCCTCAAGGTCATCGGTGGGACAGGAGTGTCCGGAGGAGAAAGAGAGCTAAAGCAGCAGCAGGTTCCAGGGAAGAACCGCCATCCTGAGACGCGTGTTTGATGGGAAGGGGAGGAATAAGAGGGAGGGAAAGGCTGTGGAGGCCAGAGGGGGAAGTCGTTCTTCTGGACTCTGTGCACAGGTTCCCCCCAGGAGGGACAGGGAAGGGGACACACAGGGAGGGAAGAGCTGCATCTGGAGAAAGCAGTGAGAAGACTGGGGATTTGGAGGGGGATTTGGAGGGAGGAAAGATGGTAGGGAGGCAGAGAAAGGAAGAGAGCTGAATATGTTCATGCCTGGGGCCTTGATCCCTGGCAGTGCAGCTTTCTGCGAATTTCCAGCATGCAAGAATAGAACAGTAATATTATAATAATAGCTATCAAGTATTAAGTACCTGCTGTGTGCCAGGCACCGTGCCAGGAGGTTTACACGTGATAGTTTCTAATCCTTATAAACAACCCAGCAAGGAAATGTGTTTGCATCAGTAGGTGAGGCCACAGAAACTCAGCAAGGTTCGAGCTGCAGAACTGGCAAGTGGTAGGGTCAGAATCCAGCCCCGGGTCTGTCATTCTGTTTCGAGTGACTGGAGGCTTGTGAGTAAAGGCTGGGGTGGCAAATGTGAAGGGTGTATCAGGGGAGGTGCTCTGTGAGAACATCGAGATGGCAGGGGTCGGGGGAGACTCCCACCCAACATCCTGGGTGATGTTGGCATGAGCTATAGGAGCACAGGGATTTGGGTGGTTAGAGTGGGATGCAACATGTGACCCAGGAACCTGAGGGGAAGGATCAAAGCATGAGTAGGATGCAGAGAGGATTAGGGAGAGGAAGGACTCAAGGATGTTGAAGGTGGGCAGCCCTGGTGGTGCAGCGGTTTAGCATCGCCTGCAGCCCGGGGCGTGATCCTGGAGACCTGGGATGGAGTCCCACGTCGGGCTCCCTGCATGGAGCCTGCTTCTCCCTCTGCCTGTGTCTCTGCCTCTCTCTCTCTCTCTCTGAATAAATAAATAAATAAATCTTAAAAAAAAAAAAAAAGGATGTTGAAGGGGAAGAGGGGGTGTGTGGTCACCTGTCTGGGTTCCACCAGGAGCCGTAATCATAGTGGGATTTCTCTCTTCTCGAGAAGAAGAAGCAATTCTTCATTATATTTCTGGTTACAAAAGTTATATGTGTCTCTTACACAAACCCAAACATTACAGACATCCGTGACACGGGCGGTGTTCACTGCTCTCGCTCCCTGGCCGGCACACAGTAGGGCTGCAGCAAATAGCTGATGAGCCACCAAGTGAAAGCAAAGGTCCTACGCGATCCCACCACACTGGATAACGCTCCCCACACTTGCATGTCTTTTTCTTCAGATTTTTCTTTCGGTTGGATACCGATTCTTCGAAATGGGAGCAACTATGCGTATTGTATCACAACTTCCTTTTTTCATTTCAAAATGCTGCATCTTTTGGATATCTGAGAAAGAGTGATTTTCTGTGCATGCAGGGAAGCCTTTTATTTGTAACAAAGTCTTGCAGAAATAGACACAAACAACTGACTTTGCAAGAAAAAAAAGTAGAGTCCTTTCTTTCCTTTATCAAAAGAAGCCGAGAAGCCAGGCAGGAGGAGTGGGGAATAACTTTGAAGGTCCCTCTTTAGACTTTTCACATCTTCCCAGCTGGACCACACAGCAAATCTTTCACCACTCAGGTCTTTAGTGGCAACATCAACCTTCTGGGTCCCTTAGGATGCTAGCCAACAATGCTTCAAATAGTTCCCCTTACATTACTTGACCTGCATTCCCCGGAGGGTTTATTTCAGGATTTACAAACCTAGCTTGTTAGGTGTGCTTTACCTCTTAGGACAGTGATGGGAAAGGCAGGTGGTGATGGTAGTTAAGAGCAGGGGCTTGGAGGGCAGAGGGATCTGAACTGAATCCCAGCTGTACCATGTGGCTGTTGGGACACTTGGCCCATTGTCACGAATCTAGGAAGGAGGCCTGCGAAGGGCTCCTTTGGGTTCAACCCAACTGAGTGCTTGTGGCTGAGAAAATCCTGTTTGCTGCCAAATGAGAAAGGGGCAGAGGCTGCGGGTCAAGTTACCTTGGTGTAAATAAATCAAGCTGCACTGCCCGTGCGTGTACCTATCTGACCCACATTTAGGTCAAATTAGGTCAACAAGTACTTCGGGCTGGTGATGATGGCAGCTCCCATTTGTTGAGGCTTACGGTGGCCCCGGCTCCATGATCGGTGCATGCATCTTAGTGTTTAATCCTCACAACATCCCTGTGGGATCTTAGCCCCATTTTATGAACAGGTAAACAGGGGCACAGAGAGGTCAAGTAACCTGCTCCTACAACTAGTAAGTGCACAGTTGAGATTCAAACTCTGGCAGCTGGTCTCCAAAGCCCACGCTCAGAAGCATTCTGCTGTGTGACGCACATGGGCCTTCCTTGGGCATGGCTCATGGTGTGCATGGGAGAGGCGGCTCACCTTGGGGAGTGAGTGCTCTTAGCTCTCTCTCTGCTAAGTTGATGACAGAGTATGTCCTTTAGGAGTTGGGCACATACCTGGTACCTCTCTGGATCTTCAGAAAGAGTGTGGGGTCCCAGAAAAACCACAGGCATTAGGATCACAATGACTCATTTGACTCCTGACCTTACCAGGTACCAGTTGTATGACCTTGAGCAAGTTTCTTAATGCATTGAGACTCAGTTTCCTTACCTGAAAAAGAAAGAAAATAATAGTACCTCGTTTATTCCGATATGGGAGGATAAAAGAATACAACGCACATAAAACATCTAACACAGTGATAAGTTCCCAGGAGGAGCTAAGTAAACTATGGTTCCTAACCTTCTCTCATGAACTGGGAACACAGAAGGCCTTTAGGAGTGTTTGTGGTTGGCGCTGAATGACTGGGGACCCCCCTGCTGGCCTCAGTGATATGAAGTACTTTGCATCTCCTTGTCATGCTGGAGTACTCACAAAAGTAGTTTTTGAGCCAGTTTCTTCATTTCTAAAATGAGGATAATTGTACCTGCCTCACAGAGTTGTTGTGAGGATGAAGTGCGATAATGTATGGAAATGCTTGGAATAGCATCTAGAATAGAAATGCTCAGCAATGAATGACAACCACCATCGTCGCCATTAGCGTCACCATCATCATCCCCCTCACCATTACCACCATCACCATGTGATCATCACCATGACTGTCATACTCATCACCATTATCCTCTTACTACCATCATCATCATCCTCACCATCCCCATCCTCATCCCCATCATCATCTTCATCACCACAATTCTCACCAACATCATAATCATCATCACACCATCACCACCACCACCACCACCACCACCACCACCATCACCATCATAGTCATATCACCATCATCATCCTCACTTATTCTCACTCCCACCATCCTCATCATCCTCATCATCCTCACCATCTTCACCATCCTCACTACCATTACCATGGCTGTGTGTGGACGGTTCTGTGCTAGGAATGAGGTACTGTAGTACCTAACACAGAGAATACAGGGAATTGTTCAACTCATTCCTTTCTTTTAGTCTTTTGGGACCTTGCCATAATACCGCTTGTACTGGAAGAGAAAATGCCTTTACTGTCAACCTCTGCCAGATGAATGAAGGATGAACCCTACTCATTGACCTTTCTGTTATAACTCTCCATGCTTTTTCTCTAACTTCTCAGAACCAAGTAGTTGTAATCACAGAATACAGTCTGTGTTTCCCCCACAGGTGTTCTGTAGAGCATTATTCCAAAAGATGTTAGATGTGAGCCAGGACAGCAAAAAAGGAGAAATGTGTTTTGGGAACACTGCATTCTCTACCCCATTTTTCTAGATCCATAGCACATGTTGGTGTAGAAGGGGCTGTGCACTTGAGATGGCAGGTTTGAGAAATGTTGCCTGAAATGATTTTCTGGAATTGCTGTCCTGACACTCAACTCTATAATTAATCCACATCGCTTTATAATAAAGTATATGTCTAGATTTATGGACATAAGCTACAAGCACTAAAATGGTCTTGGTCATGGGGAGGGGATGGCACACACATAACTTGGCCCCACTATTATTAGGATAGAGATGCTAGTTCCTTACTTCTTGAAGAACAGTTAGTACTGTGATCCATGTTTTACCTGATTTCATGTTTGCTCAGGACTGCCAAGATTACAACAGTACCACTGGGACTGGGGAGCCATTGGGTGGTCAGGAGAAGACCAACTATCCTCTTCTCTGTGCTATAATGTGAGGGGCAGGCATTATAGAAGTTAATCGTGTTTTTTGCTTTTGCCTTCTTTTCAAAGAACTTTATACCACCTTTGGGACTACTTTGGAGACATCATGGCTGGGGATGTTGAATCATCAGAGTTGAAAATCACTCCTTTATTCTCATTTATTGCTCTAAGAATGTCAAAATCATGCGGCCTCTATGAAGGGTGACTTGGCAAGGCATAGCAATAATCTTCAAAATGTCAGAGTTCCTGAAGGTGTGGCCCTCAGCTCTCTTCCTCATATACTTTTTTACTGATACCATTCACACCTATGGCTTTATCCATCCATCCATCCACCCATCCATCCCCCACTCATCTCCCATCCAATGATTCATCCATCTACCTATCAATCCATCCACTCATCCACCCATCCATCCTCCATTTATCTCCCATCCAACCATTCATCCATCTACCTATCAATCTGTCCATCCATCCATTCATCCACTCATCCACCCACAGTTATTAAGCACCCACTATGTGGCATATGCTTTTCTGGGTTCTAGAGATACACCATTAACATCTGTTTCCCAGACTAGACATACAAGGTGGCGGCTGCATCCTTGGCACCTCATCTTGAATGTCTCACAAGCACTTCCTTCAAACCTGGTCTTCATGCAACGTTCCTTACTCTGGATTTTAGTGAGGAAGAATTGTCTGTTCTTTTACACAAGCCAGAAACCTGGAGGTCTCTAGAACCCTTTCTCTATGTCACTTCCCTTCCAATCGTATCCAATTCCACCACTGAGGCCTGTTGATTTACCTCTTAAATGCCTGAGAAACTTCTCTCCCTCTGTATCCTACCCTTGCCCTGGAGCCACTATCATCTCTTGTGACAGCCTCCTAGCTGGTTCCCTGGTGCTCCATGATGGCCATTTTCCAGTATATTTTCCACTCACAGTCAAGAGGATTATCTCCTAAAGCAAACCTGTCCATCAGTTCCCTGCTTAAAATCTTTCATTGGGTTCTCAATGCGCTTAGGATAAAGCAGAGCTTCTTATCAGAGCCCTACAAGCCCACATGGCACATCCCCTGCTGACCTTTCCTGCCAGCCCTGTCCCACCTCCCACCCCTATTTTTTTCAGTGCCTTGTGTTCTTATGCTCCCATCTTGGTACACAGCTCTCTTCACCCAGAATTCTCTCCCCTCCCCTCTCCTCCCCTCTCCTCTGACAAATAACTCCTGTGTATCCTGACGATGCCCTGCCCTCCCTAACCAGATTAGAGTCCTGCACTTCTCCTTTGTAGCACTTGTCACCTTTAATGTTTTAGGTGTGAGTGATTTTCCAATTAATGCCCACCCTCCCCTCCCTAAGACCACAAGGTCTATGAGGGCAGCAATAGTGCCTATTTCCCCCTCAATATTTTATCATGACAAATATCATGATAAAAGCAAGAGGCTAAGCAAGACACCCATACACCCTCCACCTGAATTCCACCTGTTTCTGACCTCGCTACATCTCTACCCTGCACAGAGCTGATCTAGTAGGCATGCAATAAATCTGTTGAATGAAAGTGGTTTAACTCCCTCCACCTCTAAGGTGATAAATATAAGATGAATTGGTATATGTTCTGTACCATTCATTTCAGCATTATCTCTAAGTATGGGAAACTGGAAACAACTTAAACGCCCGTGACAAAAAAATTTAAAAAAATTAAATGTATAAGTAGTGCCTATTCTGTGCCAGATACTATTCTAAGTACTTCACATATACCAATGCATTTTAATCCTCCCGACAACCTTAAGGGGTAGGTACTCCTTATTATCCTCATTTTACAGGTAAGGAAACTGAGGCAGAGAGAGAGTAAGAATCATACATCTATTTCCATGGGAAAATGCTGTGGAAGTTATGCCCGAAATAAACAGTAGTGACAACATCACCTGCTGGCAAAGGATGTGGAGCAAGAGGAACCCTCACACATTGCTGGTGGGAATGCAAAATGGTGCAGGCTCTTTGGAGGACAGTTTGGTGGTTTCTTTTAAAACCATGCATGCCCTTACTACATGCTCTAGCAATCCTACTCCCTGGTATTTACCCAAAGGAGTTGAAAACTTATATCCACAGAAAAATCTGCACACAGATGGTGATGATGGCTTTACTCATAATTGCCAAAACTTGGAAGCTACCAGGATGTCCTTTCACCAGGTGGATGGATAGATAAACTATGGTCCGTCCAGACAACTAGTCAGTGCTAAAAAGAAGTGAGTTATCAAGTCATGAAAAGACATGAGAGGGAACTTAAATGCATATTACTAAGTGAAAGAAGCCAATCTGGAGAGTTGTAGGATTCCAGCTGCATGACGTTCTAGAAGAGGCAAAACCATAGAGGCAGTAGAGAGGTCAGCGGCTGGGGGAGCTGGAGGTTGGGGGAGGGATGAATAGATAGCAAGCAGAGGATTTTTAGGGCAATGAAACTATCCTGTGTGATACTATAATGGTGGATCCAGGTCGTGACACCTTTGTCCAAACCCACAGAGTGTACAACGCCGAGAGTGAGCCCCGATGTGAAGCATGGTCTCTGGGAATGATGCATCCCTGTAGATTCACCAACTGTAACACACGTACCACTCTGGTGGGGGGCGCTGATAATGGGGGGGGATTGGGCATATGGGGGGCAGGGGGCACACGGGAAGTCTCTGTACAGTACTTTCCTCTCAGTTTTTCTATGAACCTAAAACTGCTCTAAAAACAGTCTAATAGATACATAATGGTAGTCGCTTCTGAGAGATAGGATTTAGCATAATCCCGACTTAATTTCCTTTTGCTTGTGTCACGTCTCATTTTCCTTCAGTAATCATGTCTCACTTTTTTTTTTTCCTCCCCCAAGGAAAAAATCACTTCTCAAAGTCTGGAGAAGGGCCACTTGGCCATATAGCTAAGAAGCCTTCCTCAACAGATGTCCCATCGTGATAAGATTCAACGCGACATTTTAGAGTCATGCAACTACGTGAGAAAAAAGTGCCATTAACCTGTGTCAGAGCTGGAGAGCTGGATGCCCACGTCCCGGAGGAGACGCTCCGTTTCCTCCAGCCAGGACAGCGACAGGTGCAGGATGTCCAGCGCCACCTTCTGGAGCCCTGAAACAGGTGGGCTCACCTGAAGGTTCTGAAGCAGGTCCACCTCCTTCTTCAGGTCCTTGCTACCGCAAGACTTTTTCATGCAGGCCTGGAAAGACACGAGATCATGAGGAGCCCAGACGCTGGGCCCAGAAGCAGCAGCGCTCTTGACTTGGCCATGAGACAGGCAGCGCCGCATGTTGGCCGCACTCGGACGGCTCAGTTTCATTTACCTCCTCCCCCCCCCCCCCCCGCTCCCCGTTTTGGCAGCTTTTGCTTTTTTGGCACTCTAATGCAGCCTTTGGTGGTCGAAGAGACCCCACTTTTAGGTATCTGCAATTCCAAAGCCAAACTGCCAAGGACAATTGGCTGAAAGGAGAACCAAATCTGGCTACTTCTGTTCATCAAAATTCCTGTTGAGATCAACACATCAGCTGGTCAGAAAGCGGGGTTTCCTGATTTGAAAGAGTGCTGACAAGCCAGCGTTTGCACAAGCTCCCCAAATAGTAGCTGCTTATTTCTAGAGAAAGCAGAAGCAGCTGCCTGCTTGGGGAGGCTCCATACTGGTGTGGGAGCCGTGGGGTTCAGGCAGACTTCTGGGTCCGTCTCCTCCGGAGTCAGAAGCAAAAGAGGCAAAAAAAACCCCTAACAACAACAAAAAAACAAAAACAAAAACACACCCAAAAAAACAAAAACCCCAAAGAGCTCAAAACAATAGCCTTTCCACTGCTGGGCCAGAAAATAATGCAAATAAAGAGCAGGGATGTTCCTCTGAAAATAACGGGGGACTTATTTATTATTGATTTGTTTTTTGCTGGGGCCCGGGGCCTCCCCAGGTCAGTAGCAGGGGTGCATCATGCATCTTTTCCGTGGCCGCACCAAGTTCACCTGGGAGGCATTTTTTGAGGCTCTTTGTTTTCTGCTCCCAAACAGATTTCTCCAGGAGAAAAGGATGAAAAAGGAGCAGAGCATTTCTGCCCAACCTGCTCCACAAACGCTGGGGAAATTTCCCAAACAAGCAGCACAAGAATGAGATTTGTGAAAAGCCGAGGAAGAGGGCACCTGGCAGTTGTCTAGAGATGTCTTCAGCTTCTCGATGTTCTCTGTGATTTCCTCCTGTTTAGAATTGCTGAGCTGAGTCTCCTTCTGCAGGGTCCATCTTTTCTGCTGAAAGTTGATGTTGTCCTCAGTGACCTGGGTGATCTTCTCTATTAGCTGGTGAGAAAAAGGAAAGAGAGATTTGCACACCAGGGTGGCTCTGGGAAGGGACCAGGAGCGCGAGTTCAAGCTCCCAGGTTCTGCAGGTGAACGGGGAGGCCCTGACGTGTCTTGGTGACGGCTCTGGAGGAGGACATCGGTCCTGTCCCCGGGACAGGTCTCCCAGGGTCTGAGATGGCTTTTCAGAGCCAAAGGTCTGTAATGTTGTCATGAGTTTGCTCTAGATTCTCCTGCACCGTGATTTGTCACGCGGAGCCTGATGCTGTGGACTCATAGGTAGAAAGAAGGTCAGTGTCCACAGCTGACAAGAGCAGCCCATGGTGTGTTTTCTTACACATGCGTGGAACAGAGGGTTAGAAAGAAAATCAGAACGACAAGGCGATCATTATGGCCGGGAGTCCACCCCCATCACCATCTCTTCTCTTCAGAAGGAAGAAGTGAGAACGCAGCGTCTGGGGACAGGCGGCCCCACTCCCCCCTACTTCTAAGGTGCCAGCGAGGGGGTAAATGTGTGTGTCTGGCGACCAGAAATAGGCCTGAGTGGTTTAATTTGATTTTCACAGAAACATTTCAAGGGAATTTAACTGGCTTTTACTTTAAAAGCCAGGAAATCCCATAAAATCAAAACAAATCTTTATGGTGTAGCAACAGTGTGAAAAATATGTACCACCAACAAAACACAGGCGCATATGCTCCCAGTGTCTGGAGGCCCAGGTCCCCGAGGGAGGAAGGGAGGAAGCAAGAAAAACCTGTTGATCGGTGACGGGCTTGTCCAGGAACGGCTTCACTCGTCCGTAGGTGGCCTTGATGACTTGACTTCTGAAATGCTCCAGCTACACACAAAGGGAAGGCGACAAAAAAAAAAAAAAAAAAAAAAAAAAAAGGGAAGGCGACAGTGAGTGGGGGCAGCCGGGGCTGGGGTGGCCGGCAGTGCCAGGGGCCAGGAGGCAGGGGGCCGCGGCCTCCAATGGTCAGTACGGCTTGCGGGTGTCTTGAGCTCTTCCTGGAAGGGCCCGGCAGCCGAGCACACAACAGCAGGTTCTAATTACCTTTCAGGTCTGCCCGCCGAACCCGACGGGCACCCGTGGTCGGCACGCACGCCGCTCGCGCCCTCAGACGAGCCACTGGCTGCCAATTATCCAGTGGGAAGTCTGGGGCCGGGAGCGCTCTTCCATAATTGGGAAGTCGGCCCCAGACTGTGAGATAAATATTGAGGCTGTCAGCCCAAGTAAATGGTGTCATCAGCTTGGGTGTCTGGCGAGAGGACAGCGTGCTCCCGTCTGCCAGCCTGGGCCTCCGACCATACGTGTCCTGAACGCTGTGTTGGGGGCCTTTGGGTCCCCAGAGCCTGGTTCAGAGCCGGGCAGAGGAGGTGCTCAGTACATATTCATCGATGCTCATATGCGGGCATCTGCCAGCCCCGGGCGCCCCGCTTTGGTTCAGCCAGCTTTTCCTGGGTGCCTGCTTGGTGCCAGTGTTTTCAGATTACAGCCGACGAGATGGCACGGTTGGATTAGGCCAGGGCACACGGAGGCACAGCTCTAAGGTGCCCAGTGCCCGCAGCAGGGATGGGCCGGGAAGCCCAGCTTGCTCTGACAATTTACCAACGTGGCCTGGGTTTTTGGTTTACTGACAAAACATGGTCATGGACTCTGAAACAGAGCCCTGAACATACAAAAACAAAAAACAAAACAAAACAAAACAAAAACAAAAAATAAAAATAAAAAAAATAAAAAAAAAAAATAAAATAAAATAAAATAAAATAAAATAAAATAAAACAGAGCCCCGAAGGGATCATAGGTGCCACCAAATCAACTCAAAAGTCAAAGAGTCTGGGCAGCCCTGGTGGCTCAGCAGTTTAGTGTCACCTTCAGCCCAGGGTGTGATCCTGGAGACCCGGGATCGAGTCCCACATCAGGCTCCCTGCATGGAGCCTGCTTCTCCCTCTGCCTGTGTCTCTGCCTCTCTTGCTCTCTCTCTCTCTGTCTCTTATGAATAAATAAAATAAAATAAAAAGTCAAAGGGTCCTGACATGCAGGGTTTACTCGCTACGGTGGAGTTCTGGGAACCCAAGAGTGGAATGGTGAGCTCCTAAGGACACCCCAGCAATCAGCCTGCTCAAAGCAGACAGGGGCAGGGGTGGGGGGGCTGAGGCACTCCAGGCCATCTTCTGGATCCATGGCCAAGGGGAGGGGTCCCAACAAGCCCAGGAAGAGGTCATGCAGAGAATGCCCTGTGAATGACGGCCCCACATCCCCCCGGAGGCCTCCCACAGCACTGCTGGCGGGGGAGGGGACAGTCCTCCTGGCTCATGGCTCAGTCCTGGAGCCACTTGCCTGGCGAGGGGCGGAGTCTCAGGCAGGGAGCAGGGCCCTGGAAATAAGGGGCTGGGATGGGGAAGTAGCAGAGATGGGGCCCACCCTCTGTCTCTTGGGTCCATACCCGGAGGAATCTCAGTGTCTTGCGGGGGGGGGTCCTCCCGGGAGGCTTCTCTCCTAAACTCCACTGTAACCTGGATGTTGGGACTTGGGCAAGTGACACAGATCATGCCTTCAATCAAGGGTGTGTTGGGGGCTGCAGGGCACAGAAAGGGGACGGGCTGGTCCGGGTGCACAGACCTTTCTGAGAATCCAGTGAGCAACCTGGTGGGCCCCCCTTCCCAGGAGAGCAGAAGCACAGACATATATACACAGAGAATGTTCTTGGGCCCCCTGGAGACGTGGCTGCCAGGAGGGGGCCCCCCAGGAGAAGTCCAAGGCAGGCTGCCCTGGAGCCATATCCTGGAGGGTCGGGGCCTCCACCCCGGCGTCCAGTTGGCTTTCCCTCGGCCTTTGGCGAAGTCTTGTTGGCATGTCCTGGCCCTGACATCCGTGCCGCACACCAGAGGAAGGGCCACTGGGCCATCTGGGGCCAGAGCGTTAGGGCAGTGGCGTGCCCAGGCCAGCCTGTCGGAGCCTGCCCACCGGCCTGCCCAGACTCTTCCCCATCTAGCGAGCACTTTGACATTCTGGTTTCCCCTTACTTTCTTTCCTTAAGGACACTGACTGTGACATCTGCTGGCAGACAGGGGATGCAAGATCATGGTAAATGTCAGGACAAAAAAGTGTGAGGGAGAAAGTCCCAGAAACATCATGGGGTCAAGAGGCTCAGACTCTTCCCAAGAGGGAACCACACGGTGGGTTCACTGCGTGGAGTGGGGTCGGGCTGTTGGTGCGGGCAGCTTCCCGGGGTGTAGGAGCCACACGCGGCTTCTCGGCTGGGGTCCCAGGGGGAATCCAACCATGGCCACCATCCTCCTGACTCATCCCCACCAGCTGGGGAGCAGAAAACCTAGGGGAGCATGGGCCACCGAGGGGGGCTCTGAAGCTCGCCTACCTGACCTACTGCCCTTTCCAAATTGACTTTAATGAGGGTCTCTCTGTTTCCCATTTCTTGTAGCTGGAGCAATTTCTTTCTGGAATCTTCCTGAAGCTTCTCTTCAACCTGAAAGGACGATGAAAGCATGTGCTGGCTGCTAATGTGATCATAATGCCCTCTGGGGAGCTTCCTGGAGGAGGTCTGAGGGCCATGGGGGTCCTGGGGCGGGGGCAGGGGTCATGGGTGAGCGAGTGCAGGGTGGAGGCGGGCTCGCAGGAGTCGCCCTGGGGTGGGATGGAAAGGACCCCTGCGGGTCCCCAGCAAGCCACATGACCAGGGACGGGTCCTCCTCTGCCAAGCGGGGATGGTGATCCTAGTGCGCCTCCCAGGGTGAGTGCGGGGATTCAGTGTTTCGAGCGGGGCCGGCACCTCTGGAAAGCTCTGTGCACACATCGGGCTGCAAACGGGCCGGGAATGTGCAGCGGGCGCCGTGCTCTAGCGCCGCGGGGAACTGGCCCACGCCGGGTACCTGGTAGATGCTATTACTTGGCCTTATCATCGTGCCCGTTTGGCATCACCGCTTCCAGCCCGCTCGCCAGCGGAAGCCGCGCCTGGGGGCTTGCCAAGCAAAGTCTTTCAGGAATCGCAGCCCGTGGGAAGCGGGGCGACTGGCCGGGTCATTGTCCCGGGGCGGGAGAGGGCGAGGCGGGCGAGCTTGCCGGGCTGGACGCCGCCCTCTGCCGGCCGCCACGGGCCCCGCAGCCCAGCTGCTCCCTTGGGGACCCCGCCGTTTTGGAAGCACCTGCGGAGCCCAGGGCTCTGGGGTTCTCCGGAGAGGAAGCAAACTCCCCTAGATAAGCGTGAGGATTTTGTGCTGCAACGACTTTGTGAGCTGTTTCTTAGGGGGCTGAAGGGGGGCGGTCACAGAAGTAATAAAAGACCCAGAAGAGCCCCGGAGCTTTCTTCGGAGCAGCGTGGGGCAGCCCGGGAGCCTCTGGGTAGCACTGGGCCGTTGGCAAAGCCATCTACGCTCCCTGGGCCTCAGCTTCCTCCGCAAACATCCCCTCACGTCTAAACACGCCCTGACTTCTATTTCAGCAGACTCCCTCATATGCCGGGAAGGCCAAGTCCAGCCTGGACTCTGCCTTTAGCGGGGCTCCCCACCTAAGCATCTGCCCCACCTTCCCTGCCCCAGCCCTTGGGGTCATCCTTCGCTGCCGCCCTGCTCCATCTCTCATGCCAAGCCATCTCCAAGCCTGTGGCTCGGGCCCCTGTCACATCCAGTCCACGTCTCCATCCCTACCCTGGTGAGCACCCCTGCCAGGCACCGAGGGCCTCTGGCCTATGTAAGTGGCTCCTTCCTCTGGTTTACTTCCTCCCAGCACATTCTTCATGCTGTGAGAGTTGCCAGGCTGTGGAGCAGCTGGGTCCGACACGACTTTCCGCATTGACAGAAATGCTCCCTGTCTGTGCTGACTAGTAGCCACCAGACACCTCGGGCTGTCAAGCACTGGCAATGTGGCTGGTGTGACTGGGGAACTCAGTTTGGAGTTTTTACCCAATCTTGGTTAATTTCAGTGTGAAGAGTTGCATGTGGCTCGTGGCTGCGCCACAGTGACGGGAGCCACACAAACCTGGCTTCCAGTCTTTGCTTCGTTACCTACTGACAGTGTGGCTGTGGGCTGGTTACCTTACTAGTGACTAGGAGCCTTGATTCCCTCATCTGTAAAACGGAGAGCATAGATCGGTGAAAGAGATGAAATGCTTGGCATAGTGCCCTAGTACATGGGAAATTTTAGCTATTATCTTCACCGTAACCATTGATCACAAGTCATCATACCAGTTCTCTGTTCAAAAGCCTTCATCAGCAACCTGCTGCCTGTGTGGTAGGTCACCCGAGTGCCACACTAATGCCAAACACCCAGCCAAGGATGCAAGAAGCCCATACGAACGCCAAGCAGGTGAATAAAAATGAGTCCACACTGAAATAAATCATAATGAATCTGCTAAAAATCAAGAGAAAACAAAATCTTCAGAGTGGCCAGGGAAAATAGATTACTCAAAGGCAAACAGTTAGGCTTGTAAATGACGTCTAAGCAGAAACAACAGCGTCCAAGAGTCAATGGAATGACGGACCTGATGTTACCTGTAATGCGCTAGAAGAATGTCAACATCAACGCAGAATTCAACACTCAGTCGAAATGTGTTTTAAGAATGAAGGTTAAATATTCATTTCCAAAGATGCGTGTGCCCAAATCTGAGAGAATTTGTCATCAGCATAGCCATGCTGAAGGAAAACACTAAAAGGTGTTATTTGGATGGAAGAACAATGATCCCAAATGGATGATCAGAGATGCAGAAAAGAAAGCAAGAAAGGTACGTATGGACATGAATATTGACTATAGAGAAATAGTGATTAGGTCTTCTGGGGTTTACAAATAGGGAATAGTTGATGGGGCACATGGGTGGTTCAGTTGGTTAAGTGTCTGACTCTTGATCTTGGTTCTGACCCCGACCTGAGGGTCATGAGTTCGGGTCTTGTATTGGGCTCCACACTGGGCATGAAGCCTACTTAAAAATAAAATAAATAAAATAAAATATCATTTAGAAAATGACAACAGTGGCACACAAATCTGGAGGCGGTGAGTGAAGTTAGTGTTCCACAGTCATTTCCTTACCAAGGAGAAGGGCATAATTATCAACTAATGTTGGATCTTGGTAAGTCAAGAATGCAGATTATAGCCATTAGGTTGACCATGAGAAGAAGAGTTAAAGAATGAGAAACTCAATTACTATTGGATTTGGTAAGTCAAGGCTGAATGCTGTTGTCTTGCTATTACTAAGAGAGTAGTAAAGGAGGAAGGCATTTCCAAGCTAATAGAGAAGATGGAAACAAAAACCACTAACTCAAAAGAGGGCATGAAAGGAAGAAAAGGGAGCATCACACAGTTTGTACACCGAGCAGGAAGGTAGATTTAAATCCCGACAAACCAGCAACCACATTATATGTAAATGGACCAAGAGACAAAGACTGTTAAAGTAGATTTTATAAAGATGATATGCTAGTTAGAAGAGAGATGTGCCTAAAACTTAAAAGACTGACAGAAAGAGTAGGAACAAGACATGCTATGAAAATATCAGTATTTTTTTCTCAAAAGAAAAGCAGTAGGGCTTCTAGGTGTATATAATGACATTTTATTTATTTGAGAGAGAGAGAGAGAGAAGCAGAAAGAGAGGGAGAAGGTCAAGTAGATTCTGCACTGAGCACAGAGCCTGATGTGGGGCTTGATCCCAGGACCCTGAGATCATGACCTGAGCCAAAATCAAGAGTTAGACGCCAGCTGAGTCACCCAGGCATCCCGCTGCCAAAGTTGCATTAATGACAAAGTAGACGTTAAGGGGAAAAATCTATTAGAGATGAAGAGGGACATTTTATGATGATCAAAGGTTTTTTTTCTCCAATGAGAAGTATTAAAATTCTAAATTTATAGGCACTTAGTAACACGGCCTCAAAATATACAAAGCAAAAGTTGTCAATACTAAAAGTAGCAATACTCAAATCCACAATCATGAGATTTTAAAAAATATGCCTCTTCAATGACTGCTAGGCCACATAGCCAAAAATATCCATAAGAGCGTTTAAGTTTGAGCAACACCATTAGCAAACTTGATTTAATGGATCAGTTCTCTTCTGGATAAATTTTACAAATAAGAGTTGAAGTCAGTCTAGACTTGTGGTTACACACAGGAGCATGGAGTCAGATAGACGTGGGTCCAAGTTCTGAGAAGTACAGCTACTTTATCTGCGTGAACTTGGCTAACATCGTTTACCTCTGTGAGCCTCAGTTTCTCAACCATAAAGTGGGGTTAATACCGGTATTGACCACGCGGAGTCATTGGGAGATTAATGGAGATGATACGTGCAGAAGGCTTGGCCCAGAGCGGTCACTGGGCCACACTGTCCTTGTCTTACCTTGCTCTTTTCTCGCAGTGTCTTAGAGATCATGTTCTGTTCAGTACAACTCTTTTTCAGCTCCTCCCTGAGCTTCTTCATTTCTTTCTCCATGTCTTGGATTTGCTGAAAGAGTTTCAAGAACAGGAAGTCAACTTCCCTGATGGGAAGTGGGAGTTGCCTTCTGGGCTGAAATATCCTGAGCCTCTGTAGTTCATTTCATTGGGTTCATTAAGGCAGAAACCTAGTCTGGTATTAGCTTAATTGCTTCCCTTGGGGGAAAATTCTACATCTGTGGGGCAAAGTAGATGTTTTTTCAATTGATGGTTGGGAAATTGGGTAAAGGGAAATGATTAGTTTCTTTTGAAAATCAGCATGGACCCTGGATTAAACAGTACAAGATATCCATCAACTCATTAGAAGCTCTTCTCCTAGGGTGTATTTTTGAGATCAATCTGAATCAGGGCTGCTTGGATGCCACAATGGACATAGTCTGGAAGGACAGAATAATGAAATTTTTCTTTTTTCCCATTTTGAGGCAGAGAATAGCAATGTTCCTGGCACAGAGAACAGGACGTCTCTTCCTCGTGTCCAAGGTGCTGTACTTCCTAATGAATGGGGACGTGTGCCTGGTGCCGTGGAAGAGGACTCGACTGGCACAGGGAATGAACGTTTTCATTTCATTTTATTTTATTTTTTAATATTTTATTTATTTATTCATGAGAGACACAGAGAGAGGCAGAGACGTTGGTGGAGGGAGAAGGAGGCTCCCTGTGGGAAGCCCGATGTGGGACTCGATCCTGGGACCCTGGGATCACACCTTGAGTTGAAGGCAGATGCTCAAGCCAGGCGTCCCTGAATGTTTTCATTCTAGTGCAAGTGTTTTCACCATTGTTTCATTATTTCCAAAGTCATCGCCTATATAAGGCAAATGATTTTTTTTTGTTTGTTTTTATGAGTTGGTGTAAAATTGATGTATTTCAACAAAAATGCTTCAGGAAATTGAAATTTTGTGTTAATAACAGTGCCCACGTGTAAGATAAACTCTGACGATGTAACATGAAAGTTTGGACACCACAGGTCTGGGGGGCAGGGACCCCATGTCTCCCGTCCAGCCCCACAGGGACGGTGTGCACTGCCCAGAGAATCCTGGGAGGGTGTGTTTTCTATGGTATTTTCAGCCATTTCTTCTTTGAGGCTATAAGCAGCATTTCAAAGAATTAGGAGACAAGGTTAATAAACAATCATTAAAGCCCTACAGCTTGTGCTATCTAATGGGCCATGGAACCCCTCTCCGACCCCACTAAGCTCCCTGAAGGTCAAAGTCTAGCCTTTCTGGGGATACGGAGCAGTGAATAGGCTCAACTCACAATTTTGCAGAGTTTTAACTCTTTCCCTTGGGCTTCCTGGCGTTCCTTCTGAGCATCTTCCTTTCTTAACTCTTCTTTCAGCGCGGAGCACTATGGAGAGACAACACAAGAAGGCCACGTGGGGTTGTCTGTGGGTCCCTAAGTCCCCGCATTTGAGCATTTCCTATTGCTTAATCCAATCACTTCCCCAAATTTCCAGAGGTGAGGCCATTTGCGTCTGAGGGACGCCCGGGGCCCTGCAGCAGGTGGTAGTCAGTCACCCCTCTCGTGAGTTCCGGGGATAATGTGTGTAAATGCTTCTTCAGGAGCCAGCAGTCCACACCACAGGACAGACCCAGCTTTGCGGAGTCTGGATCCTTAGGGTGGCGGGATGGGTGTGTTTGCCTCTGGGACCAGCCAAGAGAGCTGCCAGGAATACAGGGAGGCGCTCTCGTGCTTTCTGCAAGGTGCATCTCCCAACACAGCTGCTTGGCGGAGGGAAGGTAAATGGAACAGCCTTTCAGGAGGGCAGTTTGGCAACACACATTGAGAACATAAAGATGGGCCTTCTTTTGACCCAGAAATCCCCACTGTAGTATTGTCTCTTAAGGACGCTGACTAGAGAAATCAGCAAAACTGTAGGGTCAGGGATGTTCTAGGCAGTATTAGCAACAAGAGGAAAAGAAAGAAAAAGAAACAACCGTGTCCAACAACAGATCACTTAATTACATTGTGTACTTCCAGACAAATATTCTGTAGCTTTTAGGACCGATGATAAGAGCTTTTATTTATTAACATGGGAAAATAGTACATATTTAAAATTAAAAAAGAGTATAGTATAGGGATCCCTGGGTGGCGCAGCGGTTTGGCGCCTGCCTTTGGCCCAGGGCGCGATCCTGGAGACCCGGGATCGAATCCCACATCGGGCTCCCCGTGCATGGAGCCTGCTTCTTCCTCTGCCTGTGTCTCTGCCTCTCTCTCTCTCTGTGACTATCATAAATAAATAAAAATTAAAAAAAAAAAAGATTAAAAAAGAGTATAGTATAAATGTTAAAATTTGTATTTATTTTTTTCCAAGACTGGAAAAATACACATTAAAATATGAATGTGGGTTTCTAGGGGTAGCGTTTTCTTCCTTATCTCTTCAATTTTGCTTCTCAATATCATCTTTTATTTTCCTAAAATTATCACACATGACAAAGGGGATTAGAAAAAAAAGGAAAGCCAGGCATCCAAATGCTCACAAGAGCTGCACCGGTTAGGGAGGAGAAACGCCTCACTCCAAGGTCAACAAGGAAGGGGAAGTGGGGGGAGAAAGAATCCACACGTACTTCAGTGAGCAGAATGGTCAAGTCGGGGTTGTTTTTCCATATTTCTCCCAATTGGCACCAGCCCTGCAAGCTGCCCCCCTTGCCGGCACACACACACACACACTCACAGGCACACTCACGCCCCCCACACAAAGCAGGTGCCCTGCATGTAGGAAGTCAGTCTGCGGGTAGAAGTGATGGTAGGGACTGGTCGCCTGGCGGCTGGTGGGGGCAGGGGCGGGAGAGGGCCACTGAAATCAGCCTCCCACTTCTCGGAACATCACTTTCTTGTCCCCGCCTGGCAGAGGCGACACGGAGGCAAGTAAGTCATGAGACAAGAAAGCCTGGGCTTGGATCCTGGCCTGTCTGACCCCGAAGGTCACGCTCTGCGTTTTCTGAGTTCCAAACTGGGTACCGTGCTAAGCACCGGACTGGTACTTCTTGGGCCTTTTCTTTAGGACTTGGAGCTCTCACCCCCTGACATCCCCGCAGACAGAGCACCGGGTCAGTCAGGCACCGTGTGTCCCCGAGCTGCCGCCTGGGGTGACGGCTCTTCGGTTTCAGCTGGATTCATTGCAAGAGAGCACACACATGCTGAGAGAAACCTTATTCTGCGGGATCGGGATTCTAAAGTCAGGATGGAAGGCATCATTCGCAGCGTCAAAGTCATATATGGTTATATTTTCAAGGTTTTATTTATTTATTTGAGAGAGAGCACAAGAGAGAGAGCGAGCACGCACAGGGAGAGGGGCAGAGGAGGAAGCAGGCTCCCTGCTGAGCAGGGCCCGATGTGGGATTCGATCCCAGGACTCCAGGGATCATGACCTGGGCCGAAGGCAGACGCTTAACCGATTGAGCCACCAGGTGCCCCTCAAAGTTACATTTAAAAAGCTCTTTAAGGGGATCCCTGGGTGGCTCAGTGGTTTAGTGCCTGCCTTTGGCCCAGGGCGGGATCCTGGAGTCCTGGGATCGAGTCCCTCGTCAGGCTCCCGGCATGGAGCCTGCTTCTCCCTCCTCTTGTGTCTCTGCCTCTCTCTCTCTCTCTCTCTCTCTCTCATAAATAAATAAATAAATCTTTAAAAAAAATAAAAAAGCTCTTTAACTTGCAGAGAACCTGGCCCCTGCCGCTGGTCTCTCCCGCTGGGCCTTTCGTGTTCTGGGCCACCCAGCGGCTGTCCTCCTGTGCCCTCCTTACGCCCTGGGGCACCGGCCTCATCTCACGGTGGTGGGAGAGATGGGAGTGACATTTAAAGCCAGGGCCCAGGGTATGAGAGATGAGTCATGGGACCCTGCTCTGCTTGCTTTCTGGGGACAGCTACAGTATGATGACGGTGACCCAACACTCACTCTGGAACTGAGGGCTTCAAGCTGGTGATCCTTTTCTTTGTTCTCACTTTTTAGTTGGTTCACATCCTGTTTGAGCTGTTGAATTTCCTCATCCCTTGTGAACACTTCTTTTTGCAGAGATGACACCATCCCTGGGGGAATGAACGAATGAATGAATGAATGAATAAATAAATAAATAAACAAACACATAAATTTTACATAGATATTTAATAATCTTTATATATATATAAAGACTCACAGAGGTCAAAGGGGCAGGAAGGATGACCGCACCACAGCTGTCAGCCAACTTGTGGCCGAGCCCCTTCCAAGCCCGGGCCGCCCCTGGTGCTCACCTGCACCGGAGGAGCTTGTGTCTAGGCTCCCAGAGCCGGGACAGGGGTGACGCTGAAATGCACTGACCAGCATTTGCTTAAGACGGCGGCGAGAACAAGAAGTCAGCCGTGGGAACAAGAGTGTTGCCGGGGGAAGAAGAGCCTTAGGGGGGCCCCTGTGGGCTCAGGCTTGGCAGGAGAGGTCACGCCATGGGGCTGGGAAACCGAGGCCCAGTACGGGGAAGGCCCAGGAGTTTTCACCAGAGGCCATAAAAAGGCTTGTGGCAGAAGGAGGCTGTCAGCGGGGCGGTTGGATTCACGCTCACCACCTCTTAGTAGCCTGGTGTTCCTGGACACGTTATTTTCCTTATCAGTATCTTACTGTGTCTCCCCGAGGAGTTATAAGGGTTAAAGACATATAAAGAACACACGAGAGTGGCTGACCCACAGCGTTTGTTACAGGGCACCTATTATTATTATTATTATTATTATTATTATTATTATTATTATTATTTTATGGTAGCCAGCTTCTAAAATGGCCCCAGCGCCAGGAGCAGGGCTGACGTGGGTAGCCAGGATGATATTGTGGGAAAGACGGACTGCGACTTCCCAGGGGGTCGTGGGAGACATAGCGGCTTTCCCCGCGGTCTCCGTTGGCTCACACGCTGGGCGAGGCCGACCGCCATGTTGTGAGGACACTCAAGCGGCCGAGGGGAGGCCCACACCGTGGGGAGCGGAGGGGGCCAGCTCACGGCCCAGCCAATGTGCTGACTGCGCCTCACGGGAGACCCTGAGAACCAAGTCACCCCCACATTCCTGAGCTCCAGAAGCTGGATGAGATAAATAGTGGCTGTTGTTTTACCCATTAGATTCTGGGATAACCGGTTACGTAGCAGTCGGTCACTAACACATTATTGGATTCTCGTATTGAGGACAAGCGGGAAGAAGGGTGCGGAAAGGCTGTGCGATTGGGTTGTCTCAGGTGGTTCTTTTCTTGGAAGAACATTATGCCCCATCTGATGGGTAGCTGCCAGTCAAAAAAGGATGTGAAATGAATGGGATCCAGAGCTCTGTCACAGGACTCGGTTAGGCTACTTTGCAACGGGTGGATCCCTCTGGGACTTGCCTTCGAGCTTTGTGAGGCGGGACTGGACCGACCTGTGGCGTGGAGGTCAGTGGGCGTCACGATGGCCTGTCAGCCTGGTCTCTGAGTGGCTACACTGAGCAAATCCCCTGCTCACCCCCGACGGACACCAGGTGGAGGCAAGACACCAGCCCGCGTGTCGGAAGCCACGGAGACCCAGGGCCGCTCCCGCAGCACAACCCGGCCCTGAGCTTCTCAAGCTCGACTGTGTGTATACGAGCCCCCGGGATCCCGCCAAAGTGCGGCTGCGGTGCAGGACATTCTGGGCTGGGGCCCGGGACTCTGCAGTTCTCACGAGGGCCCGGGGCTTGCTGGTGCCACCGGTCTGGGGACCACACCTTGAGCGGGTCCAGCCCACCCCGTGTTCCCCCAGCCCAGGGTCGTCTACTCCCCGAGTGGAGAGGGTGGTGTCTGAGGACAGAGCATAGACAGGCCTGGCGGGTGCGGAGCCAGGCGGAGGAGAAGCCGGGGGTCAGGCCGCCCGATGCGCAGAGACCCACGGCGACTCCCCCGTGGCTCAGCGCTCTGCTCGGCTTTCCTGCTGCGTCCCGGGCACTCAGAGCAACAGGCCCAGTCCAGGCTCGCTGCCCGCGCCCCGGCGCGCTTCACTCCCTCCGTTAACGGCCCCACCCTCCTCCAGTCTCGAGGCATTCCTGCTTAAAATCCCCAGCGGCTTCCCATTACCCTTAGAATCAAACCCAGACCTCCCTCCCAGTGATCTACCCCCTGCCTCCCTCTCTGACCTTACCTGCCCCACCCCATGCGCACCCCACTCCAGCCCTCCTGCACGGCCACCTGGCCCCAGCCTCAGGCCCTTTGCACTTGTGATCCCTCTGCTGGGAACACCGTTCCCTTTGGTGTCCTGACTGCTCTCCCCTTTCCACCTCTTCAAAGGCCTGTCCTCGCCCACCCACCAAGCTATATGCTCACTTCATTTCTGCCCCTCAAGCACCTCGCTCCCACACTGGGCCAGTTTTCTCCGAAACGGGCTTGCTTATTCACTGTAGGTTTACTTTTAGTGCCTGTCACCCGCTCACAGACGCGAACCCTGGGAGTACAGGAGCACTGTGCTCAGGCTCTCTGTCCCCAGCCCCCGGAACGGGGCCTGATACCCAGTGGGCGCTCAATAAACACATAGGATGAATGAAAGGATCCAGGGTGAGAAACAGCTGGTCTCCGGAGGGCGTGTGGGCTCCCACCCTGAGGTCTGTAGGGTGCAGCCTCTGCTGGCCACTTAGGAAATATTTTCACTTGGGCCTGAGTATACTAGGCCCCTAATGCAGTGACCCCACTCTGCCCACATTCTAGCTTGAAGGCAAGCTGGCCCGTGGAAGCGCCCAAGCCCCACGGCGTCCCGTGTCCTCCCTGGGGCGCTCGCCAGACATAGCTGAGTGATAACCTTCACGCACACGGGTGTCAGGCCCTGCCCGAGGAGCTGGTTGTACTTGAACTCGGGGACACAGGCCGCTGAGAAGATCGCTGAGGCCGCACCTCGGATCAGCGTGCAGCCGGGCAGCGGTGGACTGGTGATGTCTGCTGCGGCCAGGGAAGGAGGGGGAAGGGGGCAGCTCTCAGGCCCCCCATCAGAGAGAGCTCACCTGAGGTGACGGCATGGTCCCTCCTGAGGTTCTCACCCTCGTTCTTCAGGGATGTGATTTCCGAGTTCCTCTCAGACAGGGTCTGGCACAGCACCTGGCTGTAGCCTTGCTGTAGGGCACTGATCTGTGGGAGGAGGCGACACGCAGTCAGAGGGCGCTTGCCCGGGTGCGCAGGATCCGCGGGTACCCCTCCGCGGTTGCACAGCAGCTTTGGATGGATCTTTGGTGGGGTGCTGGGGAAACCGAGCTTTTTACTTCTAACCAGCAGAAGGGACAGGAGAGGGCAGGTTCCTTCAGAGACCGCCATGTCACATGTAATCAAAGCATGTCTTATCTTTGTGCCCGCGGAGTGGCTCGGGTCAGCTGGCACCGGGGACAGCTGATCCCTACGGTGCCTTCTTACCCGCCCTGGACTCTCGGCCAGGAATAGACCAGCTGTCGATTCCGGGTCATGGAGCGCCGAGGGCTGCAGAGCAGAGCTCATGAGAGGCTAAGCCGGGTGTAGAATTAATGGCCTCGAATGCGAACAACAGCAGCCTCCATCTCACAGGACACCCCAGGCTCACAAAGCCCTTTCACAGATGCTACCCTGATGGCAACTGACAGTGTCGCAGGAGGCCGAGGGTCCCGCTCATGCCCCCATTTTGCAAGCAGCACACCGAGTCTCACAGAGGTGGGTCACTTGCTCAGGATCACATGGCTGCAGAGGTGGCTCCTTGCTCCCTGCCAGGTGGCTCTAGGGCCAGGATACAGGCCTCAGGCTGTACGGCGCAGCAGGGGCTCAGGAGCCCGACTCTGGCCTTCAAACTCTGTTCCTGCCACTTACAGGCTGACGAACACGTGAGGCCAGATGCTGGCTCACTGTTCCATTCCGGAAGTGGGGTGGCAGGAGTCCCCATCGGATGGGCTGGTTCAGAGGCGTTTTAATGAGTTAGTGTGTATACAGGCGCCCGGATTGTGCCTGGCGCTCGGCACCCAGGCGGTAGCCGTGACTGTCCTCCGAGCTCAGCACCCAGGTGGGCCCGGCCGCAGCTCCTCCAGCCCGTTCTGGGGAAGAAGGTAGCCGGGTAAGATTTTTGGGTGCATTTGGGAGCCTTGTCGAGGCTCATTTACACACCCGCGTGACTGCAATTAGGCGGGGCTATGGGGGTCCCTGTCCACCCTCTTATCCTGCAGCAGGTGTGGCACGAAAAATGGGGGGGAGGTAGGGCGCTCAGGTCAGGCGGCCGAGGGCGCAGAGGCCTTTGCCACCAGATGGCGCCCACAGTCCTCGGTCCCGGTTTCTGTCCCTGAAGCCCTCGTCGTTCTTACTCTGGTAGAATTAACAGAAGGATCAAGGTGTCACAAGTTCCCTGGCTCATTTCACGCACCATCATTGTTCAGGTTCTGTGACAACTGGGGCCGTGACACTTCCTCTCTCCCTGGGGGATCTGAGACGCTGGGAAGAGGGCATGTGCCAGAAGGTGGTGGGGACATAGATGACTCTGTCCTCCACCCTCCCCGAGGCTCTACTTTTGCATGTTTGTGCTTTTTGAAACTTCGAGCCAAAACTTTTCTTTCACCTCTTACTGTTCTCTGTGGGAGACATGCAACTTTCCCCTAAAAGGTACTGGGAGTAGCTTTGAAGGGCGTTTCTAGCTCTTCTCAGCTTTGTGCCTTTATTTACACGACACCAGAGCCACAGCACGAGGCGACGAGCTCCCAGAAAGGACGGCAAAGCGTATGCCCACCTGCCCAAAGATGCCTGTGCTTCTGCTTCTGACAGATAGAAGAGAATTCAATCTATGCTTTGGGGTTTTAGGATTTCCGAATACAAGAAAACTCCAAATGGTCTTCAAACCTCTTTGTTTCTTTCTGAAGAAATGGATTCTAGGAATAGAATCTCCTAGGTTCATCTCGAGCAACCTAAGTCCCTTCCTGGGGGCACCGTTTCTGGGATTGAGGCCCCGCACCTTGAGTTGGTTGGGGTCGGGGTGGGAAAGAAAGGCTCCACACCGTCTGTAATGGGCATACATCCCAAGAAGGTCGAGGTCTGCTGTCCTGTGTAATAGATGGGCGCCGAATGGCAAGAAAGTGGACAGCGTGACGGGGACGGCTTCGAGAGAATAACTGGGCTGCTCATTAGCACAGGCCTTCAAGAACACGCAGAGGCAGGCGTTTCCCAGAGATGCTGTAGCGGACGGAAGACCCCTGGGAGCAGGTCCTGGCACGCACCCTTTCAGGGGGACAGGGGAAGAGCCTACAAAGTAATCAGATCAATGAATCA
Source organism: Canis lupus familiaris (assembly GCF_011100685.1). NCBI lineage: Eukaryota > Metazoa > Chordata > Mammalia > Carnivora > Canidae > Canis > Canis lupus. Next base: position 81,670,552 of record NC_049223.1, read on the forward strand.
ACCTGCCACAGGGCTCACACCTGTGGCTGAATGTTCTGCAGGCGGTACAGTATTTAGGATACGACCGTGTGAGCTGATACAACTTGATTTGGGTTCAGACCCACTGTGGCCTCCAGTTCCGATGCGCCTTGTAACAAAACAGTCTCTTTCAGTTACAAGTGACGATCAACTGGGGGGAGGCGACAGTATGATGAATCGGTGTGATTATTTCTAGACCCTTTCTTTGTGAACATCCCCACCCTCCTGCCCCAGATATCACCAGCCACTTTCAGCAAGACTCAAATCATGACCTACTGACGTTCAAAGATAAGTGAGGATCACACAGCATATGTCACATGTATTTGACTAAAAGAAAAAAAAGATGATGTGGGAATTGTTCACCTGTGTCCGCACACCTGGGCAAGACACACCACTTGTACTCAGGAGAGTTCTGAGATGGGAGGGTAACCCAAAGAGATGTCACTCTGTCCATTGGCAAAAGTGGGCTCCGATCAAGAACAAGACGCTCATCAAGGAGTCAGCTTCCTGTCAAGGTAGCTGTCAAGTCGTCCTTCCTATGGGATCTACTACTTTCATTGGTTTTCCCAGAACACATCCAACGGAGAGTCATCTGTTTGTGTGAATATGAGATTCACTTATTAAGTCTGTCTCGTGCCTGTTATGAACATAACCGAGGGAAGGCAAAGATCATACCTGCCTCATTCTCTGCCAAGTGAAGAGGGTTTCTCGGCTTCGGGCTTTCATTTGCATGACACCAGAGGGACTGGGCAAAGAGACAAGCTTCCAGAAAGGAGAAGAGCCCAGAAGAGGGCATGGGACAGGAGAGGCACCCCACAAATCTTACTTGAATGAATGGACAAACAGACACGGTCCTATCAGCGTTCTAGAAGGTAGCTGGGCCCACTCCCTGCTGTCATGGAGCTTATGATCTCCCAGTAGAATCTCCTAGGTTCATCTCGAGCAACCTAAGTCCCTTCCTGGGGGCACCGTTTCTAGGATTGAGGCCACGCACCTTGAGTTGGTTGGGGTTGGGGTGGGAAGGCAGCGAACAGGGAAGGAGAGAACAGAGGCCCCAAGCATGACCACAGCCTTAGGCAACATTACACACCGAGGCCACGATTCATCAGTGGCCAGTTTGATGTTTTTTCAAACCAACTTTGTTGACATATGATTTATGTAGCAGATCAACAGCTAGTTTTAACTAGTCTCAAGGATAATGCAGAAATTCTAGGTGGGGAATTTTTGTTTGACGAAGCTCCGTAAAGTGAACCAGCAACTGCCTTCAGGGTGGGGTTAGATGATGGGGGATTCCGCTCCCTCTCTCCAGCTGACCACCCAGAGCTCTTGCTGGAGCCCGGCTGGGGTGGATGTGAGAGACAGTGTCGCTGAAGCAAGGGAGTTGGGTAGGGACAGGAGGTAGGGTGAGAGCATAGGGTCTGCAAGGGGCAGACCCGTGTTTACCGTGCGCTGCCCCCTCTAACTTGCTATGTGACCTGAACAAGTTCCCAGGGGGCTCTGAGCCTGCCTCAGTCTCCTTGTCTGTGGAATGGCATGTGTCAGAGGACCGTGCGGTTTAAGCGAGCCAATGAACCTACAGCACCGGCCCCAGTGCCTGCACATTGTCGGGGCTTAACAGAAGTTACCGTGGTTCTACTAGTAGGGTAGGAGCCGGCCATGCCCCCAGTTCCTGGGATTTGAGCTCATACCCACCACACTACCAGGGCCGCCACTTTCCCATCTACCTGGGGGGCTCCCTTCCACACTCCCCTGGCTCTACCCAGGAGCTGTCACCCTGTGTTGTGACCCTAAGGCCTCTGCCAACTTGTCTCCGAGTCCTACCTGGTTTTTCAGGCTCTGGATCTCACTCTGCTTGTCATCGATGTCTTCATCCAGAACCTGGAACTTTTGCCTGGACGTGGTTGCCTCCGACAGCCTCTGATTCAGGCTGGCCACTTCATTCTGCAGGTTTGCTATCACGGCATCTTTGTATTTGGATTCGAGTTCAAAATCCGAGAGACGGCTGATTTCTTTCCCCAGGAGCAGAATGATTTCATCCTGGGTGGAGGCCAGACGGGGAGTTCACTAAGGTGTGGGTCCGCGGGCAAGACCCAGCCCATTTAAAAAAAAAAATATAAGGAAAACACGGTGTAATTCTTTTGGGAAGGGGACGGGGGGTGGGGCGGGGGGGAGGAAGGGGGCTTTCAAGGTTGTCTCTGCCACTTGGAAAACCTCACAGAGACAAGAGTTTGGTGAAAATGATATACTGTATACAGGCTCCTATAATAGATGTTTATACCTCACAGGCTGAAAATTTCCTTTCCTGTAAAATTATACTTTCATGTTGAGAACCACCACCCGACCTGGGAACTTTTGTTGCTGGGGAGTTTATTTATAATGTTTTTGTTTATAATATTCAGCCTAGCACGGTGGGGACCCAGGAAAGGTAGTTAGGACAATACTCTCTATTTGACCACATCCTGCATATAATGAGGACTATTATTCAACTTAAAAAATTTAATACATTCTGAAATATGTATTTTCATTTCCTCCCTTCTGGTGTTTCCTGCCTCTTTGCGTTATTCACGTAAAAATTTACTCCAGGTAACTGAGTCTGCAAAGCGAATGGGACAGGAACGGTGATTTATTTGCGTGGGCTCATGTAAACTTTGGGTTGGAAAAAAAAATTGCCGGCCGACTTTACCCACAGGCATAATTAACCCACTTCTCCATGTCTCCAAAAGAAAGAGCTCTGCAGCCCAAGAATTTGTTAGGCTTCCCCCCCCCCCCAAAAGAGAAAAAAAACCCCAATCTTCTCACCAGAAGTCATCAATAAAATGTCAGAAAAACTGAAAAACAAGTCCCCAGATGTATTTTCAAATGCAGCTACAGAATTTCTGCTTTTATAATAGTCCCTGCTCTTCCAGCAATTTTCCATTGGTTGGAAGGAGGTAAGTGAGTAATTTGTAGGCCAACTCATTTCCTGGGGAGCTGGCTAATTGGCCTCATGACCTCCCAGTTCCCCGACCCAAGGGCAGGGTTTCCATCACGAGGAAGCTTCTCTGGCATTGCCAGTTGCCGCCAAGGGTTTTTCTTTGAATCCCTACAAAAGCTTGTGGCAAAATTTCAAGGGTTAGCATCAAACAGATCCCACGCTCATGGGCTGCTGTGCCTGTTTCATCCGATTGCGGCAGCCAGGTGCTGATTCACTGTGCAATATGTGAATAGATGTTTATGCGATAAACATTTACTGAGCAGCTACTATGTGCCAGGCCCTGTGCTGGGCCCTGGAGTATAGAGAAGCCCGTAAGGTGTGGTGTACAGTCGTGGTTGCTGCCTTTTGTGAAGACCCCAGGCTCTTCCTGGGGAGAGTGCTCTCCCTCCCATGGGGTCTTGATAAGACCGTTTGGTCACGTGCCCTGCTCCTTCCCATCCCACCTCCTCATGTGTCCGTGACCCAAGCTGGACAACCAGGGTTTTCTCAGAGATTTCATGCATCCATTACAGACGGAGAGGATCTTGCCTCCTTGTGGATCCCAAACTTTAAATTTATGGGCTGGTTTGCCTGAGTTTGTCCTTTCCCATGAAGCCAGTGTCTTGCAAAAAGCCAAACTTGGAGGGAAACAGAGGGAAGAGATGGGGAGGAGAGAGCACGCTGAAATGCTCACTCAAGCTCCTGTATCGAGCCGTGCCTGAAACTAGCGGGCTTTAAACATTTTTAAAAAGATGACCCCAAAAAATGCCTTTTTTTTTTTCCTCCCTTAAGCTAATGTGCTTATTGCCACCTGCATTTGAAGGAATCCTGGAAAGTCAGGGCATAAATGGTTTCTAAATAGAAAAGATTATAAATGTGGCTGCGATTCTATTTCCGCAGTTTTAAAACTGGGGTGGATGGAGAAACGACCACAGATGCTTTGCAGCTTCTACCATCAAGCAGTGGAATCTACGTCCCCAGCCCCTAAATCAGGGCTGGTCCTGTGTCTTGCTCTGACCAATAGGAGAGGTCAGAAGTGCTGAAGAACAATCTCCAGACAAGTGCTTAGAAGGCCCTACAGCTTCTGTTCTGGCCCTCCCGGAGGCCCGGGCCGGTGAAGAAGCCCCGGATGGTAAACCGAGTGCAGAGAGGGACCCATCACTCCAGGCACGCCGGCTGAGGTCCCAGACATGGGAATGAGCCATCCGAGACCACCGGCTGGGCCATGCCACTGGCTGATGACAGTTGCATGAGTGAAGCCAGGGGACACCAGCAGAAGAAGCTTCCAGGTCAACTTGTCAATTCTGGGAAGTAATAAGTTGCTGGGTTGTTTGTTTGTTTGTTTTTTTAGTAGGCTCCATGCCCAATGTGGAGCTTGAGCTCTTGACCCTGAGATCAAGAGTCGCAGGCCCTACGGACTGAGCCAGCCGGGCACCCAATAAATTGCCATTTTCAGCCACTAAGTGTTGGGGCGGCTTGCACGCAGCCGTAGAGAACTGGTAACAGCATCCGAGCCTGGCTGCTCGCCCCACAGCAACACCTCTCCAAGGTCTGCTCCTGGCACACCTGCCACCTGCAGTCACCGATGCCCACGGCTCTCCAGGACCCCAAGTGGTTCTGCTCCTCACAAATGCAGAGAATCGCCACAGGGCTCAGGTCCTGGTCTTGAAGGAGGTATGACATCGCAGGACTGCTTCTCTTAGGCTAATTTCAGGTTGTGTCTCTGGAAGGAGACATCACCCTGGACCCTTCCCAGCATGGCTGGGCTTCACCTGCTCTGGCTCGCACTCTCGCTTCATCCTAAACCTCTCTGGTTCTTCAGGGAGCCTCTGTCCTGGCTCAGTCTTCCACGTCAGTGCTCACTTCTTCCTGCCAGGAAACGGGTTTTCCCCACCACTGTCCCACCACTCAAGGTCACCGTGTGGGTGTCAGGAGCACCCGCCTCCAAGTTAACCAGCCCGAGGTTTGAATCCCAGCGCTGCCCTCCCAGGGTGCAACGCTGGGCAGGTTACTGAACCCCTCTGAGCTTCGGCTCCCTCATCTGTAAAGTGAGGGGGATAACACCTATTTTGGAGCTGGTGAAGATTAATGAGCAAATTGAACGTTAAGGGCACAGGACACAGTCCAGCCCGTGGTAGGTGCTCAATGCTTCGTGCTTGTAGATGTTGTGATTTGGGATAAAATGAGCAGTTACCAAACTTTTGGTTGAATGTCCCGGGACTAAAAGGTGGTTTCTTGGACATAGTGAAAAAGGCACTTCTAGAGCCCAGAGGACAAGAGGCAATCCCTCCGCAGGCTCTTCTGCTGCTATAGCTCTGTCCTTCCCGAGACCCCTCACCTTATCCTGCTGGGCTGGGTCCCGGTCCACGTAAATGTCCCTGGAAAGTCCTGCCCTGGAAATTCCTTCGACCACTGACTGTTCCGACAGCTCCACAGCATCGGTCCACACTAACGCACGGGATCAACAGAGAGCACACAGGACATTGTGAGTGTCCCCGAGGTCGGGAAGGATATTTTTAGACTACTTTCAGACTCTTTCCCTGCTGCTGTGAAACACTGCAAGGCGGTGTCTACATTCATTGCAAAGCGATGAAGAAGGCATCACTGAAGTATCAGAAAGGGAAGGGACTGTCCCTCCCCTTTTCAGGGGTAACCGCGCCGATTCGCTTTGGCGGGTCCCTTGCTAGGCTTTTTTGCTACACCGTGCAAGAGCTGGTCACCTTGGGCAGGTCACTTATTCTCTAAGCCTTAGTTACCTAACTTACATGTTATATGGGGCACTGTTATCAAGGGCACTCAGGATGAAATGCAGTAACGGTGTAGAGCAGGGGTCGGCAAACTATGGCACCAGGGACAAAGCTGGCCTCCCAGCTGTGTTTTAAATAAACTTTTATTGAAACACAGCCACAGTCATTCATGGACATACTGTCGGTGGCTGCTTTCCAGCTACAAAAGCAGGGCTGCGTAGCTGTGACAGAGACAGTATAGCCGCAGAGCCTAAAATATTTACAGAAAAAGCCTCTCTTTCCAGAAGAAGCTTCCCGCCCCCGAGGACTACATTAAGTACTAAATGTTAGCGATTTTTATTGCAATTATATCCTTAAAGAAAAAGCCAAAAATGGATTTCTATTGCAGAGATTTTTCTCCAGCTTGCTTTTTCACTTGACAACATATCAAAAACATCCTCCAATGTCCGTATTTGCAGCTATGCTTTTTTTTTTAAGAACTAGAAGTTTGTGCCTTTTAATTCCCTTCATTATGTTCTTTTTTAAAAAAAGATTTTTTTAAAAGATTTTATTTATTTGAGAGAGAGAGAGAGGGAGAGAGAGAGTGAGAGAGTGAGCACCAGCTTGGGGATGGTGGAGAGGGAGAAGCAGGCATGTCCTTGCTGAGCAGGGAGTCCAACACAGGGCTCGATCCCAGGACCCCGGGATTATGACCTCAGCCGAAGGCAGATGTTTAACTGCCTGAGCCACGCAGGTGCCCCAAGATTTTATTTTATTATTTATTTATTTATTTAATTTATTTGATTTATTTTTTTTATTTTTAAGTAATCTCTACACTCAACGTGGGGCTGGAACTCATGACCCTGAGATCAAGAGTTGCATGCTCCATGGACCGAGCCAGCCAGGCACCGCAGTCCATGTCCAAATGTGCCAAACATATTTAACTTGGATCCACTTGGTAGACATTTAGGTTTTCCTGTCTGTTTTTTTTTTTCCATCAAACATACCATGATTCACTCACATTAACACTAAATAAGTTTGTTTGTTTTGTTGTAGAAACCTTTTTTTTTTTTTGGTGTAGAAACTTTTGAGAAGATTTCTATATTCCTGCTTTTGAGATCATTTGGCTCTAAGCGGCACGTTTGAAATTTCCCATTGATGGATTTCTGGGCATACACCGCACATTCTTGTCTTCTTGTGAAGTGAGAAATTGAACCAATTGTTTTCAAAGGTGATGAAACATTAATGAATGTTACCATTAACAATTAATGAAGTACACACTGTCACATTTGTGGACATTTATTCCATCACTTATTCACTTTGATTCCGCATTTTTCTTTATGGATTTCAGAGCCAATGATTTTCTCCCCCAGGTCTTGGATGTGTTTGTCGACTCCAGAAGCACAAGTGGACATAGTCAAAGGCCCGTGGTGCCTGGTGAACGCGTGGCCTTGCATGTTGGATGAGTGGCCCCGGGCGTGTGGAAGGAAAGGGGCCTGGGCTCTCATCCATCCTCCCTGTGTCGGCACCAGAACCGTCTGGGGTACACCTCCTGGTGTGGCTGGACCTGGGGTCACACCCTCTCCCCGGCTAATGCCTGAGGGAGAGACACTCAAGCCATGCACTGAAAGGCAAGTGACTTCATGAAGTGTAGAGGGGAGGAAACAGCATTCTAGGTGGAAGGGACAGTGACTGCCCAGAGTGGGCGGTGGGCGGGACCAGTGGGAGACATTGGACAGTCTCCAGTCCCATTGGAGGAACGTGGCCTGAGACCCTGCAGCAAGAAGGAACATGCCTGATTCCGGTTTGCCTGGGTTCTTCCTGGCTTTGGTACTGAGAGTCCCCATCTCAGGAAGCCCCGCATTGCCTGGCAAAGCAGGACACTTGGTCCCTTTACCAGTTTCATCAGGCAGCTGCTAAAACTCCATCAAGTGAGTCCCTAACCTAGTCCTTGGCAATCAACAGGAAGGGAGACACTCCACGGTGCACAGTCCATGCAATACCATCTGGTCCCCCTAGAAATAGTCCAGAAAAGAAAGCTCCCCTCCTACCCACCTACACAGTTGGCTTCCTGTCTCTGATGGAGGCCTACGGGGCTGTGGATGGGCAGGGCTTAGGGAAGAGGGCCTGCTGGGGGTGCTGGCCTCACAGCTCAGACAGCAGGTGTGCTCACACCACTCCTGAGAATGTGTCTTCCACATTGGGTCAGCATCCTGCGTGGGGAGCGAGTGGGCCCTGGGCCCGGGCGACTCCCTCTCTCTGTGGAATTCCTTCCTGCTTCCTCCCCAGGAATTCTGGAAGGCAGCTGCCTGCTAAGGGTGACGGTGACGGGAGGGGGCAAGAGCTGGGTGGAATAAGGGGCAGCAGAAGGCCTTCCCCGGGAGGGTCACTGAGCAGTGCAGTCTGATAGAAAAATAATGAGAGCTACATAAGACAATTTAAACTTTAAATTTAGTACTGGGCACATTAAAAAGGTAAAAAAAAAAAAGGTGGAACTGATTTTGAAATATATTCTATTTAACCTGGTACGTTAAAAAATGATAATTTCCACGCATCATCAAGACCAAAAAGATCAAGATATTTTACATTCTTTTTCTTCTGGGCACCAAGTCTTTGAAACTCAGGGTTCATCTTACACTTACGGTGCCTCTCGATTTGGAAGCTACTAAATTTTCAATGGGAAGACTTGATCTGTATTTGGGTTTCGCAAAAAAACGTGCAGTTGAAGAAGTAGATTTGCATACTCAAGATGTTCCAGGCATGCTCCAAGCCTTCCAATAACTGAATCAGGTATCGGTCTTGAAATTTAAATTAATGTAAATTATTATTATTTTTTTTAATTATTTATTTATTTATGATAGGTACACAGCGAGAGAGAGAAAGGTAGAGACACAGGCAGAGGGAGAAGCAGGCTCCATGCACCGGGAGCCCGACGTGGGACTCGATCCCGGGTCTCCAGGATCGCGCCCTGGGCCAAAGGCAGGCGCCAAACCGCTGCGCCACCCAGGGATCCCAAATTAATGTAAATTAAACATTTATTTCCTCTGTCACATTAGCTACGTTAGCTCAGTCTGCGTGTGGCTGGTGGCTACTGCACCAGAAAGCACGGGCCTAGAACATTTTCCATCTTGTGCTCCTCCCTCTTTACTTGATGTCTCATTTCCTGCCAATATCTATAACTGGATTTTTTTTTTGAAAGGAATTCAGGAGAAGTGGGATCCCCAAAAACGAAACAAAACAAAAAAACAATAATTCTATGGCACAGGCTTTTGACTATAACATCCAGCCGACTCCTGGAAGCCCCTGTGGCACATTCATGTCTGTCGCAAGGCCTGTGGCTTATTTTTTCAACATTCGGCGGAGTCTGTTTGATGCTATATATAGCAAGTTGTTTACCTTTCAGCCCAGGGGAAGTCAGTCGCCCTAATCAGGAGTCCCCCTGCCTGGGGTGGCCGGGCAGCATTACATTGGACAGGTGCAGTCCAGAGGCAGCTATGACACTTGACACTTTCCAAATTAGCAAGCTGAAGGCCAGAAATGAGTTTTTGTTGGTAAAAAAGGGTGGCCCATTACTGTGCATGCTCTATGAACAGGCTCCCAGTGGCCAAATGGAGGAAGAGACTGCCTGCAGGTGAGCTGAAGCACTGGGCAGCCCTTCCCTCATGCTCCCCAGGAGGGACTCGGGTTCAGGCTTGGTTTATTATTATTTTTTTTAATTTTAATTTAATTTTTAAATTTTTTAGTTTTTTTAATTTAATTTTTTTTCAGGCTTGGTTTAGATAACTCTAGATGCCTCTGTGACCTTGTCCTGGCTGTCTTGACTGAGCCTTTTCTATCAGGTGATGGCTGAAGCCCTTAAAGGACAGAGAGCCTGGACTTGATCAAACCTACAGAACAGGCTGAGTGAGGTTTGGGACCCCTTTGCTACTGGAGGCAGCATTTATCTGAGACTTGCTTTCCTTACACTCGGGCAGAGAGGGGCTGGAGCAGTCTCCCCCGCCCACCCCAAACATCTTTACTGGCTCCTGTTACCTTTCAATGAGAACCCAAGGGCCATGTATGACCGAACTGGCTTGCCTCAGTTCAAAACAAACCCTCTAGTTGCTGGATCATTTGGAGATCCCCGTGGGGAGAATTCTAAGGGAGGGATGGGATGGCTGGGGCAGTGGGAGGGCATGGGGCGAGGTGGTGGGGACAGAGGTGCTTTAGGAAGTTTCAAGCTGCACCTAATTGCCAAATGGGAGAGAAGTCGCTTCCGTGCTTTAACAACCGCCTGGCTCTCCTGAAACTTATCAGCTAATTCTCCGGAGCATGTGTGTACAGCATGTGTGCACCTTAATTGTGTCTTTAGGATTTGGACTGGGTGCCTCTGTGTGGCGGCCAGCCTCCACGATGGCACCAAGGGTTATTATCTCCTGGTATTCACACCCGTGGATTGTCCTCTCCAACAGTGGGCGGGCTTTGCAATGGTCAGCTCAGCTGTCATAACAAAATGCCACAGACTGTGCAGCTTAAGCAATGGAATTGTATTTCTTACAGTCCGGAGGCTAGAAGTCCAAGGTCAAGATGCCATCGGGGTTGGTTTCTCCCAAGGCTTCTCTTCTTGTAGCTAGCTACTTTCTTTCTGTGTCTTCACACGGCCTTTCCTCCACGTGTGGGCATCCCTGATCTCTCTCTTCTTATAAGGATCCCCGACATGCGGTGGCAGGAAGTTTTGCAACACATTGCCTGTGGTGATGGGGGAAGTAGAAAATGTTCCCAATGAACTGGGTGACGGAGCCTGGCACTTCCTGTGAACCGTGGGGGGGGGAGCTGCCAACAGAGGGAAGTTGAACCATAAGAAGCTGGGACTCGACTGGGCTGGAAGATTCTCTGCCTTGCCACGTGGCAAATGAAACCTAAGACACAGGTTCTGGGCAAAGATCAAATCAGACCACTCTCAGGAAAACATGCTCTGAAGACGAAGCTGAGTGTAAAACCTTTAATATCCTTTGTCGAGAATGCAGAACCATCGGAGCTGGTGTCTCGGAGAATGATTTGGGCCCAGGGCTTCTACGGAGTGCTATCCCTCCCACTCTTGGCAGAAGCCCCGGGCGGAGGAGGGCCTGTGTCAAAGGAATATGTGGGCATGGCTTTTGCCTGCTAGGGTGAACCTCAATAAGGAACATGACCAATGTGGACTGCTGGAGGCAGAGACGCACAGAAACGGAAGTTCTCATGTCTATAGGCAGGTAGCTGACTATAAAACCAGGCAGTTGCAAACGTGTGATACCTTTCATGGAAAAGATAGGAGGACCCACAGGGCTGATCAAGGAGCCAGAGGGCAAAGGCAAGAGCCACAGAGGGTCATTTTGGGGCAAGAATAGGCCTAAGTCCTAATCAGGGACCTTGAAACATTTTCCTGGCTGGATTTCAGAACTGCTGAAGGACTGAAAGGACTCCTGTGTGTTTGTTTTTCCTTTTTGAACAGAAGGCGTGTCCACCGCAGTATGCTATGCCTGGCCCGCCAGTGTACGTTGGGTGTGTGAAAGACAGACAACCCGTCTCTTTAGTGCACAGATCTTCAGACTGCTGGAAATGGGACTTGAGAAGCTGAACTTAAGGAACTAGCCCCAGTGAGCCCCATCGGTACCTGGACTTGATTTATATGATGAGATCCTGGAATTTAGGCTGATGCTGGGATGGGGTGAGACTTTGTAAGAACTCGGGAGAGGGGGAAGGAATTAGACAAGTGAGGTGGGGGTGTGTGTGTGTGAATCACTGAGGACCAGAGGGCACATTGTAGTAGCCAGGCTCCAAGATAGGGCTGCCAATAATTTTTGCCTCCTAACGTTCAGGCCCATGGGAAGTCTTCCCCACACTGGATAGAGCTGACCTGTGTCACCAATAGGATCTTGCAGAAATGACAGAGTGGCTTCTGAGGTTTGGTCCTAAGAGATGCTGTAGTTTCCATCTTGCTCTCTTGGATCACTTGCCAACTGCTCTCCACTGAGGATACTCCAGCAGCTCTCTGGATGGGTTCACATGATGAGGACCTGGGGCCTCTTGCCAATGGCCATTGAGGGTGCCATCTTGGAAGCAGATTCTCCAGCCCTGGTCAAGCCTTCAGATGACTGCAGCCCCGGCCGACAGCTCATCTGCAACCTTATAAGAGACCCTGAACCACCACCACCCTGCTAAGCAGCTCCCAAATTCCTGACCTGCAGAAACTATACCAGATAATTCATGTTTGGGGTTTTTGTTTTTGTTTTGCTTTAGGCCACTAAGTTTTGGGAGAGTTTGTCATGCAGTGATTGATAACATATACATTGCATGTTAGTTTTACATCAAAAAGACAAAAACTGAAAAAAAAAAAAAAAACCCAAAAGACAAAAACTGTTGGACTCTGGTTAATGGTATATAAACTAACATATTAAGGGGCAAGACTACATGTGTGCAGTTTATTTTCAAATGCACCAAAAAATAAGATGGATTAATGAATGAATAGAAGGATGGATAGACAGATACAAAGAGTACAGCAAAGTGTTAATGGTGGAGTTAGGTGGGAGATTGTTTTTACTTTGCTTTGTGTTTGAAGATTTCATATTTATAGAAGGTAGGGGGGGAAATGGCTGAGTAGTTTCATTTGGTGTTGATGGCACATAAGGTTTTTTTTTTTTTTTTTTTTGGATGAAGAAGAAGAAGAAGACGATGTAACTGCATTGCACCTACTCCTCCGTTTGCTTATTTCATGACAACAACTATTATTTGAATAGCTGAGGGAGGTGACCAGGTGAATGGTCTTGAGTGAGACCAGGGGAGGATGTGGAGACACAGAGGGGGATGCGGGGCCTGGGGCTGGGGTGCAGAGGACAGAGAATGGGATCTTCACATCACAGGTTTGGAGGAAGCTGCAATCATGCCAGGGATCAAGTCAAGCCTGCTGCTGAGGCCAAGAGGACAGCGACAGGCAGGAAGCTCCCCCACCTCCCCCATGGAAGAGGGTGAGGGAGGGAAACCATGAAGGCTGGCCCCCAGAGTGACCAGGCTGTGAGTGACGGTGACAGTGATTGAGGTAATCAGCCTTAAATTTGACTGAAAAATGTGAGATTGGACTAGATTGAATATGTCACATCGGGAGGTAATATTCCTCGATAAGCCTCAGCCTCCTCTCACCTGTAAAATGGCAATAAAATATTTAAAAAACTCCGGAGGCTGTTGTGGCCAAGGGGGATTTCAGTTGCCAATGTTTCTAAACATCTGAGTCAAAGTTGTAAGTCTGCATCCTGCTACACATTCCTATGTGAGCCCACACGCACACACCGACACACACCCACACCCACACCCTCGCCACAGGGCTGCTGATGTGTGCATATGTCAGAGCACAAAGTCTAGAGGGATAGGCCCCAAAAAGTCAACAGAGGTTATTGGGTGATGAGGGTGACAAATGATATTAACTATTTTCTTGCTTTCTGTTTATCCCCATTAAAAATTTTTTTTTAATTAATTAATTTATTTGACAGGGAGCCAGAGATCACAAGCAGGGGTGGGGGTAGGGAATGGTGGGGGGCGGGGGAGAAGCAGAATCCCTGGTGAGCAGGGGGCCGGATGTAGAGCTCAATCCCAGGACTCTGAGATCATGACCTGAGCCAAAGACCAACCAACTCACCCACCCAGGTGCTCCATCCCCCAATTTTTAATTTTTTGGGTAGGCTCCACATTGGGCTTTTGTCTCAACATGGGGTTTGAACTCACCACCCTGAGATCAAGACCTGAGCTCAGGTCAAGAGTCAGACACTCCTGACTGAACCATCCCGACGCCCCATCTCTGATTTTCTCACAATTGACTCCGTTCTACTTTTAGAATTGGAGCAAATAAGCAAAAACCAAGACTCATGCTGTGGCTCTAAACCCATTCCCAAAGCCACCAGCGGAAGCGTGTGTGAATACCTTGCTTGATGATGGGCGGCCTGTGAGTGCTGTCCACCACGAAGGAGAACATCTTCCCGCCGGCACTCACAGGCCGCTTGTGGGAGGCAGGCGGGACCATGGCGGGTCTGGGAAACCCCTGGGACCAGCTCCTCTGCGCTGGTGCTGGCCGGATGCTCGAGTGGAAGGGCATCTGTGGTGGAGAGGGTGACTGTTTCGGCTGCTGCATGGCCCGAGGTGGCTGTGGTCTTGGCCAAGGTACTGGGCCACTCATCCATGGGAAGGAGACCTATAGGGGCAGACAAGAGGGTCAGAGGAGGTTCCGGTCAGCTGAGAGTGGTCTCCACCCTTGTCTCAGCCCTATAATTGTCACCGTAGGGCTCGGCTTATAAGTCTCTTCCCCCAGGAAGCCCTCCCAGACTCTCCCCCAGTTTGGGATGGTGGTTCCCACCGTGGGCCGCATTGCACACTACTGCACCACCATTAATTGGGCGCCGCCTTCGTGCCAGGCATGCCGCCAAGAGAGTCACCTGCATGGCCCTATTCGGTACACCGGATGCTCTGTCAAAAGACTGGGGCTGAGCAAGACCTCGTGACTTTCCAAGATCGCTGACTGCCAGGGAGCCTCTGAGCTGGACAAATGTCACCTCTAAGAGAATAGGGCCTGTTGTCTATCTTGCTCCCCCCGTAGCCTCAGCACCTAGAACGAGTGCGCCGGCACATTCAGAGCAGGCCCTTGAATACTGGTTCAAAGAACGAATGAACAAATCACTGAGATTCAGGCCCAGCTCTAGGGCCCTCAGCTCGCTTTCCTTCCCCCCACACTGCCCATCCCTTAGGTCCTTCTACGCCTTCTGTCCTCCGAAGCCAAGAGCTCTGGGATTGGGCAGGGGTCCCGGCGGGCGTGTTGACCTTTGATCTTCAACACCTATCACATCTGATTCTTGGGAGATGCCAGGGGGATGTTTCGTCATCTGACCCGTGGAGACGTCCTGCAGCTGCCGTCAGTGGGAAGCACACCCAAGTCCATCTAACCGCGGACAAGCATGTGCCGAGAGGTGCTGACACCTGGCTTCCCCCTGTGTCTAGTGGTTAGACCAAGACATCAGGGCCGGCGGTCATTTATTGCTCTTTCCTGATCCTTCCTCCATTCCTCTCGCCGAGCAGGAGGCCTCCTGATTCTTACTTCATAAACAAGGCTTGGTGAGGGTAAGGAATTTACCCAGGCTCAGGTAGTGGTGGGTCGGGAGCTGAGATCGAGGTCTGATGACCCCTGTTTGTCTGTCTGTGTGTCTCTCTCCTCCCTCCCCCTCTGTTGGCAGAAAAAAACCCACTAAGTTCAAATATTTGTCCCCTCTGCAGGGCACACGTCTACTCCTCCCTGGGCTCACATTTCTCCTACAGACGGAAGAATAAGAGCTCAGAGACACAAAGTAAGAGGCGGGCGCTTCCGAAATATGAGCACCGGCTCACAGAGCTCCCTATAGCTTCAGACGGATTTTGTTCAAGAGGAAGGTTCTCCGCTTGCTCAGGCTCCTGAACTGAGCTTTTAGCTCCAGCAAGTCGAGAATCCTGAGCGTGCCCTCCGAATACTTGGAGTCAGTGAGATCAGTGCTCAGAGAAATCAGGCTCCGGGCTGAGAGAGCACTCAGCCAATCCCACTCCCTGGCCCCAGTGATTGGCTCAGTGGTGGGACCCACTGAGAGCCAAGGGGCCCCAGGGAGCCGTGGCTGGACACCAGGATCTGGAGACACCTGCGGGACCTGGGAAGGTAGCCCACCTGAGGGAGCAGGGCCCAGGCATGGGGAGATGGAAGCGGTTGCTGTTTTTATTGTGGTAAATCCTACACGACATAAAATTCGCCACTGTAACCGTTTTTAAGTGTATGGTTCAGGAGTGTGAAGGACACTCACATTGCTGGACTTTTTTTTTTGTTTTTTAAGATTTTATTTATTTATTCATGAGAGACACACACAAAGAGAGGGGGTGGGCAGAGACACAAGCAGAGGGAGAAGCAGGCTCCCTATGGGGAGCCCGATGCGGGACTCGATCCCAGGACTCCAGGATCACAACCTGAGCCAAAGGCAGACGCTCAACCACTGAGCCACCCAGGCAACCCCGTTGCTGGATCTTCAGAAGGTTTCCATCTTGCAAAACTGAAACTCTGTCCCTATTAAACGACAATATCCTCTTCCCCCTCCCCTAGCCTCTGGCACCGCCCCCGCCCTATTCCACTTTCCGGCCCTATGAATCAGACTATCTAGGTACCTGGGGTGAGTGGAATCATATAGACTTTGTCTTTTGGTGACAGGCTTATTTCACTGAGCATCTTGTCCTTAAGGTCCGCCCGCGCTGTAGCAGGTGGCAGTATAACCCACCTTCTTGTATACCCCACATTTTATCTGTTCAGTGTCAGTGGGCTCTTGGGTTGTTTCCACTCTGGCTACCGTGGCCATGCTGCTGCGAACACGGTGGTGCCGGCTGGGAAGCTGGCCTTGAGCCCTGGCTTGGGAGGTGCCCCATGAGGCCAGCTAGAGCAGCACGGAGCCCTAATGATGAGGTCCCTAAAGGGGAAGGAGCCAGAGACACGTAAATGCAGCAAAGACTCCCAACTGGCTTTTCGGGTTCAAAAATAAAACTATGAAGCTTTTTGCTTTCTTTCTCAAGCTTGCAGAGTGAGGGTGGCTCTGGTTGGAAGGTTAAAGTTGATGTTCTCTGGTTGGCATGCTTGCTCTATAATAAGCAAGGTCAAAGTTTTCTCAGAAATTGCTGCCAGTAACTATAAGGAAACAGGCAGGGGTAAAGCAAACACAAGAAAAAGACTCACATTAGAAGCACGTTCTGGGCTGTGCTCCTGTTAGAATGTACACAGAGCTTGGGGTCAAGGTCAGTTATCAACAAGTCTGTTTTTAGGAATTTTAGTTTAAAAATACATGCTAATGCCTTTCCTCTTTTCTTTTTTTTCCTTTCTTTCCTCCCTATTCTCTGACCATATGGCATGTCGTGTGTTTTTTGTTTTGTTTTGTTTTGTTTTGGGGGGAGCATGTGTTATGCTCCCGATTTCATCTACGCCATCTTTCAAATAGCAGGTTGTCAACCACCTGGATTAATCACGACACACCCACTGCTGGATTTATATGAGCTTTGAACAAACACCTGTCAATGATTTACTCAAGAAAACATAATCCATTTTTTAAAAATTATCTATCCGTTCTTTGTGTTATCTTTCCAATATGCGCCTGTAGCCCTGTAAAGGGTGCAGGTTGAATGGGACACTCTAAAATGATCAAGGTATAGGGTATCAAGGTATAGGGATCAAGGGTAGCATATAAGGCACCCACGGGACGCACACAGTCTGCCGGGAAGCCTGGGAGCTGGGGGGAGAGTGGGGTAGACCTTGCCCTTGGAGAGCCTGCTGCGTGCTCTGCCGTCTGAACTGCTGACGCTTCAACTGCTCTGAGCCACCAGGTCAAGAAGGCGCACACATGCCAGAGACTGTGCTGTGCCCTTAACACACGTGTTCTCATCCGATAGCCAGAATAATGCCGGAGATGGGGATACATGTATACCTCCCGGGGTTGTGAATCAAGAAACTGAAGCTCAGAGAGGTTGAGTGACTTGCCCAAGGCCCCAAAGCCAGGAAGCAGTGATGCTGTTTGACTCTGACACCTGTGCTCTCAGAGCTTCGAGGCTACTTGAAGTCATGGGGGTGTGTGTACCCGCTTTCCGAACTCACCAAAGGGTCTTAAGTGATCGGGAATAGGAGATTTTCTGAGTCACAAAAAAGAAAATAAGAAAGAAATGAGGTGAACAACCACAAGTTGCATGGGCTGCTTGGAAACAGGATTTTCTAGGAACACCGACAACTCTTCTAGGGAAGTGTTATCCTATGGTACGTGCCACATGCTGGACGCGGCTCGGAGGACCCCAGCCTCCACGCGGGCAGGGCCAGGGCATGTCCCCTGTACCAGCGGATAACACTGGGGCCAGCCACTACCGGCTCATGAGAGCCAGTTACTAAGCACCCAGCAATTTCTCGAACCAGTGAATAAACACAGCCATTCATAAAAATTAAATTACATAAACATCCAATTAAATGATATTAGAAACAAAGGTTAACAGATAGTTAAATCTCACCCTTCCCAATTATCTTACTATATTTTATTATTATTCATGCTCTCGAGGTTCTTTAACTCTACTTGTGTGTGTGCTACCGCTCGTCTCCGCACCCCTGTATTCAGTGATGTCTCACTGGTCGCTTGACATTGGCCGTGGTGGGAATATTTACACCACAGAAACCAGGAAACACTGTCAATCAAAGCTTGACTTTTTTTTTTTTTTCTCCCTGCTCATCTACACTTAGGAAGGTTCTGGAGAAAATGTATGTATATAACAATGTAAGTTATATGAAAGCATGTTGTGTCTAGAGCCATTACGAGTAGCGCGTAAAACTGAGGAAGTGGTTGAAAACTGTTATCTGGTACAGCAAAGAGGTCATGGATAAACACGTGAAGTTCCAGCATACATCGTTCTCCTTTCACTTTTGTCTTGCTCATCAAGGCAAAGATATCCGCCCACGTTCAGGTTGGGGACTCACTCACTCATCCATCAGTCGCGAAGGTACGTTGGCTATGGGTGTCAGCATTCAGGCAAAGTCAGTGAAAGCGTGCTGTGAGAGTCGACGGGCTATACGGAACGTACAACAAAGAGTAGTGTATTTTTTATTATTATTTGTAGAGAATGTGTTACACGTTCTTTCTATGCTTACTTAACTTTTTTTCAGAGAGCTGCTTGGTAAACATTTACCAGCGGGGTGCTGGCCACAGCCGGCAGTGCCTGGTACGCGCTGTGGGCGTTCGCTGGCTGAACTTTGTGGAAAAACTGGCAGATGGAGCACAAGTCAAAAGGCCTTTGGCTGATTCTGGGGGTTCGGGCTGGGAAAATGCATGACAAGCCTGGCACGTCTTATAATTGTGGAAAGTAAGGAGGTCCTCAAAAGCCACGGGTGGGGACATGTCAAAGGACACAGCAACCAACCCAAAAGAGCGCCCAGTGGCCACGGCTGGAGTTATTTGAGCAACAAGACAGATGATGTAGTACCGGGTCATCAACCAAAGTACACACTGAATATACATGAGTTCATACTGATATAAATACATGCTTCAGGAAATACATAAACAGGGAAGGACAATCTTCCTTACAGAAGAATTTCACGTGTGTAGATAGGCCCCTTCCAGGAGGTGGAGCTAACTTCTCATTCTCCGCTCCTTCCTCTCCTGTCCTTTGGGGGTGGGTTACACTTATGACCCGCTCCCAAAGAATAAAGTACGGAAGGGGGAAAGTAGTAATTTTATAGTGAAGAAACCTGGCAAATACCAGCTTAGCCAAGCGAAGAAGTTAACATCCCCCGGGGATGTCATGTGAACGATGAGTACCCCCTGATATGTGACAAGGACACTGAACCTTTGTGGCATGTTTTCTGAAAACCATAACCCCAGTCTACTCCGAGAAAAGGATCGGACAAATCGGATATGAACACAACATAATACAATACAACCAGGAATCCTGAAGAATGACACCTGCTCAGGACTCCACAAGACTATCGGGGTCATGAAAGCCAGACCGAGAGGCTGTCACAGACCAGAGGAGGTTAGGAAGACACAGTGACGAAAGCCAGCGCGGTGCCCCGTGTTGGGTCCAGGAGCCTGAAGTTCAGTTAATAATCTCATGATTTGGAAAACCGTATGATGGTAATGTAAAAATGGGGACAATGGAGGAAGGGGTATACAAGAACTCTCTGTGCTATCACTGCTTTTTTTAAATAACCTTTATATAAATTTAGAAGTTATTAAAAAATGAAAGTGTTATTTACTTAAAGGGAGGGGAAAAAAAAAGACTTCGGGTTACCAGGAAAAAAATGGTACAAAATCCTTATGCAACTACTGATGCAGCATACTCACGGGAGAGTTCTCTGGGACGGCTTCCAGCCCCAGAAGTTTCTTTTTTTTTTTTTTTTAATTTTTATTTATTTATGATAGTCACAGAGAGAGAGAGAGGCGCAGAGACACAGGCAGAGGGAGAAGCAGGCTCCATGCACCGGGAGCCCGACGTGGGATTCAATCCCGGGTCTCCAGGATCGCACCTTGGGCCAAAGGCAGGCGCCAAACCGCTGCGCCACCCAGGGATCCCGCCCCAGAAGTTTCCTAAGTAAAGTTGAGGGCCGCACACCTGTAATGACTGGAAGGGGTGGAGGTGGAAGGCGCCACCGACCACCGACGGTTAGCCTAGGCAGCACAGGTGTTAGCGCCGACAGCCAGCAGGAGGCACTATCTGGCCCCGGGGCCCACAGCCTTCTCTCCCTCTGCAGCTCCTGGGGTCGTTGCAATAATTCCAAGGGGGGTAATAACTTTAAGTCCCCCAGAAAAGGCTCAATCGTGTCCAAGATGTTCAATGTGAGAAATCAGGATTATACATTTGGAACAGGGACCTGACACGTTATATACAATTTCTGGAGCTTCAAGAGGTGGGTCTGTTTGAGCTGCTCAGAAGGGTCCTTCATTTGGATTTTTACCAGCCGGGTTAAGTTGGAGACGCGGCCCATCGAATTTCCCCACTGTCTGCAAGTCTTCTAGCTTACGGTCTTTCCTTTCGAGTTCTAACTAGCTTCCTGGTCAGTCCGTAAAACGGGAAAGAGAGTCTAAGGAGAAAAGACCTAGATTTTTGCAAATAAGCCTTTTCTACCCCTAGATGAGGTCTCCTCCAGTTCATTCTTGCCAGATTGAGAGACTGAAGGGATGAAAGAATGAATGATCACCCATGAAGTTGAGAAAAGAGAAGCAGCAATGTGGTTCCAGCTTGATCACAAAGGGTGTCACCTGCCGGAGGAAGCCAGAGGCAGCCGAGCTTGGTCCCTTGGTTCCCCGGGTGGGGTCATTTCCCCAGGATGTGAAGGCTTCACTGGAGCTCTTCCCTCTGCGTCCCCGCCCTGCCCTCCGATGTCATCTGGGTGGCCTGGAGATAGACATCTGACAACAACACAGACCTCCACAGTCCTCTTGTGTGAGTTTTTGCTGAGGACACCCTGCCTGGGGCCATGGGTTGCCCACACTCTCCACTTCTCTGGCCTCAGAACATCTCCTTCGACAAGAAACACCTGACCTCAGGGTGCCTCACCACGTCAGCGGGTCCCACAGGAGCTTGACCAGCAAGAGTTTTTTTCTAAAGAGTTCCTTTGGTCCTTTGGTCACTGGTCCCTCGAGCCTGGGTACAGGCAAAGCCACATCTTCTCAAGAATGGAATCTATGCCGAGGTGCCATGAGGATGGAAATGCCACCCTTCCCCAGGATGGACCGTGAGCTTCTCATCACACGCATTCGCCAGGGCTACTCTGCTTCCTTGGGCATCGGTTTGGGATTTTCCAATGGAAAAGTGGATTATTTCTCATTTTCTTCCCCAAATTCCTACTCTCAAATCCTATTAGTTCAGTTTAGGCAGTGCGAATGCCTCCTAATGTCATGGACATGTGGGGTCTCTCTGTTTTGCCTAGCCCTCATCCATTCTCCATCTTCTGTGTGTACCTTAGTCTTTGTGGAGGAGAGCCTTTCCCTTTCCACATAATTCTGGTGGGGCTGATCTCTTCTGCTCCAGGGGAGAGACCATGACCCAGGCCAGGCAATCAGGGCATTCCATGTCTTTGGCCTCAGTGATTGGTTCAAGGATAGGCACATGATCCAAGTCAAGCTAATTAAGAAATTTCTTCTTTTCTTGGAGCTACTAAGTTTAGAGGGTGCTGGGGCTGCTGGTGGCCACCTCAGTATAAGGGGGGCAAAGGGACTGCCTGAGATTGTGAAGCTAACAGAGATGAAAGAGACAGATTCCTGACCATTGTTCAGGCACCTGGATCCAGCTGGGCCTGAAGCTGGTGCTTTTGGTCTTTTCAGTGACAAGAGCTCCCCGCCACCTCCCCCCACCCCGGCCGACCCCTGCCTTAGGCTAGTTTGAGTTGGGTGTCTGACACTTGCAAACAATAAAGTTTCCTGGAAAATAAGTTTATTGAGACTTTAGCACAAGCATCAGTGCATAGTCAGAATGAAGGGTGTTATACAGGTTACGATATACTCAAACACAACCCACCAGAGTGTAAACATGCACCACATTCATTTATCTTTAAACTTGTAAAGGTAAAGCAGTGGCCCAGAGAAGAAGTGATCTAAGATCAAGGAACCAACCACAAGACACGCAGTGAAACGTCACACACAGAAACTTTGAACAAATACAGTTTTCTAGCTACAGCAGACTTCAGACTACAAATCCCAAGTATCTTTTCAAAACTCGTACTGGGAAGAGCGTTCCCAAGTTTTAAAAGAAAACTTCCCCATTGAAGAAACAGTGAAATTTATAATATACAACTGCGGTGTGTATTACACGTTAATGCCTAGCACTTGTATCAGCCAAATCTCAATGCGAGTCTATTACGACGTGTGCAAATGCATATTACGTATATACATATTCAGAACCACATATTTCCAGCTTTTTGAAAAAAAGATGGGATGAAAAGACTGTTTGAATCTATTTTCTCAGCTTGCCTATTTTTAATGATTCCTCAGTTAACCAGGTAAAAGGAACTAAGCAGCACGTTCCTGGAGCCCAGCAGGGCTTGAGCTGGGCCAGCTCCTTCTCCCTGTCCTCACCTCCATTCTCAGCTTTTCTTTCAGGAACTAAAGTAAAATAGGAGAATCAGTGGAGCCGGGGGTTATAAACAGAGGCTGGTAAATGTTTTCTGTAGAGCCAGACAGTAGATATTGCTGGCTTTGCACGCTGCAGGCTCCACCCAACTAGCTCTGTCGCTGTAGCAGGACGACAGACGTGGGTGACATTGACGTGACACAGGACGGCTGGTTTCCCATAAAACTTTATTCACAAAAACAGGTGACGGCCTGGATGCGGCCCGCGGGCTGGAGTTTGCCAATCTCTGGTTAGAGGCGTGGGATTGAGCATCACATGCTCCCTCTTTGTGGCTGACCATCCGTGGGCCCTGACGAGTGCGTTCCTTTTGTGCCTTGTCTGAAGAACCGGGTGGTAACGGCCACTTCCCAGCCCGTGGGACGTGAACAGCGAGTGCACACTCCAGCTTAGAGTCCTTCCTCGGAGGGGCCACGCACCCAGCAGGAGCCAGCAGGCACTCCCAGCGGGGAAGGGCGGGACTGGGTTTGCCCTGGAGCTGCAGCAACCTCCAGGGAGAAAGTTAGGGGAGGCCAATAGGGAAGCCAGTAAGTGCAACTGCATTTTCTTCTACTGTTGGTGGCTTTCGCTTTGGCTGCCGTGAAAAATCTTCCCCAACAGCACGTGGGACGGCAGGTTGGCCTGGGACCCGCAGGACTTGCCTCCACGGCCCTGCAGTGAAGCCCCCGCCCGAGCCCTCGCAGCAGCAGCAGCAGCAGCAGCAGCTCGGCGCCCCGGGCCACCGGCAGGAAGAGCCCCTGGAGCCCGGGGGACTTGGGAGAGCGACCTGTCGGCCCTGGCGCTGGCTGTAACCCTAACATACGCCGGAGGAAGTCCCAGGAAAATCGCTGGGCACCACTCACACGATGATGGGGTGGTCCCGATGACTCGTGCAGAGATTCTCAAGGGAGAGGCAGGGCGCCCTGTGAGTAACACACCCGCCTGGTGGACGCTGGAAACGAAGGCTGAGGGAGGTGCCATGAGTCGTGGCTGGAGTGCGGACTCGGGCCTGCGGACCCCCAAGCGCCTGCTTTCCTCCCTGGCTCTGCACACCCTCCCGGTACAGCGGGGACCCGCAAGGGCTGCGGGGCTGCGTCACGTGGGATGTCGTAGGAGGTACCCAGGTCATGTGGGAGAGGGTGGCTGGACGAGGTACAGGGCCGAGCAGCCGAAGGCAGGGGTGGTCACGTTTACCACCGTGGGGGCCCCCCTACCCACCCCTGCTGGCCCCGGTGGGCGAGGTCAGCCCGGAGCCCAGTCTTGGGTGGCCGCTGTTGGGACCACGCATGGGGAAGAGGAAAACTGCTTCCGAGGGCTGCCAACCTGTGCATGAGACAGTTCTGCACATCCCTTGGGGTGCCTGGCTTACCTTTCTCCCTTCTGGGCATTTCCATCAGACCTGCCAAATTTCAGAACAGAGGAGGACACGATTCACCTGTTTGGGTGAGGTGGGTCTCCTCGCCTTTCCGGCTGCCCTATCAGGATGCCAGCGCCGAGGCTTCCACACCTCCCTGTCTGGGGACCAGAAGGTGCTACACGGGCAGCCACAGACGAAAGCCGCGACATGGTGGGCACACCCGGGTCGGACTTCGATGGCCTGGTGCTGAGGCACAGGCTGTTACTCCGTCTCCAGCTGCTCCAGGGCCACCGCCAATGGCCCTGCACCCACGTCTTACACAGCTGGGCTGGGGGTGGAGGTGGGCGCCGTCCATGTGCACCCTGGCGTGAATGGTGACCCTACCCCTGTGCCGCACAGAGGCCCTAGGTTCCGCTTCGGTGAAGGAGCTTTGATTTACAAAGTGTGTTCCCGGACGTACCCGGGGGCAGGTGCCAATGCCTCCCGTCAACCAAGAGGGGCTTTTGGGGGGATATTTTTTCATCTTGGAGGTCGTTCTGCAGGTAATCTTTGTGCACAGGACTCCACCTGCTGGCAGGGGACGTCTTGGGAGGTTTGCAGTCCCAAGGAGCACCCACCGATGCGTCGTCCTGGCCGTGAACATGCTCGTGTGCTTGATTCTGAAGCGGAGTGTTACCGTGAGCTGTCACGGGGGCCGGACGCGGGGCCACGCAGTTTACATGCACTGCCCACAGAGTGCCACGGTGGCTCCGTGTTAGTGCCCCGACGTTGCAGGCCTGGGAGCCGAGGTGCGAGCGCGAGGTGACGAGTGTGCGAGCCTGCATGAGCGCAAGAGCGGGCTGGACTGCGCTCCCGTGGCCTGACCGGGACGCACAGTCCACCCACCGCGACGTCTGCTAACACGTGTGGCTGCCTGAGCTCTCGCCACTCTCCACCCTCACCCCCAAGAAGACGCTGTCACGTGCCTTCTGATTGGTTATGGTCGCCACCAAGCCTGGAATAAATGTTTTCGTTTGGGAACTCTTCAGCCAGGAAGAGAATAGCTCCGGTCATGCCCCAGCCTTCTGACACCTTGATGATCCTTCTGGAAAACACTACCTCAGTGGTGGTTGAGGGGGGACACAGTGCCCCTCACCTGGGACCCCAAAAACCAGTCATAAGCAAGAGCACGCAGCAATCAGGATGGCCACAAATGTCTTAGAAAAGCTGGACCTCAAAGTATTTAACGAGAGATGCCCTTCATCACCTCCTCTTCCTTCCTTCCTCCCGTCCAGCCTTCCTTCCCTCTTTCCCTCCGTCCCTCCTTCCTTCCAGGCCACAGGGCTGCCCTCACGCAGGCCCTGCAGAGGATGCCTCGGGGGATACCCTGCATGAACGTCTCCCAAACTAGGAATGCCCCGAGCAGAGAGCACTTTTGGGAGGACGGAGGAGGGAGGGGGAGTCCTGCGCAGGGGGGGGGGGGGGGGGGGGAAGGTGGCTCCCTGGGGAGGCCCAGGCTGCTACAAGCGCCCTGGGCACAGGCCGGGGGATCATTTATGCAGCTGCTTGCGGTCACTTAGGAAATGAAGCGGGACGCACACGCTTGGAGAAATAAGAATTTTTAAAAATTCGTGTATATTCAAGCGACCGCAACAAGTGTGCTTTGCTGTGTCTGAAGACCAGTCGGTGATACTGCGCTCGCTAGCGTTAGATCAGATGGCTTTGTCCCCTCTAGGTCCCCGCGGGTGGGGATCCAGATTACTTCGGCGCTTGGCCAGCTGTGTGACGCTGGGGAGATGGAGATGACTTAACCTCTCTGAGTTTTGGATTCCTTGTCTGGAAGACAGGGATCATGAGAGAACCCACCTCGCAGGCCGCTCTAAGTGTTAAATAAGAGAAAGCAGGCAAATTGCTGGGCACAGTGTCCTTCCTCTCGGTGGGTGACTCCTGCTACTCCCCCCGCCCCCCCGCCCTTTAAAGCACCTTCTTCTCTAGTCAAGATTCGAGGTCTTCATCACCATCCATTACACTTAGTTCACATCAGAAGCACCTCTAAAAATGAAGTGCCCCCCCTTCTGTATTTGTACCCCCAGGTCCAAGACACCCTTGTTCACAACTGACAACAGGCGGGCAGAGCCATCGATGGATAAAATGGCTCGACAAAGTGGGGTGTATACACACGACGGAATGTTACTCAGACGAAGGGGGGACTGTGACACGTGGGGGACGTTACGCGGCGTGAGTGAAGCGACACAGTCACGCAGGGAGGGACGCTCTAAGATTCCCCTTCCACGAGGTGCCCGGAGCGGCCAGATTCACAGAGACAGAACGAATGGTGTGGGGGGGGCGGAAGGAAGGGCGAGTCTCTGTCTACGGGGCTCAGGGTTTCAGTCCGGGCAGACGAAGGGAGTTCTGGAGACGGCCCAGGAGCCGCGGGAGTGCGAGGCCGCGGAGCCGTATACTTAAAAACGGCGAAGATGGCCAAAGTTTTCAGCATTTGACCACAGTTTTTCAGATTAAAAATGGAAAACAAACCAAAAAGACACCTAAGGACCTCCCTAAGGTTTTTTGTTTTGTTTTGTTTTGTTTGGGGGGTGGGGAGGGTGGTAACAGAAATGGATGGAAATAGTCTGAAAGCAGAACGGGACGGACGCCTCACTCTGCAAATGTACAAAAATGGGCTGAACTGTCGGCTTCCTGTGAATGAAGTTCATTTACGTTATGTAAGTGAACTGAGCTCTTAGCTCGCTGAGAGCAGGCGAGCCGACGGATGCCACGCTCACGAGGAGCCGAGCGGGTGGTGAACGCGTTGGCGGCCTTGACTGTGCGATGGTTACCTGGCGGCCCACGGATGTCACAGCCCATCAGATTGCATCCTTCAAACACGTGCAGTTCATTGTGTGTCAGTCACACCTTCGTAAAGCTGCTTCCCACCCCCACCACCTCTTTTTTGTTTTTAAAGTAGGCTCTACGCCCAGCTTGGAGCCTAATGTGAGGCTTGAACGCGGGACCCGGAGAACGAGCCCTGAGCTGAGATCAAGAGTCAGACGCTTAGCGGGCTAAGCCACCCAGGCGCCCTCCGTAAATCTGTTTTTTTTTTTTTAAAGCACAGTTTTCCATATACAAATGAACTCATATTTTCTTAAACAATGCCCCCTTTTGATGGATATTTAGGTTTCAATTTTCGTGTCCCTATAAATACCATTTCCATAAATATCTTCTTATGAAAAAAACGCAGACATTGTCCCCCTTCCCCCTGCCGGCAAGCCACAAAAGGAGAAGTTCTCAGGGTGGGGGCCTGGGAACCTGTAATTTTGTTGAACATTCCAGAAACATTCTTATAATCAGACTTGTTTGAGAAACATTGACTCAAACTTCACCAACTTGGATTTACAGGTTTGGAGTTTGAAATTCCATTTTCTTTGGTTCTTGGGGGAAAAAAATCTGTAAATGCTCTGTACAAGGGATTCTAAATTTAGGGTTCCCTTCTGTTGGGGGTGCATCAGAATCCCCAATGCAGACCCC
Source organism: Canis lupus familiaris (assembly GCF_011100685.1). Lineage (NCBI taxonomy): Eukaryota > Metazoa > Chordata > Mammalia > Carnivora > Canidae > Canis > Canis lupus. Next base: position 81,697,739 of record NC_049223.1, read on the forward strand.
ACTCCCAGAGAGGCTGTGTAGCGTCGCCAGATTTAACGTAAATAGAGAGATTAAAAAATAAAAAATATAAATGGGACATAGGGTAACCAATTAACTCTGAATTTCAGCCAAATACCAAATAATGTTTTTTAGCATAAGTGATTCCTTGCAATATTTGGGATAAGCTTATACTAAAAAATTATTTGGTGCCTATCTGAAATTCAGATTAACTGGGTGTCCTGTGTTTTATCTGGCAATCGTAAGCCATGAGTCCTCGGGCCTGTGTGAGGCCCAGGGATCTGCACTGTTGGTCTGCTCCCCACAGGGTTATGATGTATGGGGGGGAGGGGCAGGCTTTAGAACCCGTGCTGAGGACTCTGGGTCAGGTCAACACCTTTGGGTCAGGAGCTGCCCCAGGACCCTGGCGCGTCCCATGAACAAACACATCTTCTGAGGAGGATAAGACAGCTGAGCAGAAAAATCCACCCACTTCTTCGAAGTCAAACATGATGGATGTGGCATCCTGGCCCACGCAGCTGGAGGGACATCACTGATCTTCTCGGGGTGCATATTTACGGCTGCCCGTGGGCTCGAAACCCCAGGAGTCTGTCTAGATCCTCTAAATTTTATTTATGCTCAGCCTGTCCCAGAAAGGAATTTAAGCCTTGGAGGCCTCAGTCCACGTATCGTTCTTGGGGGCGCGAGTCAGATAAATGCGCCAACTCACTGGGACCCACAAGGTGGATACCAACATGTGCTCACCGTGAGTGGGCACCGGGCTAGTCTTCAATTAGAGTTGACTCTTTCAGAACCTGAAGGTGAGCCTGCAAGGCCTCTGCTGTCATTGGGCCCACTTTGTAGAGGAGGTTCTGGGGGCCCAGGAGCTTGCTCAGGTTCGGGGGGGTCCAGGGTCTTGCTCAGGTTCTGGGGGGTCTGGGGGCTTGCTCAGGTTCTGGGGCGCCCAGGGGCTTGCTCAGGTTCTGGGGGCCCAGGGTCTTGCTCAGGTTCTGGGGGCCCAGGGGCTTGCTCAGGTTCTGGGGGGTCCAGGGTCTTGCTCAGGTTCTGGGGGGTCTGGGGGCTTGCTCAAGTTCTGGGGGGTCCAGGGTCTTGCTCAGGTTCTGGGGGGTCTGGGGGCTTGCTCAGGTTCTGGGCGCCCGGGGGCTTGCTCAGGTTCTGGGGGGGGCCCAGGGGTTTGCTCAGGTTCTGGGGGGTCCAGGGGCTTCCTCAGGTTCTGGGGCAGCCTGGGGGCTTGCTCAGGTTCTGGGGGGCCCGGGGGCTTGCTCAGGTTCTGGGGAGCCCAGGGTGTGCTCAGGTTCTGGGGGTCCTGGGGGCTTGCTCAGGTTCTGGGGCGCTGGGGGCTTGCTCAGGTTCTTGGGGTCCAGGGGCTTACTCAGGGGCACACACAAGCACTCAAATGGTAGAGCTAGGATTCTGACCAAAACCTGTGTGGCTAACGGCCCCCCGCCCCGGCCCCCATCCTGCCTCTCTGGGGAACAGTATGTTCCTTCGTCACTGAGCTTTAATGGGGAAGCTTTGTATTACATTTTGCTCTAACTGGGGCCATATTTCAGGTCAGGATCCAAGGACATTTCTGATCGGGGCATAACAACAGCTGCCACGTGCTGAGTGTCTGCTCGGGGCGGACACTGACTTTCATGCTTTGCAGGTGGATATTCTCTCCATGTCACGCAGCCCTGGGGAGCCTGGCACCCAAAACATAAAGAGCCCTGGCTGAGGTCACACAGCAAGGGAGCTGCAGAGTGCTCATCGGCCTAAGATGAAGCATCCGTCTCTGAGTTTTCAAAAGTACACACCTGCTTTCCTCCTCCCCGAACCACGTTGGCAGTTTTAGGAGAATGCTGTGGTTCTGGTCGGCCTCTGCGCAACTCTTACATGTCGTTCCAGGAAGTTCCCAGAAGAGGGCGCAAGGACCCCACCCCCACCCCCCACACCATCCTACCAGGATCCACTTTTGGTGTGAACCTTGCAAGGTCCAGTGAGTCCATGTCACTTGTGTGCGGAGCCTGAAATCCGAGTGGCACGCTGTGGACAAGCACCACCCTTCGGGTGCACGGAAGGCGACACGACACGGCACCTCTGGCCCCCTACCCTGCAAGGGCCTGGACTCACCGAGGGTGGGTTTTCGATGACCAGTTCATAGGTCAGCCCTGTAGACCCAAATCTCAGGATGTCTCCGGGTAGCAGCTTCACGGCCACATTCTGAATGTGGCACTCGTTGACGAAGGTGCCGTTTCGGGAATTGAAGTCCTGGAGAACAAAGCTGTCCTCGGCCTCATTGTATTCGATAAGAGCATGATGGTTGTCGATGTCAGGAGACTGAAATACAGAAGGAAGACCGCTGTAACCAGGGCTCCTAACGTCTACTAGTGAGCACTGGGTACCAGAAGGTGCTAAATGCCTTGCCTGGCCAGCTGGTCACCACAGCCCTCATTTAAAAATGATGATGCCTGGGGACACCTGGGTGGCTCAGTGGTTGGGTGCCTGCTTTGGCTCAGGGCGTGATCCTGGAGTCCCCGGATTGAGTCCCACACTGGGCTCCTGCATGGAGCCTGCTTCTCCCTCTGCCTCTTTCTTTGTGTGTCTCTCATGAATAAATAAATAAAATCTTAAAAAAAAATAAAAATGATGATGCTCGGACTCTGGGCTGGGTGTGGAGCCTGCTTAAGACTCTCTCTCTCTCCTTCTGCCCCTCCCCTCCACCCTTCTTCTCTCTCCTAAGAAAAAAGATGACGCTCAGGGTCAGAGAAGTTAAGTGACCTGGCTAAGGCTACATGGCATAGTGGGGCTGGGGTATGTGCTCTCTGACTCCAGCCCCAGAGCAGGTGCCCAGGTTGTGGGGAGGGGGACCACGTAGCGCAGAGGCAAAGGAGCTTGGGGGAGTCTGGAGGAGCACATGTCTGGCTCCTTTAGGGGAGTCAGCCACTTTTTATTTTTCTGACCCATGGAGCTATGCTTTTGGTGGTCCAGATGGCAGGACAGAAAGCAAGAATGTCCCCAAACACAAACCAGGAAGGCCAGTTGGCAAGTGACAACTATCCACTTTCCTGCAAGGAAAATCCTGCGTCCGTGGAATAAGTACATATAGTTAAGGGGGGGGAAGGTTTCTAATGATCACCATTCATTAATTTTTTTGTTTGATTCATTTTAAAAATAAAAAATAAAAACATAAAAATAACATTTAAAAAAAGTTACAGAGAATGAGAACTGGGGAAAAACACCAAAAAAAAAAAAAAAACAAACAAAACATTAAAATCACTTCGGCCCCCACCACCCTAGGGGCGAGCACTGATAACACTGTGGTTCCCTTCTTTCTGGTTTTCTGTCTATGCTTAAAGTCTTTATAAAAAGTTCAAACAAAATTGAGATCACACCACATAACACAGTTCTATGACTACCTTTACAAAACCTTGATGTACAATGAAGATAGCCCCATAGAGATTGGTTATTTCTAAGAATTTAGCTAATTGGAGATGACTTGCTTTTTAATAGGAGGCCAGGAGTGACTACATTTCCATAAAGAAAGGGACCCGGACAGTGTGTCTGTGAGTTGCCAGTGGGGGTGGGGTAGGGTGGTGGAGTCATTCCATGATTCCACTTTGGTCAGAGAGTGAGCAAAGTTCAGCATCCAGGAGGAAATACCACGTTGCTCGGCTGCGGGGCTCTGGACTATGGCAGCAGGGCACATGTGAAGTCTTTCTTTCCAGGATGCTGTTATTAGACATCCACTCCAGTCCAAGACTTTGCAGTTAGTTTTTAAATTTGTCTTCTCAGTCTACCTCATCTGACGTTCATGCAAACATAGTTGCACTTAGAAAAGTGTAAAGTCCCATAATACAATGATAACCAATAGTTTGTATCAATGATATAATAACAGCTTATATTATATAGCTTATATTATACTGTACATTATATACCAGGAAATTTGCTAAGTGTTCTACCGAATTATCCCATTTCATCTACCCAATAACCCAAAGGACTAGTTCTCCATTCTGTAGATAAGGAAACTGAGGCACAGAATGATTAAATTTGCCCAGAGTCACCTAGCTTGACTAGCCTTCACTAACCTGGCATGTACTCAGATTTGCTTGATTCAAATGTCTGTATTCTTACCCACCTTGAAAATTTTTATCATACACGTGGGCACTCAAAATATGGAAAGACAAAAAGCAAGCAGGAGGAACTATATTAATTTCAGATGGAACAGACTTGAGAGCTAGGAGTGTTACCAGGGATAAAGGGAGGCATTATGTGATGATAAAGGGGCCACTTCTCCAAGAAAACATAACAGTCCTTAATTGTATGTGCTTCAAGATAGAGCATCAGAATAAGTGAGGCAGAGAGCGATAGAAGTTTGAGTAGAAACAGACAAATCCATTATGACAGTTAGAGTCTCCAACATCCTTGTGTAATGGACCAATTCTGCAGGCAGAAAATTAGTTGGGTAAAGCTGAACTGAACAATACTATCAAGCAACTGGATCTAATTGATGCATATAGATCGCTTCACCAAATAACAACAAAATGCATGTTGTTCAAGCTCACATGGAACATTCACCACGACAGACCACATTTTGAGCCACAAAGCATAACAGATTTAAAAGAACAGAAATCTTACAAAGCATGCCCTCAGCTTACAATGGGATCAAACTAGAAATCAATAGTAAGAAGATAGCTGAAAATTGCAAAGTATTTGGAGATTAAATAACATACTTCTAAACAGCATGTCGTCTAAGGAAGAAGTCACAAGAAAAAGAAAAAAATTATCTAAATGAAAGTAAATGCAAATGAAAGTACAACTTGTCAGAGTCTGTGGGATGAGGAAAGCAGTGCTGAGAAGGAAATTTATACCATAGAATGCATATATTAGGAAAGAAGAAAGACTTAACATCAATAACCTAAGCTTCCACCTTAGGAAAATAGAGAATGAAGAGCAATATAAGCCTAACACAAATAGAAGGAAAAAAAAAAAACACAATAAAAATTAGAACACAAATGAGTGAAATAAAAAGACAAGAAAATAATAGAGAAAAATCACTGAAATCAAAAATTGATTCTTTGAAAAGATCAATAAAATTGGCAAGCCTCTAGTAGGCTAACCAGGAAAAAACGAGACAGGATACAAATTACTAAAATTAGAAATGAAAGAGAGACCATTGCTACTGATACTATAAACATTAAAAGGATAATAAAGGAACATTATAAATAATCCTATGTCCACAAGTGTGATAACTTAGATGAAAGTGACCAACTCCTTGAAAGACACAAGGTACCAAAACTCATTCAAGGAGAAATAAGTGATCTGAATAGGCCCATATATAATAAAGCATGTGAATCAATATAATAATCTTCTAAATAATAATCTTATAAAACAGAAGTACTAGGCCCAGATGGGTTCATTGGTGAATTCCAACAAATGCTTAAGGAAAAAATGATACCAGCTTTCTACAACCTCTTCCAGGAAATAGAAGAAGGATCACTTCCTAACTCATTCTGTGATGACAACATTACTTTAATACCAAAACCAGATAAAGACATTAGAAGAAGGGAGAACTTCAGGCCAACATCTCTCATAGATACAGATACAAAAGCCTCGACAAAATATTAGCAAATCGAATCCAACAAATGTGTGCAACGAATTGTGCACCACAAGCAAGCATGCAGGTATGCACAGCTGGGTCAACACTTGAAAATCAGTTAATGTAACCTATCACCTCAACATGCTGGAGAAGAAATGTCACATGATCCTATCACTAGATGAAGAAAGAGCATTTGAGAAAATCCAAAATGCATACATCATTAGAAAAAGAACACAAAACTTCTGGCAAAGTAGAAATAGAGGGGAACTTCCTCAACCTGATAAAGAACATTTACAGAAACCCTAAAGCTAACATCACATTTGATGGTGAGGAACTAGAAACTTTCCCATTAAGATCAGAAACAGGGGGGCAGCCCGGGTGGCTCAGTGGTTTAGCACTGCCTTCAGCCCAGGGCGTGATCCTGGAGACCCGGGATCGAGTCCCACATCGGGATCCTTGCATGGAGGCTGCTTCTCCCTCTGCCTGTGTCTCTGCCTCTCTCTCTCTCTGTCTCTCATGAATAAATAAATAAAATCTTAAAAAAAAGAAATTAAAAATACAAGAGCACCGAAAAAAAAAAAAAAAGAAAGAAAGAAAAGAAAAAATAAAAGAAAGACCAGACAGACAAACTTAGGTATAAATCTAACAAAATATATAAAGGTCTAGATGAAGAAAACTATAAAATCTTGATGAAAGAAATCAAAGATCTAAATAAACGACAAGATAGCCCATGTTTATTTGTAGTTCCTTAATGATATATGATGTTTAGCATCTTCTCATAGGCTTATTTGCCATGTGTATATCTTCTCTGGTGAGGTGTCAAGTCCTATCTTTTGCCTATTTTCAAAGGCAAGGTTGTCTGTTTTTTTATTGTTGGGTTTTAAGACTCATTTATTTTGGATACATGTTTATTGTATTACTACTCATAATTACCTCAAACTGGAAGCAACCAAGATGTCCTTTAAAAGGTAAAGGGATAGGCAAATTGTGGTATATTCGTACAATAAAATAATAGTCTGATAAAAGACATGAGCTATCAAGCCACAAAAAGACACGGAGGAACCATGTAAATGCACATTGCTTAGTGAGAGACGCCAGTCTGGAAAGGCTACCTAGTGTATGATTTCAACTGTATAAAATTCTGTAAAAGGTAAAACTATAAGAAGAGTAAAAAGATCAGTGGTTTTTGGGGTCTCCAGTGGACGTGGGACAGGATGAATAGATGCAGTACAGGCATTCTGAGGCAGTGGAACTGTTCTGTATGACCCTGTAATGGGGCTTACTATACATTTGCCAAAACCCAATGAATGCACGGAGTGAGCCCTAATGTAATCTACGGACTCTGGTTAATAATAATAATATATCAACACTGGCTCATCAGTGGTAACAAACGTCCCATGTTAAATAAAGCAAGATGTGAATAATAGGGGAAGCTCGGTGTGTGTATGGGGCGGGTGGATAGATGGGAACTCTAAGTACTATCTGCTCAATTTCCTATAAACCTCCATCCGTTCTAAAAAGGAAAGCATTTGTTTCAACGTTACAGCACATTAGTTCTTTGGCAAATGCCACGCACATCGTGGTTATCATTATTCCCATTGATCTCTGTCTTCCATGAGCCCTTGATAATCCATCAAAGAGAGAAATTCTATGCGTTACATTTTGTTTTTCTTTTCCCAGGCTTCATTACTTTCAGTTCCTCAGTAGCTGTCAGGCCATTATTAAGAAACCAAAATAAATAGGAAGTTTTGAATGACTCTATAACATGGGGTGAGGCCCTGCCACATGTTAGGCCAAGAGAGTGCTTCCCGGCACTGCCCTATAACACGAGACCCTCTGCTTCCTTGGAAAATTGCCAAAAGCTACTGTTGGGACAGAAGCCCTGCTGCTAAGATGGGCTGAACGTGTGAGCTCTGTCCTGCTGAGCTATCCCACTATTCGCTAGCGGGAATGTCAAAAGGTGCAGCTCAACGTGAAAGATAGTATGGCGGTTTCTCAAAAAAAAAAAAAAAGAATTAAGAGTAAAATTATCATATGATCCAGCAAGCCCACTCTTGGGTATACATCCAAAGGAACCGAAGGTACGGGCTTGAAGAGATAGTTGTACACCCATGTTCACAGCATTACTTGCAGTAGCTCTAAGGGTGGAAACAACCCAGTGTCCTCTGACAGATGAGTGGGTCAGCAAAACGTGCCAAGTACATACGATGGACTGTTATTCAGCCTTAAAAAGGAAGAGAATTCTGATGCACGTGACATGGGACGAACCTTGAAGACCTTACGCTGAGTGACATAAGCCGGTCACCAATAGGCAACTACTGCCTGATTCTACGACTATGACGTACCGAGAGCTGTCAAGCTCCCAGAAGCAGAAAGTACGACGGCGGCTGCCAGGGACTGGGGGGAGGGGAAATTGGGAATAGTTTGATGGTTTAATGGGTACAGAGTTTCAGTTTTGCAAGATGAAAAGGTTCTGGTTGGTCACACAACAATGTGAACACATTTAACACCGCTCATCTGTACACTTAAAAACGATCCAGATGGTAAATGTTATGTGTATTTTACCACAATATTAAAAATGGCTACGATGGGGGTTCAGTTGGTTGGTGGTTCAGTTGGGTGAGTGTCCAACTCTTGGTTTTGGCTCAGGTCTTGATGTCAGGGTCATGGGATCAAGCCCTGCGTTAGGCTCTGCACTCAGCACAGAGTCTGCTTGTCCCTCTCCTTCCCCCTACTAGCATATGCTCTCTCTCATTTGCTCACATAAATAAATAAATAAAAATATTTTTAAAAACATGACTAAGATAAAGTGCCTCAGCCAACATTGAGATGCTGGCACATGGCACCGTCAGGACCAATATTTGCACCCTTGACTTGCCCTTATGCTTTTCAGACTAGACAGTGATTTAATAGTGAGAGAGGAGTGGAGTGGAATTGACTATGGAACACACATCTTATTTTACTATTTATTTATTTACCTATTTATTAAAGAGAGAGAGCATGTGTGTATGCATGTGTGCTGGGGGGTGGTGAGGGGTAGAGGGAGAGGGAGAGAATCTCAAGCAGACTCCATCCATGCCTAGCATGGAGCCTGACCGGGGTCTTGATCTCAGGATCCTAAGATCATGACCTGAATTGACTTCAAGAGTAAGATGCTCAACCGAATGAGACGCCCAGGTGCCCCCAGCCCATGCATTTTCAAAACACCTTTTAAAAGTATTTAGGGGCCCGTCCCCTGCCAGATGTCCTCCACTTGCCCCCTGATCCCCTTGCCCTCTGCCCCAGCAGGCCAGCCCATGAGGCTGATCAACGGGCTGTTGCGCTCCTTGCCTCCAGTTTCTGGTTGGGGTTGGCCAACAGGGGATCAGACATCTGAGCAGGGAGGAGAGAGGTTGGGGTGTTTATTCCCCTGCTCCCTCTCTGTGGGGTCACCATGGCCTGGGTGCAACCCTCCATCACCAAAAGCCACAGCTCCTGTCGGGGGTTCCAGAAGATGTAACCCCATCACCCCTCAGGTCTAGGGGGTGAGGACAGCCCCTCACTCTTAGCGGCTCTGGGCACCATATGATCCTGGGGGGTTTAAGCCTGGCCACCCCCTGTAGCAGTCGCTTTACAAGACCTGCCTCTGTCACTCCACACACACTCTGACGGGCCCTCTGCTCCCTGCCAGGACCTGGGGTTCCAGCAGGCAGGAGCTCTCAGACGTAGCTCTCAAGGCCCCTTCTCTTGGCCGCCAAGGGGCTCAGGGTGGTCTTGTCATTACCCCACTTGGTCTGGCCTCGGCTCCCAGAAGGTCTCCTCTCTGTGTCTTCAGTCTCATGGTGACCCCCAGTATCATGTCCCCACCCATGAACGTGCTCATCATCACCCCATCCTCAGAATGCCTCCCCTCCCTTTCCTCTGTTGTCCAACTGCCTGGAGAGTGTTCCTTCCCACCTGAGTCCTCAGCCCAGGGCCACTGTCACCATGGCCTCCCCAGCCTCTCTGCGGCAGCTGGCACTGATGTCGGGGGAGGCACATGGCCTTGTGGTTGAGGGGCCGAGAGGCAGGACAGTACGGTGCTTAATAGACTGGCCGTGGAGGAGGGGGGCCTGGGTTCAAATCCAGCTCTCCTACTTCCAAGCTGGGTGAACATGGGCATGTGAGCAAGTCTCTTAGAGCCTCAGTTTCCTCTTCTGTGAATACAGACCACAGCCTATTAGTTATTGTGACATATAAATGAAATAAGACATATAAAATCACTTAGAACTTAGGCACGTGTCGAAAATGCTGAAATGCTCAGGATTATGAGAAAGGGGGTGGGCTCTGGGGTTAGAAAGCCTGGAGGCCGAGCCCCACCTCCACCACTTCTCTGCTGTGCAGCCTGGGGCAAAGTCTCTTGCTTCTCTGTCGTTGTTTCCCATGAAAAAATGGGTTTGATAGGCCGTGCTTCGCAGGGTTGCCAGAAGGTACCATTTGAAGGAATTTTCATTCATTCCATCATTCTTTCATTCATTCATTCATTTGAGAGAGAGAGAGAGAGCATAAGCAGGGGGAGCTGCAGAGGGAGAGGGAGAAGCAGGTTGTCCACTGAGCAGGGGCCCCGATGCAGGACTTGATCCCAGGACCCTGAGATCATGACCCGAGCCCAAGGCAGAGGCTTAATCGACGGAGCCACCCGGGTGCCCCTGTTTGGAGGAATTTTCAAAGTAGCAGGTTAACATTTTAAAAATTAAATGATGTGTGTGTGTGTGTGTGTGTGTGTGTGTGTGAGAGAGAGAGAGAGAGAGAGAGAGAGAGAGAGAGAGAGAATCTATTTCTTTCCACCTTTTGGTTCGTGGCGATCCTGTCCCCCAGCCCCTGCCCCTTATTGCAAGAAAGATGTAGCACAGACATCATGAAAACTGGGGTTTTCTTTCTTTCTTTTCTTTTTTTTTTTTTTTTGAAAACTGGGGTTTTCAAAAGAATAAGGATATGAAGAAACAGCTGGGCTCTGGTAAGAGGGCGAGTCTGGGGGGAGAGGGGAAGGGGAAGCGTCTCTGCGTCCCTCTGCCAGCGACACTCAGCTACCTTGGTCTCCCCTGGGAGAGCCCTGGGGAAGAGCAAGGCCTCGAGAAGAGGTTGGTTCCTAAAACCAGACTGCCTGAGCAGAGTTCCCAGCCCCTAACTCACCCTTGTGACCTCAACTTCCTCATCGGTGAAATGGGGGAAATGACAGCGCCTGCCTCATCTGGCTGTTGATCGTAAGGATTAAATGAGTGAAGATTGGCGGAAATGCCTAGAACAGTGCCTGACACCAGCTGACCCTCAGTATGTTCCGTGTGTGCTGTTGATTGACTCCCCAGCCTGGTCACAGCTCTCGGGCTCCCTATGTCTTCCCTTGCCTGCCCCCACGTTCTACGGCCCCCGAGGATGCCAGGGCCAGCTCCCTTTCCTTCTTGCTTGGCCACAGGCAGGGCCACTGCACCAGCCCCGATTCTCCCCTATTTCCACCCCCCAGTTCATCTCTAGGCCTCCCACTGCCCACCTGGCCCGGATGCGGATGCACTCACCTCATTCTGCACCCTCCTCCCCCGGTCCCATATGATCCTCCCCACTCTCCCGTCACCTCTCTCCACAGCTCCTGACATTGTTGCCCTTATGGGATCCTCCAAAAAGCTCTCAAAGGAGCCCCATAAGGCCACACCCTCTCCGTGGCAACAGAGCAGGCAAGAGGTAGGATTAACTACAGTGGGTAGCATGGTCCCCAAAAGAGATCTATGCCCTAAACTGGATCCTGTGAGTGTGCTCCGTTACATGGCGTAAGGGCTGGAGCAGATGTAAAGGTTACTAATCCGAGACCTTAAAAGAGGGAGATTATCCTGGACTGTCCAGGTGGGACTAATCTATTGCCATGAGCCCATAAAGCAGAGAACCTTCTCTGGCTAGAGTTGGACAGATGAGCCAGGACAGGGGGTCAGAGAGGTCTGAAACGTGAAAAGGCCTTGACCCAATGCTGCTGGCTTTGAAGATACAAGGGGCCACTAGGCTCGAATGTGGGCGGCCTCCGTGGGCTGAGGGCCACCGCCGCTGACAGCCAGCCCGGCAAGGCGACCCCTGTCCATAACCACATGGGCTAAGTTCCACCAAGCGCCTGAACTGACCCAGAGGTGGCTTCTCCTTGGAGACTCTGTGTAGGAGCCCAGGCACCTTGACTTTGGCCTCGTGTGACCTGGAGCAGGGAAAGCAGCTGAGTCCGCCCTGACTCCAGAACCGTGACATAAGCCCCTCGTGTTGTTGTAAGTAAAACACAGACCCAGGAGCGACACTGACTGCGGGACTGACGGCACCAGGCACTGATCTGAGCACTTCACGGCAATTAGGCCTCACGCGTGGTCCCTGCAACCGTCCCCGCGACACGTATTACAAAGACCACACTGGAGATCTGCTGCCTGGGACCCTCCAGCCCACGAGGGCGGAGCCAGGCTCTGAACCAGCCACCTGGTGCCAAGGTTATGCACTTGACTGCCCTGTTCCGGGGCCGCTGCACCCGCCCTTCTTGACGTGGGACTCGACCCCAGGACTCCAGGATCGTGCCCTGGGCCAAACGCAGGCGCCAAACCGCCAAGCCACCCAAGGATCCCCCCGCCTGGCTTCAGTTTTACATGTTGCCACCAACGTGCCACTTTGTCCTTTTCTCCTTGGGGCCAAATGATTCACCAAGCATCTCCGGACCTTTGCACGTGCTGTTTCAACACCCGGGGTGTCCTTTCCTGCTTGCTCTGCCTGGAAAATCCACAGGCTGCTCTTTTAGAGAGGCAGCTCAAGTTTGGTCTTCTCTGAGGCTCACTCCCTGGCCCCCAGAGGGGATTTCTGCTGGGCCCTCCTCTCCCGGGGCCTACGCTCCCTCCCCACACAGATTCCCCCACTAGATGGCGCCGCCCCAGCTGGCTGCAGGAACGGGAACCGGGATCCCAAGAACATTCTTTCTGTGTTTCATGCATGATCCTTAGTCTGGATTTCACGCTGTGGAATTTCCCTAGCTCCGCGAACTACTGTAACATTCCAGTGAACTCACAAGGAATTTCAGACATTTAGATTTTAGGTGCTCCCAAAGCTAAATTTGCACCCAGGACTAAAACTTGCTCTAGAGAAGCGTTGAGCTAGTCCTGAATCAAACTCAGCCCCACGTCTCCCGATGGCTGTGTGGTTTGGGGAAACCTATTTAGCCTTCCACGTCTTTATTTTTTTTTTAAGATTTTATTTATTCATGAGAGACACACACACAGAGAGGCAGAGACACAGGCAGAGGGAGAAGCAGGCTCCATGCAGGGAGCCCGACATGGGACTCGATTCTGGGTCTTCAGGATCACACCCTGAGCTGAAAGCGGGCCTCAACCACTGAGCCCCCCAGGGATCCCCTCCACATCTTTAAATGAGGATAATAATGATAATAGCAGTTCCTACCTCCCTAGGGTTTTTTTTTTACTTTTTGGAGGATGTAATTTTGTAGACTCACATATAATACATAGAATATACATGAAAGTACCTGAGGTGCGTTAAGTAGTCTAGAAATGCACGCTCTAGCCCTTTGTATTATTTGTGCTTTTGAAAAGATTATGGTCTTTCACCTCACATCCATGAGAATGGCCACTATCAAAAAACCGAGGACAAACCAACTTGGTGGGGATGTGGAGAAAGCGGAACCCTCGCATCCTGTTGTGGGAATGTACAATGGTGCAGCTGGTGTGAAAAAGTGGTAGGGAGGTTCCTTGAAAAATTAAGGGTGAAGTTGTCATATGGGCCAGCAAGCCCACTTTGGGGTATACATCCTAAAGAACGGAAAGCAAGGGCTTGAAGGGATATTTGTACACCCATGATCCCAGCCTGTGTGTCTTTGTGGATTTGCCCACAGTCACCAAGCAGAGGGAGGAATCCTTCTCCAGGCCAGGTCCACCTGTCACCTCATGTCTCAAAATGCAGGGGTTCGCTCCTAAGAGAAACACAAATCAAAATGACGCGGGCACTGGGTTTCAGCAAAGATCCAGGGGGTGGACAGCATGCCCTGGGGCCGGGTTGTCCAGTGCTGGCAGGACGCCACACGTGTTAACCTCTGGCGGGCGGTTTGGAGATGCCCATCAGAGGTACAGGTGTATGTGCCCTTTGACACGTCTGGGAAAGTGATTACATAACAGGACAGTCACAGCAGCCTTGTTTTGTAATGATTAAACAGGACTACAGGGGATCCCTGGGTGGCGCAGGGGTTTAGCGCCTGCCTTTGGCCCAGGGTGCGATCCTGGAGACCCGGGATTGAGTCCCACATTGGGCTCCCGGTGCATGGAGCCTGCTTCTCCCTCTGCCTATGTCTCTGCCTCTCTCTCTCTCTCTGTGACTATCATAAATAAATAAATAAAAAATAAAATAAACAGGACTACGATGGAGGAGGCCCTGATGGTTCTGTCCTAGGAGGCAGCCCAGAACTGGCAGGGGCCCGGCGAGGGACAGGAGTCATCTGGCTGTCTGGGTGCTGGCGTGTGTGTTAGATCCATCTTGCTCCACGACCCTCAGGTCCCACCTGAGAAGGGGCTGCCACATGCTGGACCGTTCCAGCCAGAAAGGAGCCACTGGTAGGTGCCATGCACCCAGGCCAGGTGCACAGCTGTAGGCATCTCACCCCCTGTCATCTTTGTCCTCGGTCCTTCTACTCCATCTCTCCACTCCCAGCCACAGTGCTGTGCTGACGTGGGCTGTCCTGTGGCTTGGTCTTGGAGGGATGTGGAAACCTCTCAAATGCGGCCCCGTGTGTCCTCGAGGAGGGGCTAGGGTGGGTCAGCTCTCCACTATGAACCCTTGCTTCTCTTTCCCTCAAAACAGAGTATATTGAAATAGTATGCACCCCTCGCCCCTCAAACAGGGGCTCCCATGACATCAGGAAGGAAGAAAAACAGGTGGTCAAGAAGAGAGAGGGAGGGTCCTCAAAGCGTGGTCCTGGAACCATCTCCACAGGACCCCAGTCCCCACCTGAGCCCGGGAAGCATACAGAGTATGAAGATTCCCAGGCCTTGCTCTGAACCCACTGGGTCAGAATGTCCAGGGGTCCTGCTCTAACAAGTACTCTGACACATATGGAAAATTCTACAGCCACCGGCTTGCCGTATGTCTTCATTCTGGAAGGACTGAGCCCCCTTCTCAGTCGGGTTTACGTAACGGCCACATCTAACTCTAAGAATTACAGTTCAGAAGCCACATCCAGTCACACACATTAAAAATCCACAAGGTTTGTGACTTAAATGAACGAGGGCGAGGCTTTCGAGCTGGGTGAAGTGGCAGAGGGGAGATTCTGATTGCGAGTCTGCACGTGGCAGCCGGGATGGTTGTTTCAAAATGCAGGTCTCTGCCTTTGCTTAAAATTCCTCAGGTTTTTCCCCCATGCTGTTCAGATCCGGTGGCTGAAGGAAGGCTGACTCCTCTCTTAAGCTCTCTCCCTTCCACTCTCACTTCTGGACACACCAATTTTCTTTCAGTACCTTGGGCTCATAATATGCTCTTCCACCCCAGGGCCTTTGCACATGCCATTCCCCTTTCCCCTTGTCTAGTTAAATCTCCCGTATCCTCCATATTCCTTTTCTTTACATGAACAGAACCGTACATGTCTTTGTGGGATCCTTTGACTTACATGTCTCTCTCCTAGCAGCTTTCTGATCCGCTTTATCCCCAGGCTTGCCTCGGCACTGAGGCTCCAGGTAAATATTTGTGGAAGGAATGACTGATAACAACAGTAAAAGCTAGCCTGGCTGAAACAGGCTTCCTTTGCCGCTAGAGAACCAAAGCTCCTGACAGGATATAGAAAGAGGCCTGCAGGGCAAAACCCTGCAAATATGAATATTGATTTTTTCCCTGAGCCAAATGATTACAAATGACTTGTATTTTCTTCCTTATACTTTGCTTTCTCCCATCTTTTTAAAAAAACAATAAACATGTAATTACCTTCCATTATTGGAAAAAAGTAAATGGTGTCAGAATATGGTGACATCGACAACCAGAATAATATGTCAGCCTTGCCAGTGAGTGTAAATCTCTAGACGTATGAGACTGCCCATTGTTTAGGATTTACTCAGGTAAATAAAACATCCTTTTTACTTGCTAGATGTAACCTCTGGGTAATTTTGAAGACGACTTTTTATTAATATGTATTTCTGAACTTTACTTAATGAAATGACCTGTGATGGTACAAATAACATAAACTATACATTGACTGTTGAATTATTCCTCAGGGTGGCCCACAGCTAATCAAGGGTGATTCTTCCCATCAGAAAGGCCCTAGAAAGTCAGCAGAGAAGCAATTTTCACCCTGTCTTGTTTTATAAAATGAGGAATTGTTGATGTGCCTGCAGGTTTCAATTCTTCAAAATGGACCTGTGCCCCCACAACTCTGTTTAGAGCACATTTTCTCTCCCAAATCCATTTAGGCTTGGGGAAGAGGATTTGTCAAAGAGAAGATAGAAGCTCCCATCAAAAATCTGTTCACAAAACATTTGGCAATTCATGTGTCATCTGTTCTCTAGGGAGCCAATATGGGCTTGTGCTTCTGGAAATGCAGCTGATTGCTTCATAAATCAATGTGACTATGGCTGCTGGTGGTGACTTACTCCTTAAACTAAGTCTGAGGAGCAGGAGGTAGTCAATTATTTTTATACAGTGCATGCAACTCGATTTCTGTCTACATAAAAATTATCCTCATTAGTCCCCTTTTCTGTACAACTTGTTAATATCAGTGGTCCTTATCTTAATCCTGTGCATCTTAAGGCTTCTTCTCAATCTCCAGTTTATGAGGCCATATTAATGATCATGGTGTCATTTACTTAGAGTCATATGTTAGGGGCTTTAAAAAAAAAAATCCCACCTATCCATTCATGAGAGACACAGAAAGAGAGGCAGAGACATAGGCAGAGGGAGAAGCAGGCTCCCTGCAGGGGAGTCCTGACATGGGACTTGATCTCAGGATCCCAGAGTCAAGCCCTGAGCCGAAGGCAGATGCTCAACCACTGAGCCACCCAGGTGCCCTACATGCCAGGCGCTTTATGTGCATTTCTCATTTAATTCTCACAACCCATTGAGGTAAGTGGCTTATAGACAGAAAATGAGCTCAGAGAGAACAAGTAATTTGCTTGGAGTCACACAGCCAGTAAGTGGCCTAATGAGATTCAATCCCAGGTCTGTCAATCTCCAAAGCCTATGATACTAGTTTGCTAATACCATACTCAGGTTCAGAACACAGATCTCTGTTGCTACTTTGGCCAGACCAGAAATAAAACTACCGAAACCTGTCCCTTGGGTGATAAAGAAGAATCTACAATCTTTTTTCTTTTCCTCCACTTTGTGCAACTGAGCAGATTTTCTGTGTCCTTGTAGGGAGACCACATCATGGATGAGAATCTCAAGGGGAGGTTTATTAAGTTATTTTTAAACTGGAGAATTTATGACAAACACTCTCAGAAAACTAGGAATAAGCAAATATGAAGATTTATACTGTTATTTAGCAGAATACTGGAAGTTCTAGCCAGTGCATTAAAGCAAGAAAAAGGAAATTAAGCATATTATTATCTCCTTTTCTGAAAGGGGAAATAAAACTTTTTCTTTGTGGATGCCATGATTGGTTATGTGTAAAATCTCAATAAATCTATAAAAACTTTCTAGGGGCACCTGGGTGATGCAGTTGGTTAAGCATCTGCCTTTGATTCAGGTCATGATCCCAGGGTTCTGGGATGGAGCCCCTCATTGGGCTCCCTGCCCAGCAGGGAATCTGTTTCTCCCTCTCCTTCTGCTCCTTCCCCTGCTTGTGTGCTTGAGCTCTCCCTCTCCCTCTCTCTCTCTGTCTGTCAAACAGGTGAATAAAATCTTTAAAGCGAAAAGAAAAACAAAAAAACTTTCTAGAAAGTTTAGTTACAGTTGCAAGATTCCATTTAAGCATATGAAAAACAATTCTATTTCTATATGCGGCTAATGAACATGTAGACACCAAATTAAAAACATAATGCCGTTTACAATAATTAAAAAAAGATAAATACTTAAGTGTATATCTAACAAAACATGTACAAGGCTGGTATGCTAAACACTACAGAACATTCAGGAAAGAAATCAAAGACCCCCTAAGTAAAAGGAGAGATATACCATGTTCGTGGATTGGAAGACGACATAGTAAAGATATCAATTCTTCTCGCACCGATATGTAGGCTTACACACAACCCCTATCAAAATTCCAGGAAGATATTTTGTATATATAAACAGGCTTACGCTGAAATCTGTGTGGGAAGGCAAAAGAACTAAAATAGGTAAAAAGTAAGTTTTTTTTTTTTTTTTAAAGAAGGATAAAATAGGAGGAACCACTCTACCTGATTCAAGACTTATGTAACTACAGCTATGTTGTTTTGGTAGAGGGACAGACACATGGACCTATGAAACATACAGGAAACTCAGAAGTAGCTCCCGTACGAGTATGACTAAATGGTTTTTGACAAAGTTCTGAAAGCATTTCAACAGAGTAAGAACAGTCTTTTCAACAAATGGTGCTGGAGCAACTGCATTATCTGCATGTAATAAAAAGAACCTTGATCTAAATCTCATGTTATATATAAAAATGAACTCAAAGTGGTTCATAGATGTAAACACACAACCTAGAAGAAAATATGCAAGAAATCCTCAGTATCAAGGACTTGGTGACATGTTCTTAGACAGAACATGAAAAATCATGATTTGTGAAAGAAACAAATGATAAAGTAAATATCATCACAATTTAAAACTTCTGTCCTGTGAAATATTCTGTTAAGAGTGAAAAGACAAGCTATCGACAAGGATAAATTATCTTCAAACTTATATCTGACAAGGGACATGTCTCTAAAATATTTAAAGAACTCTCAAAACTCAATAGTTAAAAAAAAGAACCAAACACTGTGATTAGAAAATGGGCAAAAGACATGAAGAGACATTTCACCAAAGAGGATTTGCACAAGGCCAGTAAGCACATGAAAAGATGTCCAAAGATGTCCAACATCAAATGCAAATGAAGATCATGGTGAGGCATCACTGAACATTCAGCAGAACAGCTAAAATAAAAAACCAGGGATAACACCAGTTGCTGGTGAAGATGCAGAAAAATCATACATCGCTGGTGGGAATGTAAGATGGTATAGCCACCCGGGACACCAGTCTGGCAGCTACTTTAGAAACCATACACTTCCCATATAGTCCAGCAGTCACACTCTTGAGCATTTATCCCAGAAAAATAAAAACTTGCATTCACACAAAAATCTGCGCGCAAGCATTCATGAGTAGATGTATCCGTAACAACCCCAGATTAGAAACAATCAAAATGTCCCTCAATATGTGAATAGTCAAACAAATGATGGTACATCTACACCACGGAATATTACTCCCCAATAAAAAGGAACAGGAGAATCTCCAAAATGGAGTGCAAGGATATTATGCTGAGTGAGAAAGAAAACAATCTCAAAAGGACACACGGTATAATTCTATTTATATGACATTCTGAAAATGTTATACACATCACAACAGTCTCCAAAAGCTCTGGAAGAGGCGGGGAGCCCATGGCTTAAGCTGGATACTCCAGGTGGCCCTCGCTGTCAGGCCCAGAGCAGGAGAAGGTCAAAGTGCCAGCTACACACCCCCTCCAAACAGCCCTATTTGGCTGGAGGGAGAGGACAATGGGTGGAACATATGTGCACATGGTCAGCAAAGGACAGAGGGCACATCACTCTGCTTCATACTCATGTTCCCCATACATGCTGTGAAAACCAGTACATTCCGTCGGTGGTTACTGGTCACACATGGAGGGAAGATGTGGCTGTCAGCCAGAGGGGGTGTGCTTTAAAAGAGACAGGAGTCTGCAGAACAGTAGGGGTGTGTGAGGGGAGTAAGGGGCTGGGAGTGGGCAGGAACAGTCCTTACCTCTAAAACAAGGTCTGAGTCTTCATGCCTTCCAACCGTAGTACTTTTATTCAGGACAAAAAAGCCTTCTGCGCTCTTTAGGTAGGCTTTCATACTCTCTGCTTTCCCTATATAAAGTTTGCAGAAAACACTTTTGTTAGGAAAAGGCAATCCTCTGATTACTCAACAACATCACCTTTAGAATGGATGAAACACACCCCAATGTTTGTTTATTTTTATTTATTTATTTTTAAAGATTTTATTTATTTATTTATGAAAGAGAGAGAGAGAGAGAGGCAGAGGGAGAAGAAGGCTCCAGGCAGGGAGCATGACTTGGGACTTGATCCCAGGTCTCCAGGATCATGCCCTGGGCTGAAGGCGGTGCTAAACTGCTAAGCCACCGGGGCTGCCCACACTCCAATGTTTAAAGGAGAAATCAGCAGAGGCAGGAGTGGATAGATGGACTTTACAGTGTTCACAATTCCTGCATATTTTTAAGACTAGTTTTTAAACGAGTTTATTTATTTATTTGAGAGAGACAGAGCGAGCAAGAGAGAGAGGGTGCGTACAAGTAGGGGAGAGGCAGAGGGAGAGGGAGAAGCAGCAAGCAGACTCCGTGCTGAGTAAAGAGCCCGATGTGGGACTCAATCCCAGGACCCTGAGATCATGACCTGAGGCAAAATCAAGAGTCAGATGCTTACCTGACTCTTGCTTAAATGCCCCTTAAGACTATTTTTTAAAAATATTTTATTTATTTATTCATAAGAGACACAGAGAGAGGCAGAGACACAGGCAGAGGGAGAAGCAGGCTCCCTGCGGAGGGCCCGATGCAGGACTCGATCCCAGGACCCTGGGGTCACGCCCTGGGCCCAAGGCAGATGCTCAACCACTGAACCACCCAGGTGCCCCAAGACTAATTTTTTTTAAACAGTGACATCTAGCAAAGAGGAGCTTGGTTCTGATCATCGGACAGAAGACATTTTTTACATAACTCTGAGCACAAACCACCGAGAGCTAGAACAGCCCAATGACAAACCTGAATTCCTCGGATAATCACTGTCTACCTCCCATGAAGCTTAGTACCAGGTTGGGTATCCGGCTCGGCAAGTATTCTGCTCCATATTCCTGACCCTCTGACTTTGAGCCAGTTACTTCTCTCTGTATGTCTCAGCTTTCTCACTTGTAAGATGGAGTTAATAATACTCTGTACTCCGGAGGAGGATGAAATGCAATCATATGTATGAGGCAATTAGGGTGATGACCGCTATGTTCTAACCACACGTTTTTCCTATTATTATTATTATTATTATTAATAGTATTATCATTACAAATCTTGGGCTTATCGAACTCAGATCCAAGGAATTCTAAGCCTTCTGTAGAGCTGAAGCTGCTGAGTCAGTCACTGAGGATTTAAAGGCCACTTTTTTGCAAATCACTCCACTTTCCATATAATTAGGGGGAAAGGGTCAACTTTGTTTTTTTTGTTTTTGTTTTTGTTTTTTTTTTTTTGAAAGGGTCAACTTTGAAAGGCAAAGTATCAAAACTCTAGTTTGGACATGCGATTAGGACCCTGCACATCTCCCCCCCCCCCCACATTTTATTATGAAAATGTCAAATGTGCAGGAAAGTTGAAAGAAGTGAATGGTGAACTCCTTTTACCCACCACCAAGATCCTACAATTGACATTTTGCTCTATTTGTTGTATCACACACCCATCCGCCTATTCATGCATCCACTCATTTTATAGTTTGATGCATTTCAAAGTAAGTTCTATCCCTGTTGTTTCAAGTATAAAAATGTCAGTGACTTCAGGAGGTTCCAAAATGTTGATAATTCACACAATGCTTGAATTCTGATTTAAGATATGTCCAGTTACACAGTGTGGCATCCTCTATCTCAATGCCATGTCCAAGAACCAAAGTCCCTCACTTTTCTTTTCAACTGAAAGGTCACTGAAATGTGAAGCCATTGGACTGTGGAAAAAAACAAAGACCATCAAGTTATGCTCATAGAGGGTCCTGGGTCTGGTTCTACGTTTCATCCACATCCTCATTATCAACTATTGAATCCCTCCTAGGTGCCAAGCACTGTGTTATCCTCCTATACACCCTGCCTCTTTTCATCCTCGCAACCCTGTGAGGTAGGTATTTGTCCTGTCCCACGTTACAAATGGGGAAACTGAGACTCAGAGAGGTTAAGGTCACATAAGAGCAAGTGTCTGGGAGGCAACTCAGCCTTTGCATGTAACTACTGTGCAATCGGCCAGCAGCTCAACCTCCCCCGTGTCCACTGTTGCTGGGTGGGGCAGAGTGGGGTGCGTGTGTGGGGGGGGGTTGCACTATCTCTTGACACTTGGGACATGTCAGGAAGCCCTTGACACCAGGATTCCATCCTCTCAAAGGAAGAAAAAACCCAACCCAGGGGTAAGAGAAATCATAATAAGCCAGATGATTCTACATTTGTAAATACTGAGAGCAGTGGATACCTCACACATAGTGACGCCTACCTGTAATGAGAAACACATTTTACTAAGCTCAGTGTCCTTCACAGAAAGGGACACTTCCTCGTCCAGAAGAACCCTGCTCTGGGGCCATCAAATCACTGCAGTTATTCACTTTGATGGCAGAGGACCACATTAGGAAGCAACACACTCAAGCCTAATGAAACTGAAATGCAAACTTGGGAGAAAGGTCTCTTCTTCAGGAAAACCACAGGAAATGCCACTAAAGCCCCAGAACTTGGATCACGTGCAGATTTGAATTTTAGCTCCACCCCCAGATGTTCCCAAGGCTGGAGCCTTCTCTCTGCTCAGAGGCCCCCCCTTGGGGCATCTCCTCGACTGCCCTAGCTGAAGGCCGCCCTTCATCACTCCTGGCATATATTCCCCTGCTGTGTTTCCTGCCTTATACTTCTCATTCCCTGACATTTTCTTGCTCCTTTATTTAGTTGTGTTTGCTGTTTGTTTCCCGTTCAAGGAAATATATGTTCCGGGAGAGCCAGAACTGTATTGCAAAGGGCCTGAGCTTTTACCTTGCTTGCAAACTAATAAGTTAGCTTGGCCAAGCTCATAAATTCGTCCTGGGTACCTTATGCCTGTGCCCATTATGGAGCAGAGGCATTGACAGATTTTGTCCTGTGTCGTTTGCCAGGCTAACTTATTAGTTTACGAGCAAGGTAAAAGCTCAGCCCCTTTGCAGTTCCTGACAGTTTTATCCATTGCTCTGTCTGCAGCACCTGGAGCAGTGTCTGCCGCATAGTAGATGCTCAGCAAACATCTGCTGAATAAATGAAAATGCAGATGACACATCAAAGCAAATCTGCGCAGCCAGCTGGCTAGGAATCTTCCCATTCAGTGTCTGCCCTATGAGTTCCTTTTTGAAAACCCTAAATTCTACCTGTTGCTTTTGGGTTGGACAATATCTCTCCATCTCAATCTTGCCCTGTGCAGTCACTCCCCTGCCTGAAAACACTGTAGGGAGTAATGTGAACGTGTTAAACTCTATAAATTCGCTCTCAGTGGCCGGAAGCACCGGGCATAGTGAGGAGCAAAAGACCTTCAATCACCTGCGTACCCTCCGACCACCTGGACGGCTCGGAATTGGGCTAGGGAAGCGGTAGTCTTTTCAGGGCTACCGGTCTTGGGGGGCCTGGGAGCTGCAGAAGTTCGTCTAGGAAGGGAAGGTCAGGTAAGGGCATCTCTGACCTCTGCGTGGGCGTCGTCCCTGAAGCAGAGGAACCAGCGGGCACCCCTCCTAATCCCAGCTGTACCCCACTGGCTACCTAGGAGCCGCACGCGTGGTGCAAGGAGGGTCCTGAAGGTCCCGCGCAGGCTACCTCTGGAGGCGGGGGTGGGGCCTGCATTTTAGGGAGGACGGGCTGGTGTTGGGACACCTCCTCGGGGTGCTCCTGGGTCCCGAGCCCGGATCGGCTGGGGCCGGTCCCGAGCCTCCCCTCCAAGCTCTTGACCGCGCAGGGCCCTTGGGGTCCGGGCCCGGGTGTCCGCCCGCCGCCTCCCCGCCAGCCGCGCTCACCTGGTCGGAGGGAGACGCCCGGCCCCGACCCGGGCCAGGCCGCCTGGCCGCGCTCCCGCGGAGTCTCCAGCCGGGCCGGCCCCCCGCGCGCCCGCCCGGCCTGTGTACGCGCGTCGCCATGGCGACGGCGCGGGCCGGCGAGGGGCGTGGCCTGCGCGGCAGGGGGCGGGGCGAGCGGGGAGGGGGCGGGGCGAGCGGGGAGAGCGTTGGGGAGTCCGGGTGAGCAGAGGGGCGGGGAGAGCGGGGAGAGCGGGGCGGTGGGAAGGGGCGGGGACAGCGGGGGAGGGGAGGGGCGGGGAGAGCGGGGAGAGCGGGGCGGGGGGACCGGGTGAGCAGAGGGGCGGGGTGAGAGGGGAGAGCGGGGGGGGGGAAGGGGCGGGGACAGCGGGGACAGCGGGGGGGGGGGAGGGGGACAGCGGGGACAGCGGGGGGACGGGGTGAGCTGGGGGTGGTGGTGAGCAAGGGGCGGGGTGAGAGGGGAGAGCGTGAGGGGGGAAGGGGCGGGGACAGCGGGGGGGGCGGGGAGAGCAGGGGGGGTGGGTGAGCTGGGGGGGTCGGAGGATCGCGGGGTGGGGGGCGGGGGGGGAGAGTGGGAGGCGCCGGGGTGGGATAACCCAGGTCCGGGCGTGGGGAGAGCGGGGGAGGGGTGGGGCTGGGCGCCCTCGTAGATCACGGAGCCCTGAAGCATCTGGCGGCCCATTTTACAGATGGGGAAACGGAGGCTCAGAGGTCGCAGAAATAGTCGGCGCGCGGTTTTCCAGCGAGGCCCGAGCTGATGGGACAGTCTCCTGGGCGGGGGGCGGGGGTCGAGGGTCGCGGAGCTGAACCAGGAGAAGCTTAGACACTAGAAGCTTAGGGACCCCTGCCCCACCTGAATGCCTGGTCCTGTCCGTTGCAGATGAGAAAATAGAGCAAGGCGGGTGGGGGGGGTGGGGGGTGGGGGTAACCACCCCTTCTGGGGGTGGCAGGGGGGATGGCGAGGGATGGGGAAGGAACACTTCTGAAAGAATGAGGGCATTTTTTTCATGCGCCAGGGAAGGGATGTTTCCGAGCCGCCAACCCCAATACGATTCTGTTCTTGTCAAAACTGACATTCGGTCGTTTGTTTTTTATCCTGAGTCCCCAGAGTTGACCTGCATCATCACTGTCCTTGAAACCCCCACGTGGGCCCAGGGCAGGGTGGGGGGTGCGTGGAGGATGCACCGCAAGCCCCACCGGGCCCGTCACCCCCACTCATCCTCTGCCCGGGAGCCGAGCAGCCCAGCCGACTCCACCTCCCCAGGGGATGCTCCGTCCCTGGCAGGAAATGGCCGGCAAGGTGCCTCCAGAAAGACTCAAGAACGTTCAAGAAAGATGAAACATGGAGGCCTCTACCCTAGTGGGTTAGAACAAGAGCTAAGGGAGAACGCATGGAAATGGCCAGAGTGAAGATGCTCAAACACCCGGAGAGGCTTCCAGAAATGCAGACTCCCAGGCACAGACCGTGGTCACAGATTCTGGGATGTGGAGCCTGACCCAGGAAGCTGCATTTGCTACAAACTCGGCCCAAACCCTGTTTTGTGAAGTTGAATGCAGTGACCTTCCTCAGAGCCTAGCTCTAGAAATCTCTTCCAGGGCCTCACACAGCCTAGAAGCTTCCGCCTGGGTTAGTCCCCCACAACCAGAAACACCCTAGGCTTGAAGTTTGAGGTTTGAGCACGGAAACCCGGGCCTGAGGGATAACAGCGTCACAGGAACAGGGACCGTCAGCCTCAACACTCCGGGGCCTTTTTGGTTCAGGGCCTTTTCACTTACTGTCCCTCTCCCTAGAAAGCACTTCCACCAGGGTCTCCTTCACCTCCTTTAGATGTTTACTCAAACACTGCCCTACTTAAAGTTCTTAAAAAACAACAACAACAACAACGAGGGGGCAGGTGGCTGGCAACCCATTCCACGTAATGAAGCCCCGGCCATCTGCCCACAGCAAAACAAAACAGAACAAAACAAGCCCAATAAACAAGAAAGAGCAACAAGAACAGCCAAACAAAATAAAAACCTCCACACTCTATCCCTCTTCTCGTCTGACCGCTTATCATCTAACATCCTACGTTATTCATTTCACTTTATTTCTGTCTCCGGGCCCTACCCTCCATGAAACTAAGCTCCATGAGGGCAGGGATTTTTTTTTTCTTCTGTTTCGGTTACTGCTGTATCACGGTCCCTTGAACAGTGCCTGAGTGAGCGAGTGAGTGGGGGGCAGCCCTTGACACCCGCCCACAGCCTGGCTTCCCCCTTCTTGGGCTGCAGAGCTGATCTGTCCTATCTCAGGAGACTGGCTGGTCTAGGCAGCTGCCCAGGCGCTGGGCTCTCGGGAGGCCTGAGCACCCCCCCTCACCTGTACCTCCACCTCCACGCGCGTCTCTAGTTCAATTCTTGTCCTCAACATGAGTGGAGGATGCAAACTTGCTTCCTGCCAGGCGGACCCTAATGGAAGCAAGGCTGGCCTTGAGTGGGAGCAGCCCCTGGCCTCAGAGAGTCTTTGAGAGGTCATATGTCGCCAGTGGCCCACTCCTCTGAACACTAAACTGAGAACAAAGCTGACGTTCCGTCCAACGGGAGCAGAGACTGCTAAATCTTGACTGGACTCCCCTCCCCACAAAATGCCAGTTATCTCAAAGGCTGTGTAAAATCCTTGAAACACAGTAACAAGCAATCCACTTTAACTTAAAAAAACAGAAACCACCCCAATAACTTGCGCTGATTGCTTGGACTGAGACAGTCGTAACTTGCAATTGAGCCATGATGGGGTCTTAAAAATACTGCTCCTGAAGGAGAAAGTAGAGGTTTCTAGATTATATGGGCTCCTTGGTGATGCTTATAATCCATCAGTTTTATTCTGCTGTGCGTGGCTACCAAGGCCGGATGGCATCGTGACTCGTGTCGGAAGTGCTGGCGTTGAAGGGCCGGGTGTCGAGTCCCAGCTCGGCCGCTCCCAGGTGGCCTCACACCGGTGGGCCTGAATGCTGGGATCTGTGGGTTTTCCGCCCGTTGGGTGGGCGCTATCTCAGTCCTTCCTGGGGGTCACCTCATTTGAATCTCACGATCAAACACCCAGAACAGGGCTGCTGCAGAGAAGACCTAAAAAAAAAAAAAAAAAAAAAAAAACCCCAAATACCAAACCAACCCATTGCTGCCGATCATTGTTTCTAACAAAGCATTCCCATGTTGGCAGGAAAACAGGGCTCAGGAACATGGAGCAATGTGCCCAAGGTCGTACAGCGAAACAATCTGGCTGATTAGAAGGTAGGTGAGCATGACTGCAGAGGGGCACGTCCCAGGGACCACAGGTGACCCAACCACAAGACGGTCCTTGCTCCCGTCATCTCTGACCTGGCCGGGCTCCTGTCTGCCCTGAAGGCCCCTCCCGGCCCCGCCTGGCAGTGCCCGAAGCAGGGAGAGAAAGGGGCCAGCCGGGCAAGGGGCCTGCTGCCAACCTTGGTGGCCCAGACACTGGGAGGAGCTGTAGAACCTCGTTCGGTGTCAGCCACCTTCCCTGGGCTGTCCTTGGCTGGGGAGGCCACAGCCATGGCCCCCCTGTCCCCGGACCTGCCTGTACTTCTGGTGCCTTTGCATTCCAAATGGAAATGAAGGCAGGGAGGCTGGCCTGGCCTCTACAGGCCTCTACGGCCTCTACGGGGGTAAGGGAGAGTCGGAGAGAGAGAGAGAGAGCAGGAGCAAGGGAGAGCACGAGGGAAAAGGAGCGCGACCAGCAGGAAGCTGCCGAGCAGGATGACAGAGGGGAGCACAGACTGCCTGGAGGCTCCCGAGCCACCAACAACCCGGCCCTTCGGTTGGGGGACGTGGGGTTTTATTTACTGACCCACACCTACACACGGGCACAAAGGTACATTCAAATCAAAGAACGGGGACCTTGCGCCACCATCATGTCCCCTTCCCTGGACGGAACGTGAGAAAACACGCAGCCTGGGAGGTTTTCCCGCCTGGACTCTTGTGCTGGTTCGTGGCCTCTGTTTCTCTTGCGAATCTGTCCCCAGAGTCAAGGCCCCTTGGCTCCCCGGGCTTTGCCGCGGGAGTGAGTGTGCGTGTTCTGTTTGCAACCTAGGTGTGCTGATCCCGCAGCGGGTGTGTCCTTCTGACACACGCGTATGGTCCGCGCCTCACTTCTGCTGCCCATCCGCCTGTCTGGACCCGATCGAGAGGGTTCAGGGTCAGTTAAGCGCAAACCGTGCCCCGGCACCACGGACTCGCTGTGTGAGTGTTTGCAACAGCTGAGTGTTGGGGTTGGTGTGTTTGTTTTGTTTTCTGGCTGGTGTGGGAGGACAGCCCAAGGTCACAGACACCCTGGGGGGAGGCTTGATTTGCATCAAGACTCAGAGTCCCAACCCAGAGCAAACCTGACCTCTGACCACCTTTTTGCCCTCTGCCCTGGGACCTTTCTAGGTGTGCATGTTGGCGAAGGGCTGGGCTCGCTGCCCTCATGTCCCCCGGAGGGATTCCTGAGGACCCACCTGCTCTCTCTGGGGTGGTACCTGCTGGGCAACTCCATAAATTCTACTTTCAGGCATCTGGACAAACAGACCTCTGCTATTTTTTTGCGAGTAACAATGAACCTTTATGGACGTGGTTAGCAAAACCAGCTGATGTGTATCTAGTCGTGTTGAGTGCCCGCCACTGTGCCATGCACGGTTTCATCCAACTCTTAGCCCAAACCCATTTTGCAGAAGGGGGCACAGAAGAGTCAGGTGACTTGCCGGCTTACAGATCTCGCAAGAGGTCAGGCTGGGATCCTACTCCAGAATGCCACATTTTTGGTAAACTGTTGATCGAAAAAGAACACATTTTGAAATATTGAAAAGTGCACCAGTCATAAGTGGGCACTTGAAGAATTTCCACAAAGCGCATGCATTCGCCTAACCAGAACCCAGATCCAGGAGCAGACTGCCACCCCCCCAGAAGACTCCCCGTGCTCCCTTCTGCTCATTACCCACCCACCACCCCGATCTCCAATATCGTAGATTAGTTCTGCTTGATTTTGAGCTTCATTTGAACGGAAGTATACAGATTCCCGTCTCTGCCTGGCTTTTTCACTCGACGTGATGTTTGTGGGCTTCAGCCTTGTGGTGTCATGTCACTGGCTCGTTCATTCTCACTGCCCTCCTGCATTCCAGGGTAGTAGTTATCTGTTCGTGTTCATAACAAATTATGACAAACATAGTGGCTCAGAACAACACACCCTTATGTCACAGTTTCCGTCCGTGGGTCAGGAATCTTGCCACTGCTGAGCGGGCATTTTTGCTCAGGGGCTCTCTCGGGCTGCACCAAGGGGTTGGCCAAGGCCAGCAGTCTCCTCTGAGACTTAGATGGGGAAGGATCCACTTTCAAGCTCATGGGGTTGTTGGAAAGATTCAGTTCCTTGAGGATTGTTGGACTGAGGGCCTCACCTCCTCGCTGCCTGTTAGCGGGAGCTCCCCACTCTTTGTTTGCCGTGTGGGCCTCTCCCTAAGGTGGCCTGCTTCTGGGAGTCAATGGACGGAGGCTCCTGGTGAGATGCAAGTTACCCTTTCCTGTAACGTGATCACAGAAATGACACATCCCATCCCCTTTGCAGCATTGTGCTGGTTAGAGATAAGGTACGGGTCCCACCTACACTCAAGGGGAGGGGATTACTCAGAGGTGTGAACACTGGAGACAACTGGGGGCCATTGCATATGTCTTTGGGGTATGCCTACGTGCAAGTACCTCCTGGGTATACACCGAGGAGTTGAATGGCTGGGCCTCGGAGCACCCAGACGTCCAACTGTAGACGATCCCTCCAAACATTTTTCCAAAGTGCAGGCACCATCTACAACCCTGGAGCAGGTAGGTGTGTGAGCATTCCAGCCAGAGCACCTGCTTTCCAATACCATCCTCCCCTCTCTCCTTACTGAGGGCCCTTGACCTGGGGTTCCTCTGGACAGGAGGTCCTAAATCTGGTCCTATGTCAGAATCACCAGATTTCGGGGTCACATCTTCAGACTTGCTGATGATCTGGGGGCTACAATATAAACTGAAAGGTACACTCCATGCGGCGGGGATCCTTGTCTTCTTCCCTGATGCATCCTTGGTGCCAGGAGCAGCACCTGGCAGGTAGTTGGCACTCAGTAACCTTTTATTTTTTTAAGATTTTATTTATTTATTTATTTTAGAAAGAGAGAGAGAATGAAAGCGGAGGGGCAGGGGGGAGGCAGAGGGAGAGGGAGAGACTCTCAAGCAGGCTCCCTGCTGAGCACACAATCTGGCTTGATCTCGCGACCCTGAGAAACCCAGAGTCAGATGCTCGACCAGCTGAGCCACCCAGACGCCCCTACATTTTTTTTTTTAAATTAACTGAATGAGTTCGGGCACCGTTGTTCACAAAATAGGCCTCAGAGGGGGCACGAGCTCCTGAAATCGGGAGGAAACTTTGACGTATCTGAGCCCTGTGCATTTTTCTGGGAAGAGGGCCCAGAGCCTTCCCCAGATCCTTCTCAGCAAAGGCTAAGCGCTGCTGCGACTGGATCCAGCCTGGCCTGGTTGTCACAGTTGGTGGTGGGGAAGGACAGCGTGTAGCTGTTGATGATCTGGGGGCTAGAATATAAACGGAAAGGTACGCTCGGTGCGGCGGGGATCCTTGTCTTCTTCCCTGATGTGTCCTTGGCGCCAGGAGCAGCAAGGATGTCAGACCCACGCGACCTGGGCTACAGCTGGCCTAGCGGCTGCCCGGCCTCAGAACCCTCCCGGTGTCAGGTCCAGGGGCCTCAGTTTCCTCCCGCGGAAGCGGATGTGAGCCCCACCTCTTCAAAAAGCCTCTCGGTTTATCCAGTTTGGGATGACCTCATCGTGTGTCACCCTCGGCCTTGTTTTCTGGAGGTTTCCCAGCACCGTGCTGCTGTCTGCATTCTTTTATCCTGCGAACAGTGCTCCTATTTTCTGCTTCGGGTCATTCCCGTCACATGCTCTTTATCTTCCTTCCCGAGCAGATCAACCTCGTGCCCCTCTAGACGGTTCTTCTCAGGTTTCCCCTGAATCATTTCGTTCAGTCCAGATACGGCAGCTCTTCCTCCTTCCTCACCGCACTCAACATAGACCCTCTCTTTTCCCCAGAACAACCGCTCTTTCTTTCCAATCCCTCACTTCGGTCCTCGTCTTTCACCATGTTTTTCTGACTTCTCCTGAGAACCGATTGTTTTTTGAAATTCAAGTCTCAAAGATCATCCCTTCTGATCTGGGTCTGAATTTGGATCCCGGTCAAGAAGCACAGGGGACAGGAATGCTGCTGGGTGGTCAGACTCCTGGGCAGAAGGGCTGAGGGCTCAAGGGGGCATCAGAGGGACGTGGGGCAGGGGAGGGAGGGAGGTTCTCCTGCTGTGGGGTGGGACTTGGGGGGAGGCCCCCGGGAAAGGCTCTTCTAAGAAAAAAGGAGGCTTTTTAGCTTAGTCTTGAAAGATGGGTAGGATTCTAGGTGACAGGAAAAAAAAGATTCTAGGTGGTTGAGCAGGGAGAGATTATACAGAAGAAAGGAAGAGAGGCCAAGAGACCGGGAATAGCGTGGGCCCATCGGGTAGGAGGGGAGGCCAGGAGCTGAGACTGGAAACCGAAGGCCCACGTCAGCCCTCAGACATGTGTGTTTGGCCTTCATAGCATGTTAAAGACTTTTTAAGTAGTTGCTGAAGGGTTTGGCCTCTTTCTGTGGAGTGATGGAGAAACCAATTCCACCTGGTGTCAGCATGAAAGCAAAGTCACTGGTTAGCATAAATGACAAGTCTAGAGAGAACAGGTGGGCTCAGGCCCAAGGGATGTCATCAGTCCCTGGCCTCTCTTCAGCTCTCAGTGATGCTTTTTAGCCACGGGGATCTGAGTTTAGATAGAATCTCTGTATCATGGTCACAAAAGGGCTGCCATAGCTCTTGCCCTTACAGCTTCTCAGCCTTGAATCCCATGGGGAAGAGTGAGGGTCTTTTCCCCCAAGTTCCCCCAAAGGCCTCACTGCTTCTCATTTCCTCTGATTGGGGAACAGGCCCATTCCTGAGCTGATAATCGAGGCCAATAGGCTGCTCTGCTCTGACTGGCTGGGCTTGAGGCACATGCCTCTTCCTGTGGCCAGAGATGGTGTCCACACAGCCTCTGAGAGATGGGCTGAGACGTGGTCCCCAAGGGGGATCATAACACCATAGTATTTGTAGAAGACGGGTACCGGGTGACAAAAATTTCATGGTGGCCAACGTGTCCAGACCATTTTAATTTACATTAAAATCTGGATTCATGCCTTTTCTTGGAAAATGGGGACCCGGGCTGCATTCTCGCAGGTGGGTCAGCAGCCTGTGAGGGCAGAGCAGGGGCTGCCCTCCTGCAATACGGTCTGTGTTTCCCTGGCCGCCGCACCACTCCTATTTCCTCTCTGGCCCCTGGGAGCACTTTGGTTTTCATCCCCAGCGTAATTTGATTCTATAAATAAATCTGTTGCTCCCACCAGAAAGGCAGTGCCCAAAGTACGGGGGTCACATAGCAATTCTTGTGCTCCCTTAAAGTCCTGAGGGCACATGCCTACCATTTTTGACAGCCTCATTCCCTGCTCATGTGTAAATCCCTCTTTAGAAAGGATCTAATATGTGGTGATTTTAGAAGCTGCATCTGAGAATTTCAGTGTCTGGAGTCCCCGGGGTGGGGGGGAGGTGGCGCGTGGTGGTGGGGTCTCGATCCCTTGTCTGCTTCAGCCCGCTCTGGCTCATACTGACTTGTTTCTCAGACATATAGCGATTTGATTTTCATCTCATTTGTGCCTGAACGTGACCTGTGGGACTCCTGAGGGCGCTGATCCCAGGCTGCCTTCCTCTTAGGAAAGCTTTTTGTTGGGTTCAGCGGGATGCCAGGGATGCTGATAACCTGTGACCACTTACACTGACTCCCTTCGCTTGGAGTTTCCCCGCTGGACAATTTGCACCCCAGACCCACATGGTTACAGGTCTTCCAGGTGACAGGCATCTTTATTATTATTGTGGCCGTAATTAATTTTTCCCCTCCAGGCCCACACTGAAAACAGACAGACTGCCTCCTAGGCTCCCTTTTCTAGCAGCCGAGGAAAAAAAAAACTTTTCAAGCCCTCCCTTTGCCGGGATGTACAGCACCTTTGAGGATGCTGGTTCCATCTGGGCACCTGAGCCTTGGCTAGCCCGCTGGGCAAAGGTCCTAGTCCTAACCTCCCATTTCTGGCACCTGTTAGCTTCCCACATTGGTAGAGGCGTTTATTTATCTATTTACACTGTGGTTGTAGCTCACTTGACCTGTGCTGTATGCTCGCATGTTCCTTTGAGACTGCTTACATTAAAAACCTGTTTTTATTTATTTTGTTTGTTTGTTTGTTTGTTTATTTATTTATTTATTTATTTATTTATTTATTTATTTCATGGGACTTTTGAAATATACCTGAGAGTAGAGAAAGGGTATAATTCAATGAACTTCAAGGACCCATCATCTCACTTCAATAGTTTCCCAATCTTCTTTCATTTCATTTTTTCTTCCTTTTTGATTTTTTTTTTCTGGATCCACATAAGCATTTAAAGCAGATTGTGTCATTTCACCCACGGATACTTCCTAACCGAAAGGAAGATCCCACCCCTTTACAGTACCTGCCACCCCTCACCCCCACACATTGTCACACTGAACAATACTTATAATTTCTGAATATCGTCTAACATCAGTCCATGCTCACATCTCCCTGATTCTCTCAAAGATATTTTTTCACAGTAGGTTTGTTAGAACAAGATGCAGACAAGATCCACACATTACATGTGGTTTTTGTCTCTGAAATCCCTTTTATTCTGTAAAGGCAACCATTCTTCCCACCTGTGCGCCACCCCCCTCCCCCCCATTTTTCAGCCACTGATTTATTGGAGAAACTAAGTCCCTTGTCCTGTAGCATATTCGCATCCTGGATGTGGCTGATGGCTTCCTCATGATTTCCATTGACTTGTTCTTTTTTTTTTTTTAATATTTATTTATTTATTCATGAGAGGCACAGAGGAAGCAGCAGAGACACAGGCAGAGGGAGAAGCAGGCTCCCAGTGGGAGCCCAATGTGGGACTTGATCCCAGGACCCTGGGGTCACACCCTGAGCTGAAGGCAGATGCTCAACCCCTGAGCCACTCAGGTGCCCCACTTCACGCCCATTAAACCACAGCTCCCCATTCCCCTGACAACCACCCATCTATTTTCTGTTTCTGTGAATTTGACTAAGTGCCTCGCATAAGTGGAATCATACAGTATCTGTATGTCCTGAGCACACAGGTTTATTTCACTGAGCATCATGCCCTGAAGGTCCATCTGGGTTGCAGCAGGTGTCAGAATTGTCTTCCTTTTTAATAATATTCCTGAATAATATTCCATTGTATGTAGGTACCACATTTTGTTTACCCATTCATTCATTGATGGACACTGGGACTCATCAACTTTTTAACTAATAGTTTTAGTTTTTTTTTTTTTTAAGATTATTTATTTATTTATTTATTTATTTATTTATTTATTTATTCATGAGAGACACACAGAGAGAGAGACACAGGCAGAGGGAGAAGCAGGCTCCTTGTGGGGAGCCCGACATGGGACTCGATCCCTGGTCTCCAGGGTCACGCCCCGGGCTGAAGGCAGGCACTAAACCACTGAGCCACTGGGACTGCCCCAATTTTAGCTTTTTTTGAATATCATTCTCTAGATCCACTATTTCCTTTGGGGTTGCTAAGTTGTGACTTTTCTGATTGCTATTCATTTGGTAATTATTAGCTAGAATTCTTTGAGAAAGAAGGGTTTTCCTTCACTATTTATCATAAAATACGACTTGTTCAGGAAAGGCAGAACGAAGGATCGGTTCTTTCTTTTTATGTGTCAATATTCAAAGTGAGAAGCAACTGCCAAGGCGACTGATGACTTTTTAAAAAAATTTCATTAGGAATCTTTGATTCAAAGATCTGCAGGGGTGCCTGGGTGTCTCAGTCAGTTGGGCTTCCCACTTTTGATTTCGGCTCAGGTCATGATCTCGGGGTCATGGGATTGAGCCCTGCGTGGGGCTCTGTGCTCAGTGCGGAGTCTACTTGAGATTCTCGCTCTCTGCCCCTGCCCCATGCTCTCTCTCTCTCTCTCTCAAAACCAATGTATTAATCTTTTAAAAAGTTGTAGATGTGTCCCAGCCCATTGAAGCCATTATTTGGATTGAGTGTCACACTATGCCATCTCAGGGGTCTGCTGAAATGGGCTCTGTGTCCTTTGTTTTTCCCCGTGGAAACCACGCAATCGTTATTTACAGCCCTCCACGTTTGTACCCCATTGGGGTAGTCTTTAGGTAAACATCTTCGTCTTAGTTTTCCTTCTCTGTAAGAGGAAGCTCATCCCTAGATGAGCTCTAGAGCCTTCCTGCCCAAAACTCTACTTTTTTTTTTTAAATGGAAATGGGTTTCTTTCTTTCTTTTTCTTTTTCTTTTTTTTTTAATTTATTTATTCATAGACACACAGAGAGAGGCAGAGACACAGGCAGAGGGAGAAGCAGGCTCCCTGCAGGGAGCCCGATGCGGGACTCGATCCCGGGTCTCCAGGATCACACCCCAGGCTGCAGGCGGTGCCAAACTGCTGCACCACCGAGGCTGCCCAAAACTCTACTTTTTGTAGCATTTCCACATATAGTTTGCTCATTGGGCTCTCCCGAGTCTTGTCACCCGAGGCAACTGTCAACATCTTCACTTGACAAACATGGAAATTACCACCTGAGCGATAACATTTTTTCCAATTTCCCATCCCACATTCTTCCCACTAGACTTCAAGCTCTGGTTCTCAGTCGGGGATATTTTGCATCCCAGGGGACTTGTGACAATGTCTGGAGACCTTTTTGATTGTCACACATGGGAGAGGCTACTGGCACCTAGCTGGGAGAGGCCGGGGTTGCCGCTAAACATCCAATGGTGCGTAGGACAGCACGCTCCCCACCCCACATCGATGTCATCCAGCTCCAAGGGTCAATAGTGCCAGAGTCGAAAAAACCCTGACTTGCATATTCCTTTCTAACCCAATGTTTATTCAATGAAAGGATGTATAAAAATGTACACATCTGAGAATTCAAGGATACACGAATCACAATGATAGGACAGCCTGTTCCTAACATGTCCATAGATACATTCTCCTACGTTTCCCCTCCGGTCTTATTTCTGGCTCCTACTCTGCCCCTTGAGACTGTTCTATTATTGGCCTAAAGGAAGATTAATGGACAATTTTTATTGCTTTCAGGCCAATGGGAAAACTTAACGCATTCATTTTTTTTTTCCCTCTGACCTTGGAAAATAAACATCACAATCAAGTTTTATCCCTTATAGTAGTCAGCTTTTTTGGGGTCGCATTTCTTTGCCATTTTGATCAACTGGATGTTTTCAATAAACCTTGCATTACCTTTAAAATTCATTAAAGTTATGGCTCATGGCTTTTCCCCCATATCTCTTTTTCTGCTGCATTTGTACTGAATTAAAACAACCCACTCGGTGGTGGACTAGTACATGAATGCGATTTTTAAAAAGAGAGCTAATTCATCAGAAACAATAAATGCAGCTTTTTATTTAACTGGCTCAATTTTTCAACTGTATTTTATTTTTTTTAAAGATTTTATTTATTTATGCATGAGAGACACGAGAGAGAGGCAGAGATGTAGGCAGAGGGAGACGTAGGGACTCCATCCAGAAGTAGGGACTCCATCCCAGGACCCTGGGGTCACGCCCTGAGTCAAAGGCAGATGCTCAACCACCGAGCCACCCCGGGGTCCCACAGTGTTTCAGTTTTAGGTGAGGCAGGTGCACTTATTCACTTGCTTATATCAAGTTTCACACACTTTCTCTTATAAACACCTGCTTACAGTGTGTCTAGTTGCTACCACGTTGTTACATTATCTTTCCCTCTTTTGTGTTTTGTTAAAGTAGATGCTAATAATTTCTCTTGACTGGACACAACTGCCAAGATGCTTTCTAAAATAAGACATCTTGAGGATAAATAGTGAGAACATTTTTGGGTTTGAAGTTTCCAGGCACCTCTCAAAGTTTATACGGTACTGAGCCCAGCTCATCCCTGAGAAGCATACTGTATTACTGACATCTTTTTTTTTTTTTTTTTGAGAAGAATTACATTCCAGAAAAGATCATGCTGTAATTTTTGCTTCTCAAATTATATCCTAGTTGTTTTATTTTGAAATATAGCCTTCATTAGCCTTTTAACTATCCTAAACTTTCTTAAAAATGTATTTGGGTTTGTAAATACTACTGACTATTCTCTTTCCCACATCCTTTAAATGATAGTTAATAAATTTCAGTGGAGAGTTTTAATGCCCAGAGCAGGGACTGGGGATGGAGAAAAAGAGGAGAGACCTATTTATATCATGCTGTAGAGAATGAGATTTACAGTTCTGGATTGGGGACACTTTGTAAAAGTGACAGTTTTTTCTTTTTTCCCCTTAAAGTAAAATCATAAATATCATACTCAGGCTGATCTTCAAGGATAGTGTTTCTTGGTTTTTGATGGAGCTGACTCTGGGTGGCCAGGCTCTACCCTCAGAGTCCTCACTGCCCAAGAGAATGGATCTTCCTATGTCTAGGGCAGGATTTGTCAACCTGGGCGGTTGACATCACTGTAGGATGTTTAGTAGCATCCTGGCCCCACCAGATGCCCGAAGCAGCCCCCTTACTGCCACTGTAACATTCCAAATGGCCCCTGGGCAGCAAAGTTAATCCTGGGGGAGAACTGCTCATCTAAGGTGAAGATGTCCAGTTCTGGCATTTGTGTGATTGTTTAACAGTGTCACTGGGAGCTGAGGATGTTTCATCCCATGTTGTGCGGTGTCCCCCATCTCTCATTTGTAAGTGCACTTGTGGGTGGCATATAGAGTTCACCTGGATATTCCAGGATACCCTCATCTCAAAACCTTTAACTTAATCACACCTGCAAAACCTTTACCTTGTAAGGTAACATTCTCAGATCATAGGAATTAGGTCCTGATTATCATTTGGGGTTACCATCCAGCCCACTACAGGCCCCCAACCTTTCTCCCTCAAGGAAGGTCTAGGCTGGGCAGATGCCCCACAGGATGATCTACTACAGCCCACATTGAGGGACATTTCTATCATTTGGAACCTTGCTGTTCTCCTTTTTAAATATGTATTTAAAAGGGGCAGAGGGAGGGAGAGAGAATCTCCAGCTGATTTCTTACTGGGCATGGAGCTCAATGTAGGGCTCTAACACAGCTCTATCTAGCCGGGGCTTGATCTCACGACCCTGAGATCATAACCTGAGCCCAAGTCAAGAGTTGGAGGCTTAGGGACGCCTGGGTGGCTCAGCATTGAGCATCTGCCTCTGGCTCAGGGCATGACCCTGGGGTTCTGGGATCGAGTCCCGCATCCGGCTCCCTGCACAGAGCCTGCTTCTCCCTCTGCCTGTGTCTCTGCCTCTCTCTGTGTGTCTCTCATAAATAAATAAATTTTTAAAAAATTAAAAAAAAAAGAGTTGGAGGCTTAACCAACTGAACTACCCAGGTGCCCTGCTAGTCTCCTTTTCTTTTTCCTTCTGTTTGTCTTCCCATCAGGAGGAAGCATAAAGAATAAGCAAAGAACAGGCCCAGCCCACAGATACATGGAGAGCCATAGGCTGGCAGGTAGTGGGCTGGGACCAGACCAGGCCTCTGGTGTCTTAGCCACCAGGCAGGTCCTTGCAGCTCCTTTGTCATAGATGGATTTGCATAAGTAAAGTGAAAGAAAGGTTGGAATTTAGACCCTGTTGACTATCTGAGATAAGGAGGTGATTCACTCCTTACCTGCTCCCCCTTCCCTACTAAGCTTTCAGGGCCTCAGAATTTACTCTACTCCTAGCCATGCAGGCTCCACTTCATGCTCAGCAACACCGGGAAGGCAGCCTTGGACTCAGGTGTATCTTCCCAGACTCCCACTCCATGGGCAAGACCCCAGACGTCTCAGCAGCCAGCAGGCCCCTGGGCATTCTCATTAGCTGAACTGCTTTCCTGGGCTCCAGAGGGCAGGCACTTTGCCCTGTCCGTGAGGACATGCTGACCTGGCCTGCATGAGCATACAGCCCCTCTGGGCCGGGTTTCAGGAGGGGGATGTTGGGAGGTTGTTTAGGGAGGTAGGAGCTACTGTCTAAACAGCCACAATGTTCTCTTGAGCATTCAGTTTGATGGTGCAGCCCCAGCTCTTGGGAAGCACAGATCCTCCTTCCAAGTCGGAAAAAGCCCTTTACGCTGAGTCACACAGTAGAGCGTTGAAAGAACTCAGGCCCTGGAGCCAGACGGCCTGGGTTCAGACTCCAGCTCTGCTACTCACTAGCGATGTGACATGGGGCACTTTACCTAACCTGAGCCTCTGTGGGCTAACCTACCGAATGGCAGTGATACCAGGATGCAGATGAAATGGGGTAACGTACGTGAAATACTTAGCACAGCACCTGGTGATATGATCTGTTTTGTGCAGATTAGCAATTATTATCATCAGTGATGTTTCTCCCTATGAAGAGCTGCCATCCATGGGAATTCAGTGCCCAAATGTACTACATATAAAATATTTTATTATAAAAAGCTCAGTTGCACAGCATTTTAGAAGGAATAAAACATCTCCTACAGCTTTCCTTTCTCGCCCTTACGCAGGAGTCACCAGGAAAGCGTACCGGTAGAGGCTCTGATCTCATGCACCCCCGGGCCTTGGGCCCTCGGAGAACCAACAGCTTCAGGAGCTCCGAGAGAGCCCCACCTCGTCCATCAGCCTCCTGTTTCGCTTCATTCATGAAACAGCCCCACATCCTTTCCAGAAAGCCAAGTCACATCTCCATCCCGAGGCTCAGGACTCCGGTGAAGAAAGCAAAAGGCCTGTCTTGTTCTCTTTTTGAAACAAAACAGTCCTAGTGGAAGCAAAACAAAATCACAACCTAAACCAGCTGCTAGGTGTCCTGTCCTGATTGGAAAGAGAAGTGTTGTCGCCAACAACTCAAGAGTTGGGGAAGAAGGGCGGGGGGAGGGGGTGCCCTGCGCCCCCCACGGGGTCCACGTCCCCAGCTCCGCGGAGGCAGCTCTTTCTGATGCACCTGCCACGTGTGGCTCGGCGGACGTCGTCAGTCCCTTGTCAGAGGACCCCCACCCCCCGTCCCCATCCCCGTCAATCTGTACACGTCCGGCCCCTCCGCTTCTCAACTGCAGCTGAAGTGGCTTCCTGGGGGTCCGTGGTGTGGAGGGTGAGCGCCCGGACGGACACACCTGCAAGCCCGTCAGTCAGGTGGCCGGGCGTCGGAAGCCTTCTCCTGGACCTCATCGTACTGCGGCGGGGGCGTCAAAGGCTCGATGGAGGGAGGAGGGACGTTTTTGTCGGGGAGGTTGATCCTGAAGTCTTTGAGGTGCAGCTTTTCGGATTTAATCCTTCGAACTTTCAGCGGCTTCAGGCGTTTGGCCAACTTGGAGTTCTGTCTGTCGGGTGGGTTCCCCGGGCTGGCGTCCGCGCTGGCCCTGGCGCCCGTGGGGCTGGTCTCGTCAAGCCCCGTCAAGGACTCGTAGGAGGGGAGAGAGATGCTCATCCTTGGGTTCTGGTCCCGCTCCCTCGCTTCCGAGTAGTTTGTGTTCATCACTTCCTCGTAACTGGGGACATAGTACCTGGAGGAGGCCTCCTCCTCCTCCTCCTCCTGGCTGCAAGACAACAACACCGACACGGAGAGCGTTAGCATGCGCCCAGGCCGCATTTAAAGTCACAAGGAGACGAACTCCGGATCCTGTGTCAGCACTGGGTCCTCATACACCAGCCTTGTGAACAACCAGTGGGTCCCAGAAGTAAGGAAAGCTAACACTTCAACTGTGTGCTATGAGTCAGGTACTGTTCTAAGTACTTTCAGGAAGTACTAAGTAACACGTATCAACCACTTTCATCTTCCTAACAAGGCTATGAGTTAGGTACTATTTTTACACCCATTTGACAGAAGGGGAAACTGATACATCAAGGTTATGTATTTGACTTGGTCGTGTATTTAGGAAGGGGGAGAGCAGGAACTGGAGACCAGTTACCACAGGGACTACCCTGGATTATCTGGAAGCTGTAATACAAGGAAGTACTAAACCCCCTTTGCTTTTCAGGCTCACACTTAACCATATGCCGGATGGGCTGTTCTGGTGCCCAGCTGTGTCCGTTGGCCAAAGGCCACATAAACATGCATGAAACAGCTGCTGATTTGAGGCAAAATGCTTGTCCCCAGGTAGAGAAGGAACTTCCGTTATAAAATTTTATGTATTTCAAGTTATTCTATAATATTGTCTTCCAAGTTCACTATAAGGCTCAAAGGTCTTATCGTCAGGCTTATTCTCATTTGACCATTGAAAGAAAAAAACCAGAAAGCCAGGGTGTTTTTGTTTTTGTTTCTTTACACACATATAGGGAGTCATGCCATTAGCCATTTTCTAGGACTCTACACTTGACCCTGTGGGGTGATCATAGCCAACATCACCGTCCCCCTACCAGGTTGGTCCAGACCCTGCATGCATTGCCCTTGGGCATGTGTGTGCTCATGGCCAGGGTGGGTAGTTAAGGGTGACTTGATTTTCCTTCTTTGTTCTTTTCTGTATTTCCTAAGTTTTCTCGACTGTGCATGCACGATCTTTATGATCAGAAAACGGATTTAGTTTTTCCAAACTAAAAACAACTCCCCTCCCTTCCTACTAGAAAGATGACAAAGTCATAGAGAATCTAAACAGCCCAGAAAAACAATAAAACCACCCCAACTCCTTCCACCTGGAGACAACCACTATTAACCTTCTGTTGGACACCTTTCCCAACCTCCCTTTAATCCCACAGCTGCAATATTTGATGCGTTTAGAACCAGAGATGCTGTGTTATAACCTCCCTTTCTCACCGTGGTGTGTGTGGTCCCAAGTTAACAACTATAGAACTAAGGCTGTGCCACAGCCATTGATGGGCCTGCCAGATTGTAGCTTGAATGATGGCTATTTAGGCTGTTTCTCCATTTTTGCTATTCTAAGCAATGCTCTGATAAGCCCAAGGCACAAACCCCTTTGCACTTGTGTGATTTTTCCTCCCAAGGGTAAACTCTTAGGAACAGAACAGATAGGGACACGCATCTTCAATACCTCCTCTCACTGTGAAACAGGTCTTCAGAAAGGTGGTGTCAGTCAACACCCCCATCGGTGACCCAGTTCCCCACAGCTCTCCCAACGCCGGGGGCTGTCCGTTTTGGCCACTGAGATAGGCAAAGACTAATGACACCTTCCTTTTTTGCATTTCGGTGACTAATGAGGTTGAACATGTATTGTCTGAGCATCTATGAGAGGCTTGCTTGTATCCTTTGTCCATTTCCCTACTGGTGCGTTCACCTGTCATACTCATTCGTCGGGGCTCTTTTTATAATAGGGATGTCAGCCTTCATCATGTGTTCCCCAATTTATCGTTTGCCTCTTACATGTGTTCCTGGCATTTCTGGTCAAATAGAACTCTACTTCCCAACCCTTCCAGCACAAAGCATGTACAGCAGCACAGCATGCCGGAGTGAATGGACAAGCGGCCCCGTCTGGAGGCTCTGGCTGCCCCGGGGCCTCATGCAGCTCCCCTGCAGGTGTCAAAATCTCGATACGCCCCTAATCCATTCATACGACATTATCTGGGAAACTCTGAGATAGAAGTATGAAGTTACTTGGCAACTTGTACCCTGCTTTACAGAGTCTTAGGAGGGGGGAGAATTAGAAAGGCAGAGTTTCCCAGACTAAAATAGCCTCGTTGGTGAACCCTATGAGTGTGTCCACCCCCCGCCCCCCGGTCAGGTGTGTGAGCATGTATAGGGGGTAGTCAGCCGGGCCTCACCTGTCTTCCTCTGGGGTGCGCGGCTCGACCCCCGGCGGGTGCTGGATGTGGGCCATCTCCTCGCCTTGCCGCTGCTTCCTCTTGTCCCGGATGCTGAGGCAGATGGAGAGCAGCAGGAGCATCACCCCGGCCCCGACCAGCACATAGGCCACGGAGAAGGTCTTGCTCTTGAGAATGCCACTGCCTATCTCTGTCTTGTTCCCCTGGGCCGTCGGCTTTTCGGAGGCGCTGAAGCCGGGCACCAGGTTCCACATGGCCATGATGACTCCGAGAACCAGCATCCCCAGGCCGATGGCGGTGAGCGCATAGTGGGAGCCGTTGGCCTTCGACTGGGCCATCATGCCACTGGGAGCAGGGCAAGGCCCGGTTCAGAGAAAGAAAATAAATAAACGAGAGTAGCAGCAGCAGCAGCAGCAGCAGCAGCAACGAGAACAACAAAATCCCTAGTGCCACGTTAGAGACCCAGCAGCCGCGCTCTCGAGGGCCGCCGTCGAGCCGATGCGGGGCAGCCCCGCGTGGACAGCTACGGCCGAGAGTTCTGGAAGGAAAGCAGGAAGGAGAGGGAGATCAGTGGGGATTCAGGCCGCTTCCAGGAACACAGCGGCTGTCTCCCTAACTCCTGGTGGAGCTTCGGAGCGGGCCGGGCCACGGGCTCGGCGGGGCCTCGCCGTCGATGCGTTCCAGATGTCTCACGCTGCGCCGGCTCCTCCGGGAGCCCGTGGCCCGATGTCAGACCCGCCTACCCCACCCGAAAAGGAAAAGCCAGACCTTTCCATGCAGGAGGCCAGAAAGGTCGGGTCCTGAAAACATTTTGTGGAATTTAGGGAAGTGCAGTAAAGTCCAGCTCAGAGCGAAGGACGACGGGGCCCACATCGCCAGGGCGACGGGCATCGGCGGTGATCCGTCCCACTCCGCATGGCCTGCGGG
Source organism: Canis lupus familiaris (assembly GCF_011100685.1). Lineage (NCBI taxonomy): Eukaryota > Metazoa > Chordata > Mammalia > Carnivora > Canidae > Canis > Canis lupus. The sequence goes on from NC_049223.1 coordinate 81,741,061, forward strand.
CTGCTCCCCACCCTCTGCGGCTCCCCGGTTCCCGCGGTGGGAAATCCGGTCCCCTATAGTCACACCTGTGACTGCCCCTCGGCCTCCATCTCTCACCTCGCCCTTCCAGCACTTCTGCAGTTCTCTGGTCCCTCCCCCCGACCCCAAGCCACACTCTCAGCCGCCCCTTCTGTGGGTTCCCACAGGCCCCCAGTGACGACTGTGGCCAGTCTCTCTCTTCCCGTGACACATCTCCTCCATCCCTGTGCCAGGGATATAGCAGGGCTCCAAACACATCTGCAGCATCAGATGCAGGATAGACCAGAATAGGGCTCGCCTCCCTTCAGCTACACAGAGTTTTGCTTTTCTTAAAGGGGCAAAATCATGGCTATTCCTCACCTTAGCTGCTGGCCAAGAAACTCTTCCCATGAAGCAGCTCAGAGACCTTGTGCTAAAGGGAGCAGCCCACGGTCCTGGGATTCCACGGCCATCTGTTGGCCGGGAGAGTGGGCCAGAGAAGCAGGTCACCTGAAGGTTGAGCTCAGAATACTTTCAGGGGCCAGGAGGACCAGCGAGCAGCACCCTTCCTGGCCGACTGCTCCTCAATACATTATTCCCAGGACAGCGACCTTTGCAGAACAGTAGAGCCTGACAGATGTTTGGATGGGCAAGGTCCTATTTTCAATTCTGCATTCTTTCCGATCTTTCCAGAAGGACGGCTAACCAGGCCACTTGAAATCTAATACTGCAGAGATATTTTCTCATCAAACAACGGGCTCGATCTGAATGTGGCCACTTTGTTAAAAAAAATATTCTAAAAATATTTGGGATAATATCCTTCATTGGCTTGAGGTCTGTTCCTTCTCTTTTTCATTCAACAAATATTTCCTGTGCATCTGCTAAGCAGCGTTGGGCAATGGATGGGCCACCAGTGAGCAAATTAAGGGTTAGTGGTGCCTCCAGGCCAGCAGGAAAAAGTCTACAAGGAATAATAAGAGAGTGGGAAGAAAGTCTAGAAACGAATTTGGTAGGTGGGTGTCCTAACTCAGGCTGGAGGGCGTATGGAAAGTCGGTGTGAGAGAGAGGTCCCATTTCATATAATAGGGTCTGCACCCTGACTGTGCTGTGCTGGGTGCATTTGTGCCTATGCACATATGCGTGCATCCTGGTGTGGGGACGTGTATGTGTAAGCACGCAGGGCACTGCCCAGGGGTCCCATCCCGCTGCAGACAGTTGCACTGGGTCAGCTGAAAAGCCCACCATACACACAAGGGTATTTGTTTCTCAAATATCACTCACAGCCAGCAAGGGAAAGGACAAGGGGTTTAACAGTTCTGCCAAATGGATCTGAGACCAGGCCAGAGGAGGGGAAGGGCTCACTGGTGCAGAGGTGCATCTCGAGGCTGGTGTGGGAAGCACGGGATGAGAAAGCCCATCACTGACCACCTGCTAGGGGCCCAACAGGTAGGCCTTGTCCCTAGGCTGCCAGTTTTCTAGACCACTGATCGGTGCCCCTTTTACCTTCCACCTTGCTCTCTGGACTCAAGCTTTGCCTTACCCTTCACATGAGTAAAACAGGCCCCTGGTAAGAGTCACTGACAGATGAAAATGTCAGGATTCAGACATTTGGGCCTGTTAAATTGTCAGTGATTGAAAACAGGCAATAATAGCCGGTGTGAGTAATGGTGTTGGGATAAGCAATTCTATAACAATTTTTCCAGATGGCAAATTTTGGCATTTATGGATCAAAAGTTACAAAAATGCTTATACCCTTGGGCTCTATAATTCTGACTTCTAAGAATTATGTACCAGGCAAGGATATTCATTGTAGCTTTATAGTAGCAAGAAACTAGAAAGTATTTAAAAAGCCAATAATCTGTATCTGGTTAAATAAAATACAGTACCTGTGCTTGTTCAATTATAGTTTCAAGCCAGCTAATGATGCATTTTAAATTCAAACAAGGTTAAGAAAAACAACAACCCAGTATGTTCAGTGTGATTCTAATTTTTAAAAAAAAATTCTATATACAGATCTAGATACGTGAATATATAGGAAGACTGGATGATCCTCCTTATGTCAAAATAAACAAGAGACAAAAGATTTCCATCTGGCAAACATGTATGTAAAAATCTCAGACAAATGGCACATTCCAAATTTAGCATGATTGCTTCTGAGAATAGAGAGTGCTTGGGAAGTGTACCTGTTACTCTATTTCTGTTTCTTGAACTAGTTTTAATCAGAACGTATTGGCCCAAGGCAACATAGCTTGGTGGTTCAACATCAACGTTGGAACCAGGCTCCCTGGGCTCAGATCTTCACTCTGAATTTTCCCAGCTGTGTGCCCTTGGGGAAGTTACTTAACCTCTCTGTGCTTCAGCTTCCACAACTATAAAATGGAGATAAAAGCTTTCTAAGTATTCACCTCATAGGAGAGTTATGATAAGTGTAAATGTGCATAAAGCACCTACAATGATATGTGACTAAGCACATAGAAAGTTCTTATATAAAAAAAAAAAAAAAAAAGAAAGTTCTTATAGAAAAGTCTGTTGTTTAATAGTATTTAAAGCTTGCATTCCCAAAGGGGCGAGACAACCTTTAATGGGGGCAAAAATTCGTTCTTGGGGGTGGTGTAAAATAGTCTTAGATATTACAATGGTTTGTGGCCCGCTGCAATACATAAACAGACACAGAGCCTATCTGCAGCATTAAAATTTCATGGGGTGGGGGGTGAAGTAGGCGCATAATAAAAACAATATCTAAAAAGACTCTTTGTGGGACAACATTGGAGAAAAAAGGTTGGGAAACACTATTTAGTGTATATTAAATTTCAAAACTCTCAAATTATGCATACCGTGGTGTTTTCAGTTGTCTTCTGTGCGGTGCGGTTAGAATGATTTTTATTTTCTCTTGCTGGGAGAGTAACAACTGGAAACACAGAAACATGTATGTGTTGCTTTTAGAATCAAAAAATGAAATAAAAGTTTTTGTGTTTTGGGTTCGTGGCAGGGTTGGGCGTCCAATGGTCGCTTAAAATTGCCCATCAATTCCGCCCTCCCTCTGGAGGAGACCAGGAGCCTGGTGGGTTCACCAGGCGTGTGGAACCCAGCTCCCGAGCTACAGCTGGTGGCTATTTATCTTGTTTCTGGCTTGTTGACCCATGTTATATTTAGTAAGGTGTTCTTTCCCTTTCAAAAATATGGAAAGAAGCTAATTTTGTGCTTAGAGGATTTGGACCACATACTTTCCAACACATCCCTAAAAGAGAGCAGCCTTGGCGGGCAGACTGGGGTCCCAGCTCAGCCAGACTCACCTCTGGCTGGACCCGTCATGGCTCATGTTCCAGTCGGGCCCAAGGAATAAGTGAGGGATCCTATACCTGGGTTTTCATGTAAAGTGGTTAACCAGTTAGGAGAAGCACCTACCTGTTGTTACCTGGGGGCACTCGGGGCAGGCCTGAAAACAACTCTTCATGTTACAGTCTTGAGTTAAGGATCCCTCTGCAAAAAACCAGAAACACAGTTTTCTCAGTTAGCTGTGAGCATTTCAATTTGGGGTGCTCATAGGGAAGGAATGTGTTTTCTCTGTTTTTCTTGGTGGAGGTGGACGGCATCGGGTTGGGGTTGGGGCACATGTAAGGGAAGTTGTGCCCGAAGAAGCCAAGATGCTGTACCAAAAAAGTCGGGCCGCAGAAGGATGACAGTCTGATAGCTGCATTCACCAGATCTTTCTGAGATTTTATCCATCTTCTACAAGTGCTCCGGAGGCTAAAAGGAGAGGAAACACTCCCCTAAGTCATTTTATGAGGAATGTAGAACCTTGATACCAAAACCAAACAAGGACAAGGCAAGAAAGAAAATGACAGGCCAATCTGATCTGTCTGCACACAAACAAAAATCCTCAAGAAAATATAAGCAAATGGAATCCCAATGTGAGACAGGGATCCATCAAAATCCTAGAGGAGAACACAGGCAGCCACCTCTTGCCACTTCTTGTAGCAGCAACTTCTTGCTAGACACGCCTCCAAAGGCAAAGGAAATAAAGGCAAAAGTGAACTATTGGGACTTCATCAAGATAAAAAGCTTTTGCACAGCGAAGGAAACAGCAAAATTAAACAACCCACAGAATGGGAGGAGATATTTGCAGACATCTTATCAGGTAAAGGCCTAGAATCCAAAATCTATAAATAACTTATCAAACTCAACACCCAAAGAACAAATAGTCCAATCAAGATAGGGAAAGAAGACATGAACAGACTTTTCTGCAAAGGAGACGTGAAAAATGGCCAACAGACACATGAAAGAATGCTCCACATCACTCGGCACCAGGAAAATACGAGCGAAAACCACAGTGAGATCCCACCTCACACCAGTGAGAAGGGCTAAAATGAACAAGTCAGGAAACAACAGATGTGGCGAGGATGCGGAGAAAGGGGAAGCCTCGTGCACCGTGGGTGGGAATGCAAGCTGGTGCAGCCACTCTGGCAACTGTGTAGAGGTTCCTCAAAAAGTTAAAAATAGAGCCACCCTACAACCCAGCAACTGCACTACTGGGATTTACCCCAAAGGATACAAATGTCGTGATCTGAAGGGGCACCTGCACCCCAGTGTTCACAGCAGCAATGTCCACAATAGCCGAACTATGGAAAGGGCCCACATGTCCGTCGTGAGATGAATGGATAAAGAAGGTGTGATTTATACATACCATGGAATATGACTCAGCCATTAAAAAATGAAATCTTACCATTTGGAATGACATGGATGGAACCAGAGGGTATTATGCTAAGGGAAGTAAATCGATCAGAGAAAGATAATTATCATACGATCTCACTCGTGGAATTTAAGAAACAAAACAGAGGAGCATAGGAGAAGGGAGGGGAAAAGAGTACAAGATGAAATCAGAGAGGGAGACAAACCGTAAGAGACTCTTAATCACAGGAGACAAAGTGAGGGTCGCTGGAGGGGACGGGGGGTGGGGGGATGGGGGACGGGCATGAAAGAGGGCATGTGATGTGATGAGCACTCGGTGTTCTATGCAACTGATGTATCACCGAACTCTATCTCTGAAGCTAAGAATACACTATATGTTAATTGAATGTAAATAAATAAATTTAAAGTAAATTTAAAAAGATGACTACATAATACATCACAATCATGTTGGTTGGGTTTATTCCAAGAATGTAGGATTGGTTCACCATTAGAAAATCAAATAAAAAATAAAAATAAAATTAGAAAAATAAAATAAAATAAAAAGAAAATCAATAAGGCCATACAGAACCAGGAGAAAGGATAAGCCATGACAGGGTTATCCAGGGGCATACCACATAGCCACGTGTACCCTGAACATGGGTCCCCCATAGCTACGTGCGCCAGCGCGGCCCACTCTGACGAACGTGATGCTGAGCAGAAAAGCACACGTAGCACATTTCCATTTACCCGAAGCTCCCAGCCAGGTAACACCGAACGACATGTGGGTGTTTATTCAACACATTAGTCCTTAAACTGCACAGATATCTTATAGACACTGTCTTCATTGGCTGAATTACTTTGTAACAGGAATTTCCAACACCCGTCAACATCTTTCCACCACTCTTGGCATAAATTCCAAATTCTTTTGCTGTGGCCTCCAGTCCCACCAGATTGGCCTGGCTCCTGCCTCTCTCATACCTTCTCTCTTGGCTCACCAACTCTCGGTGGCTTCTGTTCTGTTTCTCCCCCACACCAAGCACTTTCTGCCACAGGGCCTTTGTACTTGCTGTTCCCAATGCCCGAAACTCTCTTCCATCTGTCTCTTTGGTCTGGCTAGTTCTTTACTACTTCTGTTTCTCAGTTCAAACGCCGCCCCCTCAATGAGGATTTCCTTAACCACTCTATATAGGGTGCCCCTCCCTCACCCGCTATCCTTACACCCCAGGCCTGGTGTCTTCCCATGGCTGGATGACATTACCTTACAATCTGTAATAGTCTTGTTTTGCTTTCCTGTTTGCTCCCATTGGAGTTTAAACTTCCTGAATGAAAGTTCTTGTTAGGGAACCTAGCAGGTGCTTAGTGACTATTGGTAGAATGAATATCTGGCAAGGTAAAAAGTTTGACCCGTGTCCCATATCGAGTTGGGGAAATTCCTAGCCACGGTTGGCCCCGAGGGAGAGAGGATGGGTTGGAGCAACTTTCCGGAGTATCCGTAACGCAAACCATTTGCCAGCAAGGTGGGAGAGGCGCCCAGGTTAAACGTGATTGTGACCGAGAGGCGACTCTACCAACATTCTCCGGTGGAGTCTGAGCCTTCAGGGTTCCCTGGCGTTCCTAGGCAGAGGTCGGCAGGGGTGAGAGCCCCCAAACTGCCCCCTTCTGGGCAGCAGCTCTCCTCCCCCCCACCTGCACCCTTGGCTGACCAGAGCCAGCAGGGATTTCTGGGGTGGGGGTGGACGGTCACAGCCCTGGACACGAGAGCCCTCCACCTGGCTGAGACCCCAGCGCGCCCATCCTGCACCCGCCTTGGAGTCTCTGTGGATCTAATACAGAGACAACGCTTTGAATAAAATTGAACAAAAGAAAGAAAGAAAACAACCAAACGGGGCTGTCGGAGCTGAGGCAGAGCAAAGGGTCCCAAGTGATGGCAAAGGCTTCCCGTGCCCCGTCCCCGCTGAATCCCAGAAATTCTATGAGGATTTAGGAACCAGGACCCCGTGTGGCCACCGAGCCCGTCACCCGGCCCAGGGAAGGAGCAGTCCCAGGGGAGCCCGGCCCTGCTGCCTGGCCCGGGAGGGACCTCGGCGGTCGGAGGTGCCTGGCCGCATGATGGGTCCCCAGCACAAAGGAGCTCCTTGACCATTCTCCCTGCACCCCAGCCGCTTCCTGCCAAGAGGCATAATTGGGCACCGGGCATCCCATAAAAGGGATCCCCAGCTGCATTCCCAGGGAACCAGGCCACATGCCCATCACAAAGGAAGAACTCAGTGGGGCCCAGGCCCCAGTCACTCTGGTCACTAAGTTCCGGTCCCATGCAGGGGGAGAAAGGCTCTGGGTGCCACCACTGCTGCCGTCCCAGTCCTGCCCGGGAGTTTCAGGCCACCTTCCCACCAACCAAGGTCAAAGGTGTCAGGTTCCCATTCTCTTAGAACGCGTTCTTGTGGACTGAGCATTCAGGAAAAACGAAGATCAATGTGCAAATGAGTCATAAAGGCAGAGGGGAGGGAAGAGGGCTGCTGGGCTAGAGAGAGTGGACGGGGGTAGAGGACAAGAAGGGATGCTCAGGAATCTGCTAGGCAGGGCAGTCGCTATGGGAAGGGTCAGGCAAGCACCAGCCGCAGCCACCCCTCAGGAATGATTAGCCCCGCCACCCGTGAGCCTCGAGAGGTTACGCCACCTGCCCTCGGGGACACAGCTCCGAGCAGCAGGCGAGGTGCCCCATCAAATCCAGCTGGCTTTGCAGTGCACCTCCTCCCCTCGCCCCCACCACTCCCTGGGCAGGGCAGCCAGGCCGCGGTGAGCGCCGTACTTTATCCTCGGAGGTATGTCATCATGAAAGCACCGGGGGAACAGGTGTGCCTTTCTTCCAAATGGCTTTTTAAAAAGGATTTTATTTATTTATTCATGAGAGACACAGAGAGAGAGGCAGAGACACAGGCAGAGGGACAAGCAGGCTCCCTGCGGGGAAGCCTGATGGGGGACTCGATCCCAGAACCCCAGGTTCACGACCAGAGCCAAAGGCAGATGCTCAACCGCTGAGCCACCTAGGCGCCCCCTAAAATGGCTTTGTAGAGAACTTGAGTCCAGCAATTCCTGGATTGGATGCGGACTCTGTGCCAGGCCCTGTGTTGGGCTCCTTCACGTGGTTGTGTGAATGCACAATCACTTGATAGCTACGATTTCTGTTTTACAGAGAAGGCCTCTGGGGCTCAGAGAGGTAAGGTAACATGTCCTAAGTTCCACAGCTGGTGCAAGGCAGGGATAAGGTGTGTCTGATTCTAAGACCCATGCGTTTAACCACCAGGCGGTATTGCTAAAATGGGGCTTAACAGGAGGCTACAGAAAGAGCAACAGATTAGCTTTGAAGGAGGTGGGGGAAGGAAGATAAAGCAGTTTGGGGCGGCTGGGGGCTCAGTTGGTTAAGCGTCTGCCTTTGGCTCAGGTCATGCTTCCAGGGTCCTGGGATCGAGCCCCGAGTTGGGCTCCCTGCTCAGTGGGAAGCCTGCTTCTCCCTCTGCCTCAGCTCCTCCCCCCCCAGCCCCCTGTTTATGTTCTCTCTCTCTCTTTCGTGCTCCCTGTCTTGCTCTCAAATAAATAAATAAAATCTTAAAAAAGAAAAAAAGCAGCAGCTTTGCAAAGCCTTGAGGTGTATATAAATCTACGTTGGATGGAGTCTGGGGGTGGGAGGCGAGGAAGGAGATCTGTGGGACGGGTCCATCCTGAGACACTGCACAGAGCTGGGAGACAGGACGGTTCCCGGGAGCCCACCACTTGTTGCGGAGAAAAGAAAGGCAGCCTCCCCCTTCCCTGCAGATGTCCATAAATTTTCTAAGACCTGGCATTTCCAGGCTCCTTGCTAATTCATTTAAATGTTGGTGACATTAAGGAAGTCCAGTTCATTCTGAAGACTCCAGGAGCCAGGAACAGAGGAGGCGAGTTAACAAGCCAGGTATCTAGGCTCCTGGTGCCTGACGCAGTGTCTTTCTCTAAGCAAGTGGCTGGCGTGTGACCCGATTTACGAGGCTGGCACTGGGGAACCAGTCTCAAGGGCTCCAGCCACATTCCATATTTCTTGGGAAATATGACATCACTGCGTGTTCCCCTGCCAGGACAGAGTCTGGTGCCCATATGAGATGCAGGGCAGCAACCAGAGCTCCTGTCACCATCAACTCAAAGTGAGTCTGACATCTTGATCCCTCTCCGGGCTCCGGGGATGGGCCACCAGTGGCCTCCCACGCTGAGAAGCCGGGCTGAGCAGAGGCACCACCACCCCACCTGGCCCCAGCGTGCAGCCGGCAACAGGTAGATCTGCTGGCATTTCCTGGACACCAGTGTGTGTGCCGGGCTCACACTCCGCGCTTGCATGGGTTGGCTCATTTATTCCACCCAAGCATCACATGAAGGCGGTGCTCTTATCCCCACTTCCGTCCACAGTATCACCGAATACACGAGGCCCAGAGAGGTTGAGAAACTTGCCCCAGGTCTCACCCACAGTGTGTAAGTGGGAGCACCTGTGCAGGGTCTTCTCGTTCAGACCTCCCTCATCCACGAGGCAGTAGGGGAAACCAGCCGTTCAGCCAAAATCACCAAGGCAGGGCAGTGGCACCTGTTATGCCCTCCCCACCCACCCCTGCTCTGAAGCTGGTGAGATGTCACAGCCCCGGACAGGGAGCGTATGCAACTTGGCTGCTCGGGTCCGTGCGCTGGCTGCTGCCCAGGCTTGTGTGAACCTGGGCACTTTGTGCACAAAGCCTGTGTCCTTGTGCAGAAGGTCAATTTGGACATTGACCTGATTCATTTGTTCTTCCTCCCCAGGAGGCATTTTGCAGCAACAAGGAGAGGCGGGCAGAGGGGAGAGCTCATATGAGGGAGCTGAGATGTGTTTGTGAGTATCGACTCCTCCTGGCACACGGTGGGGTCCCCAGGGTGGGCTCTGGGCCAGCGGCTGTGCTCCCGTCTCAGCCCAGCTACTTCACACTGGCCTAGAGTCCACCTCTCACCTCCGTCTGCTTCCACTGTTCGGGGAGCTGGACTCCGATGACCTCATGGGTTGTTATGCATTATGGGCTCAAAGTTTGGGGGTTCGGGTATGTAGGGATTCACTCAATGAAACATTAACAGAGTATCTGTCATGTGCCGGGGCCTGCTGTGAGTGCCGGGGAGAGAGGAATGGCCAAAATGGACAACCACCTGTTGGGAGAAAACTATAGAACGCTGGGTGGGGCGGACGAGCTGGGAGTGATGATGCTGCCCCCGGCCGGGTGGTAGGGAGCACCGGGGTGGGGACTCTAAGTGTGCTGCTCAGGGAGCACAGTCACTGAGAAGGGGATACTTGAGCAGGGGTTTGAAGGAGGCCCGGGAGGGAACCCCGAGGGTATTTGGGCGAAGGACCTTCCAGGCACAGGGAACCGCAGAGCCAAGGTCCTGAGGCAGGAGCCTGCCCGGCTGTTTCTAGGGCCAGCGGAGCTGGAAAAATCAATGCGGGGCTGCACCGAGACCAGAGTAACGCTCCTGATGGGCTAGCTGGCCCCGAGCAGGGGGGCGAGGGAGAGGCTGATTCAAGGCCCTTGAAATTGGGCACAGAGAGGAATTGGGTTCAGCTGGGGGCTGTTTGCCATCACTCCGTGTTTTTCAGAATTTGAGAGAGGGCGTGAGGGAGGCTAAGCAATGACCCCACCCCCCCACCTACAGACACACCAATATCCAGATCCTAATTCCTGGAATTTGTGACTGTTAACTTGATAGGGCGAAAGGGACTTTTCAGATGTGATTAAGTTAAGGATCCTGAGATGGGGAGATTAGCCGGGATTATCCAGGTGAGTCCAATTTAATTACAAGTGTCCTCAGAAGAGGGAGGCAAGAAAGGTCAGAGGAGGAAGCAGGAGCTGTAAGGGCAGAAGCCAGGGGCTGCGGCGGCGGGGAGGGGCCGTGAGCCACGGGGTGCAGCCGTCTGGGCCCCAGAGGCGGGTGAGGAGGGGACTTTGCCCCTCAGCCTCCAGAAGGAACGAGCCCCGCAAACAACCTGACCGCGGGCTCCTGCCTTAGGAACTGCAAGAGAGTAAGCGGCCACCACGTCGGGGCTCCTTTGTCGCAGCAGCCACAGGCGGGCCGCACACCTTCCCCGGGGCCTGCGGGCACGCGGACCTCCGCTCGCCCGCCCCGACAGCTCCCCTCCCCGGGCCGGTTCCCTGATCCTGCTAGAATGGATCCCGGGGTGAATTCGCCGCTTCCTCGGTGCCGGCCCTCCTGCACCCGGTTTACATTTTAACCCGAGGTTTCTCCGGAGGCAAGCCTGCACTTGTTCCAAGTCGGCTGGGGTCAGACTGGAACAAAGGGGTGCATTCTCACCCTCTCCTGGTGGCTCTAAGCCCTCGGCACAGAGCTAGGCAGACGGCTGTTCTGGGGTCGTTCCCTGGGGGGTTCCTAACCACGACCGGAGGTGTGCAGGGAAGTGGGGGATCCCCTGCGGCCCGACAGAGCCCTCCCCGCTCCCAGGCCTTCGTCGGGGCTGCCCTTGACTGTGGAGGGGAGGACACAGTCCCAGCGCGGTTATCCTGCCCATATCTGGACATTTTCTTTTTTAGCCACAGTGATGCGGCTTCCACAGAAGTGGTTCCCAAACCTTCTGCCAAGCGTCCTCCTGGAATCCGCTCAAGCTTGCCCATTCCTCTCCCTGCCCCCTCTTCCCTGGCTACCTGTGGCTCCGCGTGAAGCTCCTGCCTTCTCGAGCCCTCGTCTCCTCCTGCTTCTGGTTTTCAGAAAGTCACTTCTCTGAAAGACACCCCCAATTCCTTTCCCATCTGTCATGTTCTGGGATCGTGGCAACAACAGTGGACAGTCTCCTGAGCGTTAACCAAGCGCCGGGCACTGTGCTGGCTGCTTTCATGCATTTTTATGATTGCTATTAATGGTATTTTTTAAAAAGATTTTATTTATTCATGAGAGAGAGAGAGAGAGACACACACACAGGCAGAGGGAGAAGCAGGCTCCCTGCAGGAAGCCCGATGTGGGACTCGATCCCAGGACCCCAGGGTCATGGCCTGAGCCAAAGGCAGATGCTCAATTACTGAGCCACCGAGGCATTCCGGTTATTAATGGTATTTAGATAATTTAGTCTATCTTATTTATTTTATGTAAATATCAAAGACTTATTTCTATGATTTATTTAATATATTTTATTTAATTTTAAAGATTTTATTTGAGAGGGACAGAGACAGCAGAGCAAGAGAAGGAGCATGAGCTGGGGGGAGTGGCAGAGGGAGAGGAAGAAGCAGGCTCCCCGCTGAGCAGGGAGCCCAACGTGGGGCTCCATCCGGGGACCCTGGGGTCATGACATGAGCCAAAGGCAGAGGCTTCAGGGACTGAAGCCACCCAGGCGCCCCAATATGTATTATTTACTAACACAGTTAACATGCCCAAGACCCCTGATGAGAAAGTTTCTAGAGTCATCCCCACTTCACAGATGAGGAAACAGATGTTCAGAGAAGTTAAGGCACCTGCTCGAAGTCACCCAGCGAACGGCACAGCAGAGAGTCGTGCTGGCTATGTCTGAGCGCAGACCTAGTGCGTTCCAGCACCCCACATGCAGCGCCCCGCACCCTGCGGGGAGACCCCTGCCCATACCCCGCACCCCGGCGGAAGGCCCCCTGTCTGCACCCTGCACCCCTGCGGGGAACCCCCTCCTGGCACCCACACCCCCCACGGGGATCCCCCTCCCGGCACCCGCACCCCCACGGGGATCCCCCTCCTGGCACCCGCAACCCCCCAGAAAGCCCCCTCCCGGCACCCCAGGTGCCTCCAGCCCCTCCTAGGCTGACCTCAGGCTCTGGGGCCAGGTGGTAGTTTCCCTCCGCGTTATTTCCCCTCCTTAATAAACCAACTTTCCCGCGTGAGTCACCGGGCCCCCTGCAACCCCGATAGTCATCAGGACATAGTGTAAATAATTGACGCTGGGATGTTTAATCATAAAGCTGGAGTGGAGGTTAGGGCGGGGCGGGCAGGACACAGGGACAGACAGACTGGCAGCCCATGGAGGAGCTTGTTGGCGGCAGCACCTCCTCCACTTGGGACCCGAGGGGAGGACTGGGTGCTGTCCGCAGCCCGAGCTCCCCAGCCTCCTCTCTGTGTGACTCCCAGTGGCTGGGAACAAAGTGCTACTGTAACGCCCCCCGCCAGCAGCGCACGGAGGGCCGGGCACAGCCCTGCATGGTGGGTGTGCCCGTCTGTCCGGTGGCACTTAGGGCAGTGTCCACTCCACCGCATGGGGTTGAGGAGGGACGCGTTGAGGCCTGGGTGACATCTGGATTCTATACTCACCCCCACCCCCACCCCCCAGTCTCTGAAGACCTGAGAAAGGCTCACTGTGCCTCCTTTGCGGCCTCCGCATGACACTGAAGTGGTCCCATCGTCCACAGATGAGCCCCCAGATGAAACCTCTGGGGCGCACAAGGATTTCTCAGGGCCCTGGGGGGGCAACACCTTGGCTGCCTTTCCTTGGGCCATGTGGGCCTGTAAATGGCAGTCGGGCCCCAGCTAAGTGCTAGAAAGGGCGATGGCCTCCTCGGGATGTGCCAGGGCCAGCAGGCTGCAGGGAGACAGCACCTGGACGGCTTGGCTCACCTCCCCGCACAGCTCACCTGGTCTTTCCTTCTCCCACCTGTGCTGGAGCGAGGGCAGGAGGAGCAGGTAATGCTGACTCACCAGCCTGACAGTCCCAGTGGGGTGGTTCCGTTCTGCTAGCTCGCGGCTCCGCATACGCACTCTGCCCTTCCTCCATCGGAAGAAAACTCCCGACGCTTCCGTTTCCCAGGCCTTCCCAGAATAAAGGACATTACCAGCCTCTCGAGCAGCCAGCTGTGCTGCGCGACTGTGTCCCACCCAATGGGACATGAGCAGAACTGTGTGTTGGGGAAGGGGACCTGCAGGAAGGGTCCCCCTCCTTTTTTTTTAGAAGGAGGAGGGGCAGACCGAGAGGGGGAGAGAGAGAGAGAGAGAGAGAATCTTAAGCAGGCTCCACACCCAGTGCAGAGCCTGATGTGGGGATTGATCTCACAACCCTGAGATCATGACCTGAGCTGAAAGTGGGAGTTGGGTGCTTAGCTGACTGAGTCACCCGGGTGCCTCTCAGGAAGGGTTCTTAAGTAGAAGGGACATGCCTCTCTCTCTCTCTCTCTTTCTTCCCCTTCTTCCTATTCACTGTGGTGTAGATGTGATGGCTGGAGCTCAGCAGCCATATGGAGCATGAAGAAGATGGCAGAGCAGTTGAAAGAAAAGGAGTCTGGGACCCTGGTGCTTGCTGAGCCATCTTCCCAGCCCTAGCCGGCTGAACTCCGGACTCTGCATGGAAGAAAAACAAACATTTATTTTATTGAATCTATTGTTACGTAGGGCTTTTTTTGTCACCTAAACCAGCTCAGGCCGGGTGAATAGTAACAGGGAATGTGTTATTATTTATGAGCCTAACAGCTCTGCCAAGGATAGTGCTAAAAGCTCTACTTAGGGAGTTTATTTAACCATCCCATGAATGCATCCCATGAATGCCAAGAGTCAGATGGTATTGCCCCACTTTTTACAGATGAGGACACTGAGGTCTTGCCTAAAGCCATACAGCAGATCTCTCCGACTCCACGGTCCCATCCTGCCATTAAGGAAGGAGAATTAGAGGGAAAGCCGGCAGGCGGACTCACAAAGTGACCCCACAGTCCCTATCTCCTGGTGTTTGCGCCCTCGTGTGGCCTCTCCGCTTGAGCGTGGGAGGAACCCGTAGTTTGCTTCTGGCCGATAAAATACAGCAAGAGTGATGGGATGCAGGTTATTGTGCGAGACTCTATCACCTGCGACCGTGATGTCCACCTTGCAGGGAGACGTTCTCTTGCTTGGAGAGTTTAATAAAGCGGGTGGACACTTTGGAGAGAGACCCACTCGGTAAGGACCTGGGGTCGGCTCCCAACGACGGCCGGCAGTAAACGAGGCCCCTGGTCCTACAAGCGCAGGCACCAATTTTGCTGTAAGCCCTGACAGCCACCCTGCAGAGGAGACGCCATCCCGGGCCTACACCCCGACCTGGCCTCACAGAGGAACCTGGCTGCACTCCTGACCCACAAGAACTGCGACATAATACACATGAGCTATTTCATGCTACTAAATTTATGGTGATTGGGTATGAAGCACGAGGGGAACTTTAGGAAGAGGGGAACAGCTTGTCCTGGGCTCCGGGGAGATTAGGAGAGGTCGGCGGAGGACCCCTTCTCTCCCCACAGAACTAGGGGTGAGGACTGGAAAGGGTGGGAAAGTCTGAAAGTCAGGCCGAGAGGCTTACAGCGTGGGAGCCGAGCCTGGAGGCTGGCCGTGGGCAGATGTAGCTGTGTGGGGTGAGGATGCCCCGTTCCAGGCCTTGGCAACTAGGCCGCGTGCAGATCAGGACGGGGAGGACTAGGGCCTTGTGTGCAGGCTTCCGTCCGGGCCGTGGCTCCTCTGCTCAACTAGCTGTTCCTGATACCCCCGAGCCTCAGTTTCCGCATCTGTAAGATGGCCATAACTACACCTTCCCGAAGAGAGAATGCGCAGACCAAGTGCTTGTCGGTGCAGCGCTGGCCAAGAAGCAGTCTTTGCGGGAATGAGGGGCACGGGAGACTCGGTGCTGGTTCTCCGAGAGCCCGGGCCTGAACTGGGAGAAAGGACAGTGTGGACAAAGAGGCTGAGAAGGGCTCTTTAGGCAGAGAGGCCGGGGGTCGGGAACACAGGGTCCAGAGGTTCCAGGTGCCCGGAGATGGCCTGAGGCCACAGCTGTCCCCATTCCTTGTGGATCAGTGCCTGGATTTTCTTTTGCCGGGACCTCCCTGCTCTCAGGCCAAGCGCATGACCCTAACCCCGGCTCCAGGGCCAGCACCTGCCCGTCACGAGGGCTAATGAGGGCACTCCCCGCAGCGGGGATGGGTGCTGGGAGAGGAAAGTGGAGCTGGGGCAAGGGGGGCAGGGGGATAAAATAATAGCAACAGTAATAAAACGAGAGAGAGAGGCCCTGATGTGGCCACTGAAGAGGATGTGGCACAAGTTAAGGGCTGGATTAACCCAACCTCCAAGCTGAGGCCCAGCACCTCCGCCCACCACCCCACAAACAAGTGCTCGTCCCGATTCCACGACAACCCAGCCACAAGAAGCTGCGGAGCCGCGTGTGGCCAATATGAGCCCGAGCTGGACGTGAGCAGGGATGGGCTGGTGGCTGCTGAGCCCCGTGGGTGGCACCACACCAGCTGCACCCAGGTCACTGTCTCCATGGGCATCGGCTGTGTGCCAGAGCTGCTCTGACCGCTACGACCATCGCTGGCCACATGTGGCTGGTGAGCTCTTGAGACGTGGCCAGTCTGGGGGTACCTGGGGGGCTCAGGGGTTGAGCGGCTGCCTTCAGCTCAGGGCGTGATCCCAGGGTCCTGGGATCGAGTCCCGCATCGGGCTCCCACTGGGAGCCTGCTTCTCCCTCTGCCTGTGTCTCTGCCTCTCTCTGTGTGTCTCTCACGAATGAAGAGATAAAATCTTAAAAAAAGAGGAAATGTGGCCAGTCGGCACTGAGATGTCCTATAAAAGTACAAGACCCCTCCGCCAAGACTATCTCGTTAGCGTTTTTGATCAATTTTGTGTTGGGATGATATATTTCCGATATAGCGAGTTAAATAACAATGATCATCTCTGCCTGTTTCTTTGTACTTTAAAAAAAAATAACGCGGTTACCGGCCACTGGAAATGACACACGGGGCGTGCATTCTATCTCTAAGGGACAGCGCTGCCCTGGAATGTGAGCGCTCCAGGGCAGGGGGCTTTGCTCTGCGTTGCTTGCTGCTTTCCCTCTGTCCTGCAGCAGGCCCGGCACGTGCAGGAGGAGCCTCATAAATGCTGGATGAATGAATGGCGTGGCGTAGCGCTATCGCGGAAAATACACGGGTTTTAGAGTCTGTCCGACCTTGGTTTAACCCCGCACGCCCACAGCCATGCACTTCACCTCTGTGAGCCTCGGCTTCCTCCTCTGTGTAAGGAAGCTGCTGCTCCTGAGGGTCCAGGGACGTGACGGACGCCAGGTCTGGCAGCTGCAGCCGCGCGTGCGAGCCCGAGGGCGCTGCCGGGAAGCTGCGGCTGTTTGGGGTTGTGTGAATGATAAACCCAGGTTGGGTGCCAGGCTGTGGCCCCCAGCAGCTGCTAGGGTGTTTGTGCCCACGCAGGGGTATCTCTACTGATCCCACGGAGGGAGCCGCAGCGCATTCCCCATGCAGACAGGCCCCAGCGGCACTGAGTAAGGACCGGGGGAGGCACACTCCGCGGACACCTGTACCTGGTCGGGATTTAGAAACCCCCAGAGCCATGCAACACGCTGTTCTGTGGGGCCTCTCTGAGTCTGTTCCAGAGAAGAAATGCCTGGGGGAAGACATGCCTTCATCTCAGATGTGCTATGCAGAGGCAGGGGGCGCCACCAAGGAGGGGGGAAGGTGGCGTCCTAACACCTGCGGGATGGATGCCCAGGTGGGATGCCCAGCGGGATGCTCTGCACCTGCGACTGTTCATCATCTGCCTGTCAGCGCAGGTGGAAATCTGAAAAACCACCGCACACCCTCTCCCGAGGAAGGTTGTGTTGGTTTCCTGTTGCTGTTGTGACAAATCACCCCACACTGAGTGGCTTAAAGCAACTCCCATTCATCTTCTCACAGTCCTGGAGGGCAGGAGGTGTCGGCCGGGCCGCATTCCCCCTGGAGGATTCCGGAGAGCATCTCTTTCCTTGTCTTCTTCTTCAGCTTCTAGAGCAGCCTGTGCTCCCGAGCTTCCGGCCCGCCACCGCCCCCCCCCCCCCCCCCCCCCCCCCCCCGTCTCCCAGGACGTCATTCCCAGCTCTGTGGCCATCAGCACACCTCCTTCTCTGACACCCTCATGCCCCCCGCCTTTTTAAGGACTCTTGAGACCATGACACACCCACCCGGATAATGTGAATCTGCAAAGGCCTTTGATCACGTAAGGTGACATCATCACACAGGCTCCGGGATCAGGTGGGCGTCTGGGGGTGGCGGTGCCGTTATCCCGTAATAAACTTGTCATCCGGCCTACGGTAAGGGCCTTGGGCTCAGCCCTGCACAATCTTGGGGTCACTGGCCTTTCGGGGACGGTCCCCCAGGATAAGAAACCCCAGCCTGGAATCTACCCGCATGGCGCTCGGAGCTTCAGGTGACCCTGGATATAGACAACGCCCGTCAGACACGCACTGGGGCCTGACGCGTCTTACAAAAGGGCCTTTTGTTTTCAAAAGCGTGTGTCTTTACATCAATATAAGAACAGGTAACTGTTCCTACCTGCTAACTTACCTGCTAACATCTGCTTAACTAAATGCAGTGAATGCTTACTCTGAGCCCGGATTATCTCACTTAATCTTCACACGGAGAAGCCGCTACCATCACCCCCATGTTACGGATGCGCACACTGAGGCCCGGAGAGGTTACGGAACTTGCCCAAAGTCTCATGTTAATAAGTAGCAGGATGAGGCTGGGAACCAGATGGTCTGAGTCTAGAGTCCCTCTAAGATCCTGCCTCTCATCTGCTCCCCCAAACCGGGCTTTAAAAGAATGAGTCTTTCAGATGTCACTACACGGGGCTTCCGTGAACAAGGCACTGCTTTGTGTGCCGTCGGCAGCCAGGGTTTGCTGTTGGCACCGAGATGGAGGGGACCGGGGTTTGTCCCAGGCCGCTCAGTGACAAAGACAAACACCAGTGTCTTAAGTAATCTGCTTGGGAGCCTAGGGTCAGGGCTGAGTGCTGACCTCATGCTTCTCGGCCACCCGGGCTCAGCCCCTGTGACCCGAGGCTTCAGGTGGCTAGTCACACGTCCCAGGACTCTGCCCCCTCTCAGGCGCCGCAGCACAGCCCGGGGGTTGCAATTCCTTCCTGGCACTGAGCTGGACACTTCTGCACGTCATTTTTGTAACCATCAACACACTCTCCGGCTGCTCCGCCGTCCCCACTGCAGAGGAAGGAAGGGGGCTGAGGCCGGTGAGCACCCAGGCACCACACGTCCAAAGCAGCGCTGTTTGCATCTGGGCTGGGATTATCCCCCTGGAAGCCCCACAGCGCGGTGTCCCAGTCTGCGGTGCATCTGTGGGCATCCCAGTCGTGTCCCTGTCCCCTCAGGCCAGGAGCTATGCCAGATGGTCTCTACCCTACAGGGGGCCGAGGCAGTGTAGGGCTTTATTAAATATCTGTGAGCTGTGACCCTGATGCACCCATCAGCCAAGGGGATGGTAACCACACATCTGGGCATCGGATGCAATTACTGAAGCAAAGGGGCGGGTGGGGGGTGAGGTCCAGCAAGGGTCAAGGTTGCTCCCTGAACCAGAAGAAACTTCCAGGCTGAACAATAACAATGGCCATGTAGTCACAAGAGTAACTACAACAGGGACGATAAATAATGATGACACAGATGGTGATAAAATAGCCCCTATTTCCTGAGTACCCCCAACCAGCTGGAGGCAGATGGAGGAGGCTGCCCGGTGAGGGTGGGGCCTGGGGGCAGGCCAAGGCTCTTGTCCTCTGGCTTGCCAGCTGTCTCCTGGCAGTCTGTCCCCACCCCCCATACACATGAACTGGGCACCCACGGCACGCCACGCGGAAGTCCAGGTGCTGGGGGACTGAGGCAGCCAGCCCCACACATAGGCCCTCTCTTTGCAAAGATCCGGTATCAAACTGGAAAATCCTGGGGTGCCTGGGTGACTCAGTGGTTGGGCACCTGCCTTTGGCTCAGGGCATGACCCCAGGGTCCTGGGATCGAGTCCTGCATTGGGTTCCCCTGCATGGAGCCTGCTTCTCCCTCTGCCTGTGTCTCTGCCTCTCTCTCTCTCTCTCTCTCTCTCTCTCTGGTTTCTCATGAATAAATAAATAAAATCTTAAAAAAAAAGGAAATAAATAAAAAATCTTTTAAAAAAATTGGAAAATCCCAAAGAGGGAATCCGAGGGTAATCTATTATTATCACAAATGCCTCTGCAGGGACCCTCAGAAGGAGGCACTACTGTGCCCATCACAGTGCCACGTCGTCCAGAGCCGGTGGCACATGTCACTCTCAAGGATGGTCCCTGGAGGCCTGGGGGGCCGGGCTACACTGGGCTCCGAGAGCCAGGCTGCCCTGGACCAGGACGCAGGTGCCCTGTGGCCAGGCTGGTGCTCGACATCCCAGCCCCCTTCTCCTGGCCCTAAATCTGGGCGCCACCAGGCCTGGCCAATCAGAGCTTCCTATCACTCAGAGGATGGGGCCTGGCCACAGAAATGCCTGGGAGGGGAACCCCTGCTGGGTCCCTAACCTCCCCGCCCCCCACCATCCCCTCCACCCCAGGGTTTGCTGGAAGGGACAGGAGATAGCTGGTGGCAGCTGGTGGCCATCTGGTTCTCCCGGGGAAGAGGCTGCCCCAGGAGGGAGCCAGCACTGGAGGAAATGAGAGCGGAGGTGGACGGCGAGCCCCATGCCAGGAGACACCACTTGAACTCAAGAATCCAGCTGGACTTCCCAATGTGTCAGCTGCATGAACCAATATAAACCCTCTTGTCTAATTTAAAATTATTATTTTTTAATTAATAATGACAAAAAAAAAAACCCAAAGCAAAACCAAACTGGCTAGTTGCCCCCAACCGTCTCCTTTCTGAGGCAAGCCTGGTGCTGACCAAGTGAGCAGTGACCACCACCTCCCCCTAGGGCACCTCCTCACAGTCCTCTCTGCGCCGTCTGGCCACGAGCACCTGGACAGGTAGGCGTTCTGGAATGCAGGGTCAGGAGTCCAGGCCTGATTGCCAGGTTACTGGATCTCCTTCCTTGGTCGGGATGCTTTGAGGATGACTCTCAGGGCCGCTGACTAACAGAGGCCTGTGGCCGTGGCAGTGACCGAGGAAGGATGCGGTCCTCGGGCTGAAAGCCGGCAAATCTCTCCCTGGGCCGCTGCCCTCCCACACGCCACCCCACAGACACTGCCGTAAGTCACGGGGCTGGGCGTGCCTCTAGGCTGTTGGCAGGAGTCACAGGGCAGGAAGAAGCACCAGGCCTGCCCTTGAAAACGTTACTGCCAAGGTTATAACGCACGTCTAGCCAACGGACACGTGCAGGAAGAGAGGAGGAGAGGAAGGCACTGGAAGGGGGAGGAGAGATGACACAGGGTGGGGGCGCGGGGCGCAAGGAGACAGTGAGGCACAAGCGACCCAAAGGAGAGAAAAGTGAGCCAAGATGCAGGATGGAGGGGCCCTGGGTGAGAGCACAGGAGGAGGAAGAGATGCTAGTAGAGAGCAGGAGCAAGGAGCCCCTGGTCCCCAACAGGGAGGCCCTGGCGGTGGGGCACGGATCCGGGGCTGGCGTGAGGGCTAAGGTTTTGGGCGGGAGGGTGAATCCGGTGCTGCTGGGCTCCCACGTGGGCAGCTGCCGTGGGGCCTGCCTGGCGTAGCACCGTGCACACAGGGGCCAGCGGGCACAAAGAACCCCCGAGCTGGGCTGCAGGGCAAATATCTGCCTCCTGACCATCATCGGGCAGGGGTTGCCAAGCACAAAGGGGACCCAGCAAGCAGGTGGGCCCCTGGGGAGAGTCCACAGCCCACGATGGCCCCCACGTCCCACTCCGTAAAGGCCAACCTCACCTGGATGTGGACCATGAAGGCCTCCTCGGTGGGCCCTGCCTCCCAGCCTGTCCTTTCTATGCTGCTTTCAGGGAGGACGGGGTGGGGTGGGGGTGGGGTGTCTTTCCAAAAGGCAAATGTCATCATGTCACCCTCAGTCAAGATCCCTCCATGGCTCCCCAGCACCTCCTGGCCCCCAGCCCCCGCCTGCCGCTCCCCTCAGGCCCGGGCTGATTTCCACGCACTTCCATGCACAATCTTGTTTCCTCCTCACCACCAGCGCTGGTCTCACCCCGTCCTACAGACAACTGAGGCTGGGAGAGGCGAGGGACCGGTGCCAGTTTCCCACATCGTAGAGTCCCGTCCCCATCTGAACTGGAAAGCCTGGCTCATCTGTGGCTGCGGGCTCCCCCGTCCTTCCCATCGGCCCCAGCCATCCCGAAGGCCCATCTCTTCCTCCTCTTCTGTTTCCACTGCACCAGGGGACAGCCCTCCCCCTCGCTGCGCCTGACCTGGCTTCCTGCCCCCGGTCTTTCCCTTCTATCCAACTCACCCGGCATGCTGCTGCCACTCTGATCCTCCAGAAACAGCCCCCCCCCCTTTTTTTTACCATCACTCTCCTGCTCAGAAACAAACCCTCGGTGGCTTCCCAGGGCCACAGAATCAAAGGCCAAAGCCCTGAGCTTGGTGTTGAGGCCCTTCTGCCCAGCCTGAGGGGTCTGGGAAACAGCCAGGGAGCCACACCGATGCACCCCCCTGTCCCTCGCCAGACGTCTCCCCTGCCGCCCCTGGCCTGCTGGGGTCCTCACTGCTGCCGGAGTCGACCTCTCTGGCCTGCGGGGTCCTTGCTTGGGGTCCTACAGCGGCAGGGCATCGTTCTCTCCACTTACGGGGGGCCCTATGGGGTCTCCCCCACAGGACGGGAGCGTGAGGACCGGAGGGCGGCCGGTAGCGCTCTGAGCGTAGAGTCTACACGCAGCGTCGAGGAGCGACAGGGCTAAATCACATCTCCTCTATCAGCCACTGTAACCAACTGCACATGCGGAGACGCCCAAGGGGAAAAAAAATCAGAAACATAAGCTGTCACCACACATTACATTAAAAACCTGAGATCAAAATCCCAAAATATTAAGAAGAGACTATTATAAAAGGATTTCCCCATTTGCAAAAAAAGTCTCTGGCCTCGGTTTTCCCATCTGAGAAATAGGTCGGCTGAGACACTAGATGATCCCGAAGTTTCTTCCGACATTGAAATTCTCAGGTTCTGGAAGTTAGCCCTGTCACAGAGGCTGCCGGATCACAGTGATAGGCAGTTTGTAGACAGCCCTTTGGAAAAAAGGAAGAATTTCACGACTTTTAGAGCAAAGAGGTTTTAGGCCACTTGCTACCTCCCGGCTCCTGTGGCTGGGCCGCGACCATCATCGTGCGGTGAGAGCAGAGCAGATTCAGCGAACCAGATACCCTCCTCCCGACCCTGCTCCCAAGTTGGGAGCAACTGCCGCACATCCCATGCCTGGCGAGGTGGTTTACTGGAAAGGGAACCGGAATGTGCGCATATGCACAGAGAAACGTGGTCATTGGGGCACCCCGCAGACGGGGTGACAAAAGGGGGCGACATACTTTCTGCATTTCTCCACCAGGGTTTCTCCACCTGCATCACTGCAGGTCAGGCTGACCGCTCTTTGTCGAGGGGGCTGTGCTGTGCATCGCAGGGTATTTAGCGGCGTCTCTGGTCCCTACCCTCTAGAGGCCGGAGGCATCTCAATCCCCGCTGGGGCAACACGAATGTCTGCAGACATGGCCACATGTTCCCCGGTGGTGGTGGCGGCGGCGGCAGCAGCGGGGAGATGCCCCAGCCAAGAACCGCTGCTCTACGTCATTACTGGTTTAGGATTTTTTTTTTTTAAAGAAGCATGCGCAATAATTTTTATGGAGAGCATTAAGGATCTCTCTATTCAGCCCCTTGGCAAGTGGTGTCAGTTCCCCTCGCCCAAAGGGGTCACATGCACCTACTCCCAAGCACCCCTACATCTGCTTCCCCGGCTGCCACCATCACCTGGATGGCACACGCGCCTCCTGCCTGGGCCCCCTCAGTTCCGTCGCTCTCCTGCCGGGCTCCTACTGCCCTGAGCGCACGATCCAAGCTCCTTCCGGAGCTCTGTTGCTCTGTCGGCTGGCCCCCCACCCCCCTGACCCCCTCAGCCTCCTTCTGGTGGCTCAGAGCGGGGTCCCCGGCAGCCCCGGGCCCCGTTAGCAGAAAAGCAGAGGCTCAGGTCTGCCCCGGGACCTGCTGCATCAGGACCTGCGTTGTCACAGCGACAAGCATCGTCGTCGAGTCTGTGAGGAGCTGCTTCAGTCTGCCGTACCCCCCCCGCCCCCGCTCCCACCACACTGCCCCTCGCCACTGGCTCCTGCTCACCCGTCACTCAAATGTCACTCCCGTGGGGGGATGTTCGCCGCCGGACGTTGGCGCACAGTAGCCTCTCGTGTGACCACGTGTGTTAGCACCTGCTGGTTTGGGACGCGGCGATGCGTGCGGCTCACAAGCACCTCGTTGCTTAACACGGTGTTTTGTCCGTCCCCGTCCCCGGACCCCACACCCCAGGGGAAGCTCTACACGGTCAGGTACGGGGCCGACGGAACCAGACACACAGAAGGTATCGTGCAAATATTGTTGGAGCCCAGAACGGCCACAGGTATCGCACCCTCACTACGTGGTGATAGGGTTTTGACCCGGACTATTTTGTTTATTTTTCACAAAACCTACGAGGCGACATAGGTAATGGTTACGATAACCCCCGTTTTACAGATGAGGAACGAGGGGCCCATGACACAGGGTCTTACAGGCGGCGGCAGGCAGAGTAGAGCTGCCACCCGGAGCGGGGGTGGGCGAGATCTGGCCCCATGACTGCCCCCGTCACCACTGCACAATCTCGCCCTCTTATGCCGATTCAAATAGCATTTTACACACGCACGGGGCTCGACATGGAAACGAATTTCCTGGCGAACACTTCTCTAAAATAAAGACTTCTGCTGGTTGGGGAATCATTAACCCCCCCACGTGTTTTTTGGGGTCAAAGGCATCTTTGTATTCGGAATCTGTTTAAGCCGGTCTGTCTGTCCCTAAGTTCCCAAAGCCAGTTGCTATAAACCATTGTACCTCCAGACCTGGGTCCAGAAACAAAGCCACCAGGGAAGACACAGGGCCAGCCAAGTGAAGGAACCGTCGATATTTCTGTGTCCTCTGGCCAGCTGGGTCACCTTTCCCCCTCAAGGCCACCGCGTAAGTCACTGTTCATCTTGGGAGATCCAGCACTTCCCTGCTACGACCTGTCCCATCTGCTCTCCAAGGAGCATCAGCCATGTCCCCCGTCACTCAGGGCCCTACCAGGTACTCCCAGCACCGCGACTCTGGAGTCCTCTGGGGAGCGGGGACTTATGGCCCTGCTCGCCCTCCCTGAGAGTGAGGGCCGTGCGTGCCCATTGCCGTATCACTGGCACAACCGCTCCCATGTCTCGAGCACTTGCAGGTCCCAAGCCCTGTGCTGGGCTGAGTTTGGAGGTCATGTCTCCATTTAACCCTCAGGACAATCTTGTACAATGAGGAACGCAGGGTCTTAATTTTGCAAATGGAACAACCTAAAGCGCAGAGAGGGGAAGTAATTTGCCCGAGGTCACAGAGCCAGTCACCGAGGGACCCAGAATCTGAAAGTCAACTCAGAAGGGGCCTGGCATACGGATCATCGTGTTAGCTGATGCCAGGCACGGTGCCAAGGGCCCACGACAGCCCTGCAAGGAGGGCGGGCGACTGTACCCATCGTACAGATGATGAAACCGAGGCTCAGAGAGGCAGGTGGACGCGTCCCTGAGGTCACACGGCCAAGAAGGGAGGAGGGGTCGGAATCCAGAAGCGCTGTGCTGTGCCGTGGCACCACGCCGCTTTCAGCCTACTGCAGTTGCACATGTGTCACTTGTAAAGCAGCCCTGCGCGGACGTCTCACGTAGGCAGGGGGGCGTCGGCTTCACTTTTGTCTGCGACAAGAACCCGCGCTGTGATTCCCGAGAGGCAGGCAATCAATCAATCATCAATCAATCACACAGAACCAACAAACAAAAAGGTGGTTGATGGGCCTGGAGCTCGGTCCTGCGGTCAAGGTCGCAGCAGGCGTGCAGGAGTGTCTCCCGAGGGCGTCACCGTGATGGTCGCGAGCAGCCTGGGATGAAGGCCTGGAGGGGGAGCACCCGAGAGGCTTCAGTCGCAGACCTTCAGATTCCCTGCACACGGTTCAAAGAGGCTTTGGCTACACGTGTTGCCACGGGCCAGGGGGACGAGAATTTATTCTAACCCTCTCTCCAGGTGCTACAGCAGTCTGGGGGGGTGGGGGGCTAGGGTTCCCTAGGGTCCTCTCTCCTCAGGCCTCCGTCCGGGGTGGGGTGGGGAGGCCCCCGAGCTCACAGGACCTGCTCCGGATCACAGAGGAATCCGTTTTCCTAACCGAGCATCATTCCACATTTTGATTCACGTTTAGCTTTGAAAGCTGAGCTGCATCTGGATGGTTTGTTCTGACTAATGATGTCAGCTGTTCATACCAGGACTTAAAAGCCCATAGAGATAGTGCGAGGAGTACTCCGGGTGCCAAGGCTTTTTTTTTTTTTTTTTTAAGATTTATTTATTTATATGAGAGAGAGAGCGTGCACCAGTGTGCACGAACGGTGGGGAGGGGCAGAGGGAGAAGGAGAGAAGCAGACTCTCCGCTGAGCGGGGACCCCCCCAACACACACAGGGCTGGACCCCACGACCCTGAGATGGTGACCTGAGCCGAAATCGAGAGTTAGCTCCTTCACGGACTGAGCCACCCAGGCGCCCCTGGGTACCAAGGCTTTGACGGAGTTTTGTGGCTCCTTCCCCAATAGTCTCTGGATTGAATGCACTGATGAAAATGCATCCTCTGCAGCCCTTCCTCTAAACCCCACCAGGGGCCCCAAGGGACCCCCCCCCCCATACCAGCTCAGCAGAGGTAGTAAAGTGAGGTGGTCAGAGCCAGGGGTGATCAAATCCAGGTCCTCTGAGCCTCATTCCCCTCACGTGTAAAACGGCGATGCTTAGCAGTAACAGGAGTGAGGATTCAATAGGCCGAGGCCTAGAACAGGAGGTGGCCGAGGTCGGCTGAGCAGCAGACGGGGACCAAGAGGCGGAGGGACTGTAACGTGAGACCCACTGCTAGCTGAGGACTTCCGCATCCCCGACCTTGCACAGGCAGGGCAGGTAGGGCAGGGTTGGCTAAATAAGCAGGTTCCGCGGCTCCATTATGGACTCCCAGAGTCAGGATCTGGGGTGGGGCCCCGGATCTGTTTTAGCAAGCTCCCCGAGATGTCCTGATGCTCACAAAAGCCTCGGGTCCCGAGGCGCATCCCGAGTGTGGACCAAGGCAGAGCCCAGGAAGTCAGCTGGACTGGAGGATGTAGCGACAGGTGGGGGTGGAAGCAAGGGCAGGTGGAAGGAGGCCCGGGGCGGCCAGAGATGGATTTATTCCTCCACCAAGACTGCCTGCTGGCTCTGCCCGGGAGCTGCAGCCACGCGCGCCTCACGTGGCCTGTGGGTCAACTCAGCCAAGCGCTATCACCTTAGCAAGACTGGTGTTACTGGGCCAGGGTAGGTTCAACTCCCAGCTACACCACTTCCCGGCTCGATGAACTTGAGCAAGTTATTGCAGTTGAGCCGTAAAAATGGGTCTCATAAAACGTCTGGCTTCGCTAACGCAGCTGCCAGGAGGGGGTCACGAGCTCGCGTGGGTAGGGGATGTGACACACGCCGGGTGGCCGTCACACGGTTAGTGCGGAAGGCGCTCGGACTTCACGTTGCTTCCACTTTAGGTCTGGGGATGCATTTCCTGACAAGTGAGACACGTTCCTCAACCCGAACGGCCGGGGGAGGGAGGACACGGCTCTCTGGGGCGTCCGGCCGGGGAGCCTGTTTCCCTCGGGCCGTGTTTACCTCTTTCTGCCTCAGCTACCACGTGGCTCCCCCAAGATGCTCCAGTCGTATCCACTTGCTGAGCTCCGCGCAGGTAAGCAACGGGGTCTCCGGCTGCCAGGGCGGCCCAGCTCTGCCACCTGAGTGGGGGTGGCGTGCAGGCTCCTTCTCTGCACTGGGTCTCAGTTTTCTCGCCTGTAAGGTGGACGTGATACTGGAACCCTGCCGTAGCGCATTGCCGTGGGGGCTTACGTCAAACACTTAAACCAGGTGCGCCCGGTGCCTCGCTCATAGTAAGTACTTAACAAATGTCGTCACAGACTTCGTGGGTAACTATTACCTCCCGAGTAGCCTGTGTCGCTCTCTCTCCTGCCAGGGACTGTGAGCCCCCAAGACCACAGGACCCTTGTCGGACAAAACGACATCCAAACAGGCATGCAGAGGCCTCAGGATGCTCCGCGGCATCCCTGACCAGGGAGGGGGCCCGTGGCTGTTCAGGCCCCCTTCCCACACGGCTGGAAGTCCCTCGATGGTGACAGGAGGTTCTTTCGGGCTGTTTGGGGTGTGCTGTGGCGTTAAGTGGCTGGGGGAGAACAGATGGCAGCAGCTGGAAGTTTCCTCCTCTGCCTTCCACCTCCGGCCGAAGTGGGTTCAGATTTCAAGGGGACGTCCGCGGGGGCATTCCCAAGGCCCAGGATGGGTGAGTGGAGCCACGAAGGACACGGGTTCAGCCCGTCTGTGTCCCTCATTTCAGAAGAGAAGGTAGGAGCCATGCAGGAGGGAGGGGAGCCAGAGGCAATGGTTTTAACCATCGTGGGTGGGACACGAGCCCTAGGGAGAGGCTGTGGATGCCTCCCCCCAACCCATCAGGGCGGGCATTCTCATCCACGAGGGACAGAGACCCAGGAAAGTGCGGCCCAGAGGGACTTGTCCAACGTCCCTGACGGCAAGGGGCTGCACCAGGACTCAAGCCGTGTCCCTACGGCTCTAACACCCGAGTTCTTACATTTGCCTCCTGCCGGGGGCCATATCAGGCTATCTTAAGGTGGGGGGCGGAGATAAAACACAAAAACAAAAATTCCAAAATCAGGACAAACCCCTTACAGAAGCACAGGGGCCCCAGGGAGACCCCTTCCATACTCGTCACCGGTTGAGCGCACACGGGCCCTCCCTCCAGTCTCAAACCCACTGCCCTTGCAGTTCAGCAGCTTCCCAGGATGAGCTGTCCTGCCAGGCCGTGTCCTCTGTCATAAGACCATGCACATCACCCCGGCAGCCTCCGCTCCACCCACCCCTCTCCTTCCTACTTCCTAATTATAGTGCGAGGCTCACTATTGTCCTGGTGACTTGGTCTTGAAATCTCCTGCACCCCTGGGCATTCTCTCTGCTTCTCACTCCATCCCCCAACACGCGCGTGTGCATGCATGCGCACACACACACACACACACACACACACCCCTCCAGGTCTCAACTGGCAGCTGAGGGTTGTCTCCGACCCTGCAGAAGCATCTTATTTGGACTGTGGAGGGTTATTTATATTATGTAATGTGGAACGGTAGCCATTATCGAGAGCATCGGTGATCTCATATATAAAACTTGAAAATCTGGTAAGCCGGGCCCCAATTCTCACATATTACAAGCAGCTGGTGCTGAGTCAGAGCCGTGTCCCATGGAAGGGGCCTGCCTTCCACTTTGCCATGATCCCCACCGCTCCCTGATGCCTCACACCCGGCCTGACTCTCCTTAACACGCCCTGCTGCCTCTCAGATACCTGCGATTGCAACCCCTGTCCCCTTCCACATTCGGTTGGTCCCAAATTCATTTCTTCTCCCTTCCCAAAGTCTTTCTTTGGACCCCATCCACCTCCTTCCTGCTTCTCAGCCCTGGTTGATTGTGATAATTATTATAACACACTTCTCTAAGGCTTTCTCAGCCCCCAAGGCTCGGTCCAGCCATGCCAACCCTCCGGCCACAGTGTCTACCAAAGCTTCAGGGGAGTCCCTCACCACCTATGGGATGTGGTCCAGCTTTTCCCCGAGTGTCCTGACCGCCCCCCTCCCCCCCATTCAAGCTTACCTCTACACCAGTGTTCTTGGAGCACCTGCTTTGTGCAGAACCCAGTACCAGGCACCATCGGTACAGGGTGGAGAGAAATGTGCTTTCTCCCAGGAGAAAGATCAGTGTGATGTGAGGGACGTGTCCAAGGACGGGAAACAGTCCTGCTGTCACAACTCCAGTCACATGGGTCTGCCTTCTGTCCCCTGCACACTGTCCGGTCTCCCTGCTTTTGCTTTCTCCCCTCCCCCAGCTGACCCTGAAGGCCTAACCTTCCACACCCAGCTCCCATGCCCCTTCCTCTTGAAGCCTCCTCCCAGGGCCAGTGAGAAACAGCTCGCCTGCTCTTGAGCTGTGCGAATGCCGGTTGTTTGTATGAGCCACTCGATCCTGGCCATTTGGAGGGGTCTGGAGGGGGTGATTTTCATGCCACGTTCTCTAACTATGTTTGAAGTTAGGCAGGCAGGGCTTAATACCTGTGTTCTTCTTATCACTGCCTCTGCATTTTTACATCTCCCTGGGACTTGCCTAACACTGGGCACGGAGCTATATCACAAGTGTCTCAACGAGTCTCCCTGACTTCATTCACTCAACTAATGTTCACTGAGCAATACTGGGCGCCAGGTGGAGGAATGAACACAGTGATGAGCAACACAAGGCCTGGGAGATGCAATGTAAGGGATGGACCAAGAATGGTTCAGAAAAGGAAACAGAATGTAAGCGTAAAGGTGAAGGTGATTGAGGAAAGCCTCTCAGAGAAGGAAACATTTCAGTTGGGACCCACAAGGTAGCAGCACAGCAGGATGGGAAGGTGGGAGGAGTCTCAGATGGAGACAGCAGTCAGTGCAAAGGCCCCAGGCAGGAATAACCTTGGAAGACGGGCAAGGCACGGGGGCAGCAGGGAGCCAGTTAGGACGGTACCGCCCTAGCCCAGGGCAAAGGTGACAAATGGAGATGAACTTATTACAGATTTGATTTTAACCCGAGCAATCAAGAGGAAGCTAGGGCGCTGTTAAGAACCGAATTAAAAAAAAAAAAAAAAAAAAAAAAAGAACCGAATTTAAATCCACGTGTTGAAGCCCTGACCCCCAATGTCATGGTATTTGGAGATGGGGCATTTGGGAGGTAATCGGGGTTAGAAGAGGTCATGAAGGCGGGGCCCTGATCCGATGGGATTAGTGCCCTTACACGAAGAGACTCGAGAGAGCTTGCTCTCTCTCTCTCTGTCCACACACATGAACCAAGGAGAGGCCATGTGATGAGACAGCAAGAAGGCATCTGTCTGCAGGCCAGGAAGAGAGCCCTCGTGAGGACCTGACCACGCGAGACCTTGATCTTGGACCTCCCAGCGCTGTAAGAAAATAAGTCTCTGTTATTAAGCCACCCAGTCTATGGTATTTGTTACAGCAGCCTGAGCTAATACAGATCCTTTACGGAGATGGGGAAAACTCCGCAAACAATGAATGATTCCATCTGTCTCTAGGATGAAAAATCTGAGCTGAGACTGAGATAGCAAAATAGTGAGATCACGTCACTGAAGCCAAGAGAGGTGTGTCTAAGGTGTGGAATGCTGCTTTCGCTCCGAGACGCCCCGTGTGCCCTGGCACCTCTGCCGAATGTTGAAAGCTATTCTCCAAAGGCCCCCCGCCAGCCTTCCCTGATTTCTGACCATTAAAAATCATCATTTCCTTTCTCACCCTTCCAGCAGCTGAAACGCAAAACCCTGTTTTCCTTATTGCTGCTTTTGCTTGGTTTGGGAATAACAGCTTCTTTAAAAGCACACTTCAAAGCCAAAGTTCCTTTTATCAACCAGCCTGGCCCAGGAGGGCTGCTTTCATCCTCGGAGGAGCAGACATTGTGAAATCTTCCAGCTTGCTTTCTTGGAAAAGCGGTTGGTTCTGTCACGCAGACCACAGCAATTCACTGAGTGTCAAAATGACAGGCATGAGCGGAAAGATGGAAATGTTCCAAGAAAACAACAAAGATTCCAGATGCAAGAAAACGTTTTGGGATGCAACAGGGCTGGAGGTTAGAATGGTCTTGACGGAATCATTGGTAGTTAAAGGTGGAATTTGTGAAATGCGCCTAAAGAAGAAATAGGCTACTGATACTTTTTTGTTGCTGTTGAAGAACCTCTTTAAAAAAAAAAAAATCCAAGTATAATTAACATAGTGTTATATTAGTTTCAGGTGTACAACGTAGTGATTCAGCAATTGTATACACCACTCAGGACACATCACAACAGGCGCACCCCTTAATCCCCTTCACCTATTTCCCTCTGGACAAACCACCAGTTTGTCCTCTATGGTTGAGTCTGGGTTTTGTTTGTTTGTTTGTTTGTTTGTTTCTTTTTTTCTTTGTTTTATTTCTTAAATTCCACATATAATTGAAGTCATATAGTATTTGGCTTTCTCTGACTGACGTAATTTCACTTATTATAGTGTCTAGCTCCATCTATGTTGTTGCAAATGGCAAGATTTCATTCTTTCATACGGCTGAGTAATGTTCCATTGCCCACAGACACATCTTCTGTATCCATTCACCCATCGATGGACACTTGGGCTCTTTCCATAATTTGGCTATTGGTGATCATGCTGCTATAAACATTGGGGGGCACACATCTTTTTGAATTAGCATTTTCATTTTCTTTGGGTAAATAACCAGGAGTGGAATTACTGAATCATATGGTAAGTCTACCTTTCTTTGTTTTTTTGTTTTAGTTTTTGTTTTTTCTTTCTTTCTTTCTTTCTTTCTTTTTTTTTTTTAGGAACTCTATACTGTCTTCCACAGTGGCTGCACCAGTTTGCATTCCCACCAACAGTGCAGGAGGGCTCCTTTTTTCCCCCTCATCCCCGCCAACATCTGTTGTTTCTTGTGTTTTTGATTTTAGCCACTCTGACAGGTGTGAGGTGATATCTCATTGTGGCTTTGATTTGCATCTCCCTGACGATGAGTGATGTTGAGCATCTCTTCATGTATCTATTGGTCTTTTTTGGATAAATGTCTGTTCATGTATGTCTCCTGCCCGTTTTTAAATTGGGTTGTTTGGTTTATTGGG
The DNA here is from genome assembly GCF_011100685.1 of Canis lupus familiaris. Taxonomy (NCBI): domain Eukaryota; kingdom Metazoa; phylum Chordata; class Mammalia; order Carnivora; family Canidae; genus Canis; species Canis lupus. The sequence goes on from NC_049223.1 coordinate 81,773,431, forward strand.
GGTGTTGAGTTGTATCAGTTCTTTATATATTTTGGATACTAACCCTTTATCAGATATGCCATTTGCAAATATCTTCTCTCATCCAGTAGGTTGTTTTTTGTTGTCTTTTTGTTGATGGTTTTCTTTGCTATCCAGAAGCTGCTTTTTTTTTTTTTTTTTTTTTTTGGTGTAGTTCCAGTAGTTTGTTTTTGCTTTTATTTCCCTTGCCTCAGGGGACACATCCAGAAAAATGTTGCTACAGCCAATTTCTCAGACATTTCTGCTTTGCTCTCTTCTAGGATTTGTAGGGTTTCAGGTCTCACATTTAGGTCCTTAACCTGTTTTGAGTTTGTTTTTGTGTATGGCGTAAGAAGTTTCATTCTTTTGCATGGAGCCATCCAGTTTACTCAACACCATTTGTTGATGAGATGGTCTTTTTCCCACTGTACATTCTTGCCACCTTTGTCATCAATTGAAAATAAAAGTGTGGGTGTATTTCTCAGCTCTCTATTCTGTTCCACTGATCTAATGTGCCCATTTTTGTGCCAGTACCATACCGTTTGGTAGTACATCTTGATATCTGCGAGTCTGATACCTACAATTTTGTTCTTTTTCAAGATTGAGCAACTGATCTTTATTTATTTTTTAAATTTCATTTATTTATTCATGAGAGACACAGAGAAGCAGAGACATAGGTAGATGGAGAAGCAGGCTGCCTGCAGGCAGCCCGATGTGGGACTCAATCTCAGGACCCCAGGATCACGCCCTGAGCCGAAGGCAGACGCGCTTAATTGCTGAGCCACCCAGGCACCCCAAGCAACTGATCTTTATATGAAATAATGCTTGGAGTATGAATGGAGACACAAGAAAAGCAAGTCTGGTTTTCATGATGTGGGAAAACAACATATGTAAAAATATGGCCAGGTTCAGGCCCAGATTCCTAAGAAGAAAGAGAGGACTCTGGGCTTATCTGACATACCCCCAGACATGTCTATGCCAGTTATTAACTGTATTAAGTGCCATATGTTATGCACGCCAGAAGTTTATGATACATTAGGTCATTCAGTCCCCAGGCCCTTCCGTGAGGAAGGCAGGCATTATGCCCATTTTACAGATGAGTCAACAGTATCAGATCAGGAAGGATAAGCCACTTGCCCACGATCACAAAGCTACTAACCAGAATTTAACTCACATCTGTCTGGCCCCAGAGTGTACTTTCTGCTTCATATGTCAGGAGTTCCAAACTTGGCTGGATGTCTGAATCAACTACAGGGCAAGTTAAAAATCTAGATTCCTGGGTTCCCATCAGAGGCCTGAGCTGGGGCCTGGGAACCTCTGTTTCTGTAAGTTTCCTAACAGTTCTAATCCAGCTGATTGATGCTCTGAGCAGAGGATCGATGGGGTGGGCCACATCTGTGCCAGCCAGAAGGTCCTGCTGGGAGAGCTGGGAAACCCACAGCCAAGGGCCTCCCCCTCCCCAAGCACCCATGAGTTCAGGGAGGTAGCTCCATGGCAGGGACTGATTCATCTGTTATGATAACTTATGTTGTGCCAACTTGATAAAGCTGGAATTGCTTCCCAGAATCTGCCTTCCTATCAGCTCTAGGTTAGGAGTTTGTGGGAAATCTGGAAGTTTGTGGGAAATCTGGAAAGTGGAAGTGAAGAAGTAGCCAGCCATCATGCTCTTGAGGTAGATGCAGTTATGGACAGGCACCATGGGGGTCAGGCAGGTTTGAGCCCATCCTGCTATCTGGTCTGTGTCCAGCTCCTCCCTCTGACTGCTGGTCCTGCTGACCGACAGTGTCCCCAGGCTGCCACCAGGCACCTAGCTAGGCACCCACCAGGCAATAGCTGCCCACGGGCTTCTATGTGGTCTCACTTTGATGGCTGGACATCCTGGTCTCTTGGGTCCCATTTCACCTTCACTTCTACCCCTCCTCCCGGTATCCCCCACCCTCCCATAACTGGGCAAGATCTAATTCTTATAATAAATCCCAAATTCCATTGGTCATAGTGGCCCAGCTTCCTGAGTTCAGGCTGGATGAGCTCATCATCTGCCCTTTCCTGCAGACCTTTCAATCTTAGACAGTGGTTCTCCGAATGTGGTCCTGGACCGACAGCATTAGCACCACGGGAGCCTGTTAGAAATGCAAGTTGTCAGACCCCAACCCTCCAGACCGACTGAAGGAGAAATTCCGGGGGAGCTTCCGACACGTGCTGAAGTTTAAGGATCTCTCCTGTTGGCATTTAACAAGCCTTCCTCCATTTCCTGTCGAGGATGACGAAAAGGTCCTGGAAATACATCTATGGAAAATATGTTGTATTCTTGATATAATTTTATTATATGAATTTCTGAGGCCTGTCTGTGAGCGCTGGCCTTTACTGAGACATCGTGCTAAGGCTTCGCAAGCTTAGCACCACTTCATCCTCACCCCCACCCGACAGAGATGACATTAAATTATTTCTATTTAATCGAGGTGGAATCCAAATAGTCTGACTCAGACTCCACATGTTTCCCAATATGCCATTATGCCCAGAACCCTGCCGTTATTTCTGTGCAGCAGACAGAAGCCAGACATCAGCCGGAGCGCCCCTGGGCCGACACTTAAAAGCAGTGTCTCAGACACTTGGCAGTGCCCTGTCCTGCAGCAGAGGCCAGGGGGAGGCCGGACCTCCCCAGCACACTGGCCTGCTCACAGGTCCACGACCCCAGGCCCGCTGCCATAAAGCCCCCACCTCTGGCCACTGGAAATGGTTCATCTGGATATGGAGTGGGCTCATCAGAATGGGAAGATTTTTTTTTTTTGGGGGGGGAAGACTTTTAAAAAGCAATTAGGACAATAACAGCATCTAAAACTGTATTGAGCATCTACTGTGTGCCAAGTACTTTCTACACATAGCTCATTTACTCCTCATAAAATCCTAAAACTCTCCTCCCATTAGGGGATGTTCAGCAATTGGCCAACTCACTGCAGTCATGAGGGCCAGCACTTGAATTTAAATCTGTAACTTTAATACATGTTTCTCTATAGGAAATTTAGAAATGGTCAATATTCACATTTTTACACTCTTAGTATCTTTTTTAAAATTAAAAAAAAATGGACTGGCTTTGTAATCTGCTTTTTTTGCATTACTAGATTAGAACGGTCTATGTCTCTCAAGGTCTCCATCACCACCATGTTTAACAGCCATGTGGCATTCCCATGGGTGGATGTACCATAGTCTATTGTCCAGGTCTTTATGTTGGACATTTGGGTTGTTTCCATAAGAAGACACTTCAACTCGGGAGAAACGTTGTAACCAGGGTGCTGAAATTTAGCAAAACAAGCGGCAACATGGGGCAATCAGCTCTGCACAGATGACATCTGTGGCAGAAAGATCCAAGCGTCAGGCATCAACACAGTTGACATACATTTATTTCAGGTGCACACTTTTGGGGGAAAGGGCTTTTACTTATATGTGCAGAAGACGAGGTAAAAACGTCTCTGAGATTTACCCAGCTTGCTCCTTAGCCAGAGGAGCTTGATCCCTTGGCAATGAGGCCCCAATGTTCTCCAGAACGCCCTGTTATCTCCCTACTTCTGGTTCTGAGGTGACACACCAGGTCAATCTAGCTAAAAGCCAGTGCTCTCATTCCTCACCATGATGTAGTGATTAAGAATACAGACTCTGGAACCGGCCTACCTGGGCTTAAAACCCGTCTCTACAGCTAGGGGGTAGTGTCATTAGCTCGCCAAGGCCTTGGAAACCAAGTGCTGGAGATGGACGAAGCCTGGGTCCCTGAATAACCCACCCAGCAGGTTACGTTGTGACCTGTCCTGAGTCCTTGAGATGTGAGGCTGTGTGCACAGTAGCTAGCCTACTCCTGCCTCAGTTTCCCCATGTCACTAGACTGTTATGAAGATCAATGGATTATGAGTTAATATACTCAAAATGCTTAGAATAGCTCCTGGCACACTGCTGTGTGCATTTATCTTTTTATTTTTTTATTTTTTTTTTGCTGTGTGCATTTAAACTGACATTGGAAATACCTCGTGAGGTCAGACCCCCTCTCCAGCTTGCCAGCCAGGATCTGCCTCCCAGGGCCACCCCAAAACAAGGGTGTGGGGGGGGCTGTTGGTTCTGCACCCCCAACTCCATCAAGAATATTGACCCCATAAAGGGTCATTTCCCCCAAACCTTCATGACTTACGACACCGACCAGTTATGGCTCTTCTAGCTCCCAGGAATTTCCCTAAAATCTTTTAAAATGTTTTTCTGCCTGAAATCCTCTTTTCGGAAGCAAGTTTTTCTCCTCCTTCCTGTGAGAAGTTCCCAGTAAATGGGTAAATGGGTAACTCCGTCCCGGGCAAGAGCGTGCATGTGTTCTAAAGCTGCCAACACACTTCCCCACAGGCAATGAGTCAGTGAAATGCGGAGGGAAGAGCTCGGTGAAGTTCACGGCCGCTGGCTCGGCCAGGCGCAGCTCCCCTTGTCCCCTTGTCCCCCTTGTCCCTCCGGGACAACACTACTCAATCAACAGCTCCGTCGGCTTCCAACCATAAAACTAGGGACTGATGATCCGTAAATTCAGAACTGGTCCCCCCTCCCCAGCTAATTACACATTTAACTACTTTTTAATCAGTAAAAGGTTGCTTCTCTCATACCCTCTGCTATGCCTTTTTGTGTGTTTCTTCGTGTGTGTGTGTGTGTGTGTGTGTGTACACAGGCCCTTAATGAAAACTGACCCTCCACAGAAAAATGCAGAGATGGAAGTTTCCCGTAAAATTTTAGGGGGTTCGTGGGTCTTCAAAGGCAATCTGAGGACCCTGACATGAGCAATTACTAGTTTAAAAGTACCCAACAATTTCAGAACGATGCTGACAACACTTGAATATCAAAAAGCAGCATTTAAAAGCATCTTAGACACCCAGAAAATGTCTGGAAGCCTATGCCAGAAACCCTGAGCCGGGCTCTCTCTGAGAAACGAGACTGGGCTTCTGAGATGAGAGGGAGATTTATCTGTTTTCATTGGGGAGCCCTTTACAGTGTGTGAAATTAAAAAAAAATTTTTACCATGTGTAAAATTTTTTTTCTAATTAAATCAAGAGTCAAGAAAAAAGTTATTTAGGTTAAGACCTAGACACAACCCACTGCGACTGTCATTCCTGCAACATGGGGAAGGGACAGGTCACCAATGCTAAAAAGGTCCGCTTACCTCCTCCCAGAGCAGTGGGGCCCTTTTTTTTTTTTTTTAGAGATTATCATCCAGCTTTATTCACCAGTTACATATGATTTACTCTCAAAGGCTGAGAATGATATAAAAATATGTTCCTAGTTTTGAGCACAAATGCAAAGGTAGTTTTAATGAACATATTGCTTCCTAAGGTGACCATCTGAAGATATAAGTTCTGGTGTTCTTTTAAAAAGAAATCAGTCTCACTGCTTTATAATTTTGATATTTGAATTAGTTATGGTCAGTGAACGTTAATCACAACTTTGAGAAAATAAATTTAAAAATATTAGCTGGTGGAATTGAACACACAGTTCCTAAGATTATCTTGAAATATTTCAAAATCAGATTTTATAGTTTCAACTCTCTAGGAAAAAAAAAATGGAGAAAATCCTATCATTTTATTCAGATTCAAGTTCAAACATTTCTTTTAAACCACAGTTCTCAGAACATACTTTCATTGCCAAACTCTTTCCAAGGGGTAGGGGTGGCGTGACGCTGTTTCTCCTGGGCGTCCAACATCCAACATTAAAGTGCCAAGTTGAGGGAGGGGGTTATTCATAATCTACCAGGTCCCTACACAGGAGGAGTTGGGCAGTTCAGGGGTGTGCGCTCAACCCAGTCTGCTCTGAGCCCGGCCGGGGGTGATGAAGACAGTAAATGCTAGAACAAAGCTGGAATGTAGAGGGAGGACACGCAGAGGAGGATAAACAGCCTCCCACCACAACCCTGTCCAAGTTCAAGGAGAGTGGCTCGGCATTTATCAGGTCGAAGAGCGTGTAATTGCCTTTTCTGTGGGCAAAGGGGCGGCCGGAGCCCGGTATTTCCTTGGCTGAGCTGAGCACCACTGAGGCTGTGCACGGAAAGCTCCCGGCGCTGGGAGTGCACACAGCAGGTGCTCAGCAAGAGTCAGTGCACACAGCAGGTGCTCAGCAAGAGTCTCCTGCTCCCCTCCCCGGATCTGCAGCCCGAAACTTTGGCCACTTGGTAGGAAGATCCGCTCACCAGACACACCAGGCAGTCCCACTCCAAGGGATCTGCTCAAGAGAGACGGAAAACGTTTACGTTCATATTAAAACCTGCGCGTGAATGTTTATGGCAGCGATCACCCCAAACCAGAAACAATCCAAATATTCTTCAACAGGTGAAGGGTCAAATGGATCTACATTTGTTACATCCGAGCAATGGACAATCCCAAAGCGTGATGCTGGGTGAAAGCAGCCGGACTCCAAAGGCTTCCTACTGTGGGATTCTATTTGTGTGACGTCCTGGCAAAGGCAAAACTCTAAGGATGCCCAACACCGGTGGCTGCCGAGGACCAGGGGGGCAGCACCAGGGAATTTGGGGTGTAATGAAACTTTTTAAGAAAGATTTTTATTTATTTATTCATGAGAGACACACAGAGAGAGGCAGAGACACAGGCAGAGGGAGAAGCAGGCGCCCTGCAGGGAGCCCGATGGGGGACTCAGTCCCGGGACCCCGGGATCATACCCTGAGCCAAAGGCAGATGCTCAACCGCTGAGCCCCCCAGACATCTCTAATGAAACTTTCCCATATCTTGATTGTGGTGGCAGTTACACACCTGTATGCGTTTATCAGCACTGGAGAACTATACATGAGAAAGGGTGAGTTTTCCCGTTTGTAAATTTAGAAGGATGTACATGACATGATGACATAGATGACACAGCGCTGGGAGGGTGGCGTCTTAGCTCGGGCTGCTGTAACAAGCACCACGCACCGCGCGGCTCTACCAACAGACATAGGCTCCTCCCCGCTCCGGAGGCTGCAAGTCTCGGGTCAGGGTGAGGGCCTGCCTCCTGGCTGTGGATGGCAGGTGGCCTTCAGGCTGTGTCCTGGGTGCTCTCTCTCTCTCCTCTCCTCCTAAGGGCACTAATCCCATCATGATAGACTCCCTCGAGACCTCACCTAAGCTAAATTCCTCCCAAGGCCCCGCCTCCTAATACCATCACCCTGGGAGAATGAATTTGGGTGGGGACAAAAACACAGCCCGTAACAAGTGGCTTTCACAGGTGCAGACCAGTGAGCTGCTGTGTTTTCACCATGTTCACCTCTCAGCTTTTTCAGCCTGGGAAGGGAGAATCAGATGCTCAAAGTTAAAATCATCAAAGGACCACCTGGACCAGGGGCCAACCTATGCAAGCCCTCCAGAGCTCACAAATACCCTACCTCCCAGTCACCCTTGGGGGAGCCACTACAACCCCAGGGGATTTTTTAAAAAAGAAAACATTTTCCTCTTATTATAAAACCAATGCTTCTTTATTAAACAAACATTAATAAATCTAGATTAACAGAAAGGATATGAAAATCACCGATAAGCTCGCCATCTGTGACTACTGATAACATCCATGGTGTTCAGACTTTCTTGTGTTTTGTAAGCAAACATACTTTTTTCTTTTCCTTTCCTCCCCTTCCCCTTCCTCTTTTCTTTTCTTTCCTCTTCTTTTCTTTCTTTTTTCTTCTTCTCTTTCTTTCTTTCTTACAAAAATGAGATCTTACTGTAACACGGCTTGGTGACCTAACTTTTAAAATGTTGCTATATAACGAACAATTTTGCACATCATCAGAATTCACTGAAACCATAACTTCTAATGGTTGAGGAATATTCTGGTATGTGAAGGACTCATCATTTACATAACTAACCAGTCGTTTATGGCCAGACACATGGTTGGCTTCTAATTTTATTGCTATTTTTAAAAATAACAGTATTGAAACCAACCCCTTACACAATCGTGTTTCCTCTGGATAAACTCTTGGTATTGAAACTGCTGTGTTTTTTTAAGCTTTGAGATGCATTTCAGACTGTCCTCGTCCCCACCATGAGCTCATGAAAGATGAGCACTCTTTAACTTAAAATTTTGAAACATTTAAAACATTTAAAATTTCATATATGAATGATGGTATTGGGTTTTTCAAAAAGATTTTATTTATTTATTCATTCATAAGAGACACAGGGAGAGACAGAGACACAAGCAGAGGGAGAAGCAGGTTCCCCATGGGGAGCCCAATGCGGAACTCGATCCCAGGACCCCAGGATCATGACATAAGCCAAAGGCAGACTCTCAACCACTGATCCACCCAGGCACCCTGATGGTATTAAGCAGCATTTTCTTTAATATGATGAGGGTGAATGTTGGGGTTTTTTCCCCCATGTGCTTACTGGCTAAGGACATTTCTCCTTCTCTGCCTCCCCCGCCTTCTCCTTCTCTTTCTTCTCTTTCATCTTCTTTCTTGAGCTCTGACCTCCAATGCTTCTTGATGTGATGCAATGACAACTATACCACAGCATATGTGAAAATTTCTTGCCATAAAAGTTTAAAACTCAACCAGCCATGAGGTGAAAAGCAAACAATGAAGACATCAGCTTCATCTCTTCAAATGTATCAGTGCCACGGGAGACCAAACACACTTTGGGGACTATCTTGGAATAAAGGAGACTATCAGTCACCTGTTGCGATGAGCACGGGGTGTTGTACAGAAGTCCGCATCACTATATTGTACACCTGAAACTATTATTACACTCTAGGTTAACTACCCGAAATTTGAATACAAACTTAATAAAAATAAAATCAGTGGTTGATCCTGATATTATGGGGACTCTTGAATACAGACAATTAATTAGAAAACATTGGTGTATCATGGTTACATTTCTTGATTGGTTTTTTTTTTCTCTTCCCCCCACCCCTACATGCTTTTTGGCCAACAGCATCTTTTCCTTATTCCATTTCTTTTGTTTGTTTTTTGTTTTTCCATTTCTTGAGGGACTTTGGCTTTTCATACTAAGTGGAAAAACTCGGTCTGTGTTTAGAAAACAGCCCCTTGTCCACCCCCTGTTGCAAATGTTGCTCCAGTGTATCATCTGCTGTACTGAAGCTTTTTAATTTAATTTAATTTTTTAAAATTTTTTTAAGCTTTTTAATTTTAGGAGCCTAATCTATCAACCATTTTCAGTCATTTATTTTATGATTTTACTTTTGACTATCATCCTTTAAAAGCCCCCTCCCAAAAGGGGCTCTAGTAATTCTACAGTGGGGAAGTCTTACAGACACCACTTTTAACCAAATGACCAAGGTCAGCACCACAGGTTGAGTCATGTTGCTATATATGAGGTAAATCCCAACATGATGCAATGATAAGGATACTTCACCACTGTCGTATTCTTTCCCCAAACCCCAAATCCCAGTCTAATTATGAGACATCAGACAAACCTGAAGTTAGGGACATTCTACAGAATACTGACCAGTACTCCTCAAAGCTTTCAAGGTCACAAAATTCAAGAATACCCCTAGAAACTGTGATAGGCCATGAGAGACAAAGGAGACAGGACAACTGAATGCAGTGTGGTGTCTTGAAATGGATCCCAGAGCAGAAACAACAACAAAATAACCTGGTGAAATCCAAATAAAGTCCACCATTTTGTGAGCGGTAATTCGAATTCCTCAGTTTTGTTATGTACATGTTAGGTAAGGTAAGCTGAGTGAAGGATATAGGAAAGCTGTATGATTTCTGCAACTTTTCTATAAATTATAACATTATTCCAAAATAGAGTTTGGGTGTGTGTGTGTGTGTTTTTTTTTAAGAGTTTTGGGGCAGCCCGGGTGGCTCAGCGGTATAGCGCAGCTTTAAGCTCGGGGCGTGATCCTGGAAGTCCGGGATCGAGTTCCACGTCGAGCTCCCTGCATGGAGCCTGCTTCTCCCTCTGCCTGTGTCTCTGCCTCTCTCTCTCTCTCTCTCTCTCTCTCCCTGTGTCTCTCATGAATAAATAACATATTAAAAAAAAAAAGAGTTTTGTTTAGGACAGAGAATGGTCTAGGCAGAAAAGTAGAAGGAATAGAAGAGAAAACCATCATAGTTCATGGCTGTGGGTGGGGGTGTAGGAGGCAGGTGGAGGTGGGCAGTGGTTCTGGTTCTTTACAACTCCTCCATTGTTTGGGGGGAGGAGCTGGGGCAGAAGCAATGGGTCTGGAAGGGGAAACTGAGCCTGAACTCTAAGGAGTCCAGTATTTAGGAGACTCCAGTCTTTAGAACTTTGAAGGCTGAGTGTCTTAGTTTAGCCTTGATCCTGTAGGCAGTTGAGGGAGTGGTAAAGATTTTACTTCTTTATTAGATTCTTGATTTCACTTATTTGTGTCCTAATTTACTAATTCCTTGCTCCACCCCAATGAAATGTCAGCTCCACGAGAGCAGGGACCATGTCTCCTTGATGTCTCCCAAACCCAGAACACCTGGCCTGTAGAAAAAACTCAATAAATACTGGCTGAATGAATGAGTCTTACTTCCAAAATGACTTTTAAGAAGAAATTGTACAAAAGGTTTCTCCCATCCCATCCTTCACATCTAGTATCTGCCCATGTGAATTAAGCTCTTCTCTATCTTGGGGCCTTTACTCAGGCTGTTGCTTCTTCCAGGTGCCCCCTTTTCTGCTGCTGACCTTCTGCCCCTCTTCAGATTTCAGCTTAGATTCAGCTTTCTGAAAGCCCGTCCTTGACACTCTAGGTCTGGGTGAAATTTCCTCTTCTGGCTCCTGGGCTACCTCATCACTGTCGGCAGAACTGCGATGGTGCCTTTACAGCCAGCTCCCCACCCCCGCCCCCCAGGCTGATCAGCCCCATCTGGGGGGCGGGAGCTGGCCCTCTAGCTCACCCTGGCACACAGAACATACCGGTACGTTAGTTAAAAGTCACAGCTTGTGATGAGCCAAAGATAATGTTCCCCCACCACCATAGAAGAATTTGCACCTGTCACTATTTGAAACCAATGACCCAAGGACAACTCTGATACATAATTGCTATCATCCAAACTGCAGTTAATTAAGACATAATATTTGAAAGCGTGTTTTATTTATTATTTTTTTGAAAGCATGTTTTTAAATCAGATCCTCCTCTACCACGTGTCAATGAACAATGCCTATACCCTAGCCAGTATGGGCATACCTCAGAGATCAGGTTCAGTTCTAGACCGCTGGAAGAGAGTGGATATGGCAATAAAACAAGTCAAATGAATGTTTTGGTTTCCCAGTGTATACAAAGTTATGTTTACAACATACTGGAGTCTAGTAAATGTACAACAGCATTGTGTCTAAAAAAAACAATGTACATGCCTTAATTGAGAAGTCCTTTATTGCTAAAAAATGCTAACCATCATCTGAGCTTTCGGCAAGATCACTGATCACAGGTCACCATACAAAGTAATAAGGAAAAAATCTGAAATATTGCAAGAACTACCAAAATGTGACAGGGACCCGGTAGTGAGCAAATACTGTTAGAAAAATGGCACCAACAGACTTGCTGGACACTAGGTTGCCACAAATCTTCAATTTGTAATAGACACAGTTTCTACAAAACATAATGAAATGAGGTATCCCTCTGCAAGCCCAGCCAGTAGGCGTGGGGAAAATGTAGAACAAGGTTAAGGTAGGTAAATTCTCTTTCTCTCTCTCTCTCTCTCTCTCTCTCTCTCTCTCCTCTCTCTCCCGGACCAGATATGGAGAGGACAAAGTGGCAAAGACATAAAATTCACCAAGAATTAGAGCCACCTGGTTCTACACCCTGAGTCAAAGAAACAGCAGAACCTTCTGGAGACAACCAGAACTGTACATCCTGTGAGGCCACAGTCTTTAAGAAAGGAACTCACCTACCACGGTGAGTCCTCACCCTGGATCTGCCAGGATTTGCCGGGTGACCTTGGGCCCATCACCTCTTGGATGCTTCCATTAGTGAAGCTCTGGGGACATTAAAAAAAGAAGAAATGCCAAAATGGACTTACCAATCCTGTGATGGGTTTTAGATGCTGGCATTGAACAAACTAATATTTTGTGCACCGTAGCAATATAAACTGAGCCATTAGCATGACAGTTAATGGGTTTTATGATAAACATGAATTCCTAGTGTACATTAACAATGTGGCCTGTGGGGGACGTGGGCTCACGGTGAGTGTGGGCTTCAGGCCAACAGCTCTGACACTGACTTTGGCACCTCATCTGGAGAGCTGTCAGGGGGCTACTTTTAGAGGTCCTTGAGCGTGTGGCCGGAGAGCCCACCTTCCCCTACTGACTCTCTGTTTTCTGGCCTCTGTTTCTTTTCTAAGAATTGAGGTGGCTAGATGAGCACTGGTTTCTAGCCTGTTGTTTCATTTTGTTTTTAAAGCCACAGAACTTTTTTAAAGGAATCTTTCACACCCCGACATCTGGAACACTTGTAAACAGAGCTTCCTTCCAGCTGGCCCTGCCTCCCACCACTCTGTCCCTGCAAACGTCTGACTGCTTCTGGGACCCGTCCAAAAAATTCCAAGTTTCCCAGGATCCCAATATAAAAAGCAGTGGACCGTTACGCCATACACAAAAATTAACTCACAATGGATTAAAGACTCGAATGTAGGACTTGAAGCCACAAAACTCCTGATAGAAGACAGGAGCCCTAAGCTCCCTGACATTGGTCTTAGCGATGTTTTTTTGGATCTGACTCCAAAGGCAAGGAAAACAAAAGCAAAAATAAACAACTAGGACTATGTCAAACTAAAAAGCTTCCATACCACAAAGAAAACCTACAGAATGGGACCTAAAGAAACCTAAAGAAAACAAAATGAAAAGAAAACCTACAGAATGAGAGAAGACATTTGCAAATGATATGTCTGATAAGGGGTTAATACACAAAATATATAAAGAACTCACACAGCTCAACAACAGAAGAAGCCCACAAAGGATCTGATTAAAAAAATAAACAGATGATCTAAGTAGACATTTTTCCAAAGAAGACATCCAGATGGCCAACAGGCACACGAAAAGATGCTCAACATCACTCAGCCTCAGAAAATGCACATCAGAACCACAATGAGCTATCACCTCCACCTGTCAGAATGGCTGTCATCAAAAAGATAAGAAATAACATGCGCTGGCAAGGATGTGGAAGAAAGGGAACCCTTGCGTACTGTGGGTGGGAATGTAAATTGGTATGGCTACTGTGGGAAAAAGTACGGAGGTTCCTCAAAACACTGAAAATAGAACTACCCTATGATCCAGCAATTTCATTACTGGATACCGATACAAAGAAAACAAAAAACACTACAAACAAAATCCACGACATGGAAACAACCCAAGTGCACATCATTGGATGAGCAGATAGAGAAGACTCGACATAAATATCTATATACACAAAAAAGTACTACCTAGCCATAAAAAAGAATGAAATCTTACCATTTGCAGCAACAGATCTAGAGGGTATTAGGCAGAGTGAAATAAATCAGGCAGAGAAAGACAAACACCACAGGATTTCACAAATATGTGGAATCTAAGAAAGAAAACAAACTCCAGGCTCATGGATACAGAGACCAGACTGGTGGTTGAGAGAGGGAAGGGGGCTCGGTGGGGGCAAAATGGGTGAAGGGGATAAAGAAGGACAGACTTCCAGTAATCAAACAAAGAAGTCAGGGGGATATAATGTATAGCATGGGGAACACAGTCAGTAACATCTTGTTAACTTTGTCAGGTGGCAGATGGCAACTGGATTTGCTGTGTGGATCATTTTGCAATGGATACATATGTTGTATACTTGAAACACATAATATGGCATGTTAGCTGTACCCCAATTTTAAAAAAAACAACAGGGCAGCCCAGGTGGCTCAGCGGTTTAGCGCCGCCTTCAGCCCAGGGCGTGATCCTGGAGACCCGGGATCGAGTCCCACGTCGGGCTCCCTGCATGGAGCCTGCTTCTCCCTCTGCCTGTGTCTCTGTGTCTCTGTGTCTCTGTCTCTCTCTCTGTCTCTCATGAATAAATAAAATCTTTAAAAAAAATAAAAATAAAAAAATAAAAAAAAACACAACAAAAACCAAACCAACGGACAGGAGCAGGGCTACCCAAGGTTCTTACCAGGCAGATGGAAATATATTTATCTGGTGACTCAGTGCATACCCGCACCCAGAAAATTGAGATGAACGTTTCCTTGAAGAATGCATCTCCTGTCGTGAGATACACGCTGTTTTCTAGTCGGCTTTCTTCTATTTCACTTTTAAAAGCCAGTGGAAAACTACGTAACTGATTTTCAAACCCACTAAGTTGCTGCCCACAGTCTGCAGGCACTGGCCTAAGGGATCCTCTGAGGTCACTTCTAGCATTGACAATTTATATGGCATTACCAAAGCTGTGACCCCATTAGAGTCTGAGAGTTGCCAGGAGACCCTGTCCCAAAGGTGACCCAGCCTGGATCACCTGAGTAGGCAACTCAATTGTCTGCCACTGAAACACTTGCTGTCCAAGAGGCAGGGCTTGGAGACAAGCAAGCCAATACAGTACTGATTTTCCTAGGAACCCACACTTGCCACCCCAGTGCCGAACCCTGGGGAGATTCAGGGCAAGGGTGGTAGCAGTGGGGTGGGAGCACTTGGCTGGGTTAAAACCAACACAGCAAAAAATGAGAGGAAACAAAGACATCTTCTTCCCTTCTGTAATCTTTGGATCACACCCATGCCACCTGGATGCCTAACTTCCTCCGTTTCTAAGAGGCTCCCTAAGAATTGATTTTTGCTTTACATTTTGTAAACATGCCCTTCCCCACACCACGGCAGTGCGGACAAATGGCCCCCTGAAGTCCCACGGAGGTGAATAATTTGCATGGCGTGCGAGGATTTTGGTTGCTGGAGGGTTCTGACAGAGCCACAGAAAGCTGGCCTCCTGAGTCATCTCCAGCCATCGGATGGTAGAAGTGCGTGAGACTGACAGGTAGGAGCTGGGCGTGCTGTCACACGGGGAAATGCACGTTATGACGACGGACTGAAAAACCAGGGTATGAAGTAGCAGAGCAAGCAAGCGAACAAAAAAAATCTGTGTAAACACCCATCAACAGTGGTTGCCAGCATATCGTGATGTTTTCCATCCAAGTTTTCTATGATGAGCGTGTCCTTCCTTTGTAATTTTGGGGAGAAAACAACCTTAAATGCCTGTATGCTTAGAGGAGCAGCAAATAATGTCGGTTAATCACTAGCTTATTCTCTGGCCTTAATGCCAGTTTGAGCAGATAGAACTTGAAAATGTCAAGATATATACTTCTTCTTTCATTTTTTTAAAAGATTTTATTTATTTATTCATGAGAGACACAGAGAGAGGCAAAGACAGATGCAGAGGGAGAAGCAGGCTCCCTGCAGGGAACCCGATGTGGGACTCAATCCCAGGACCCCGGGGTCACGGCCTGAGCCAAAGGCAGACGCTCCACCACTGAGCCCCCCAGGTGCCCCAAGATATATACTCCTCAATGTGCACCCGTCTTCCAGGTCCCTCAGCATTTACCCCTCCTGGATACGTCACTGTGGATGTCTCCAAAACATCCAGTGTGGAGAGTAGAGAGAAAGAGGCTCCTCTGATTTCACTGCTTTGGTTTATTTTCAAGAACCATCCTTGAAATCAGGAAACAGGAATGTGTGGGAAATATCAGAAAGGGAGACAGAACGTAAAGACTGCTAACTCTGGGAAACGAACTAGGGGTGGTAGAAGGGGAGGAGGGCGGGGGGTGGGAGTGAATGGGTGACGGGCACTGGGTGTTATTCTGTATGTTAGTAAATTGAGCACCAATAAAAAAAAATAAAAATAAAAATAAAAAAAAAAAAAAGAAATCAGGAAACGGGGTCTAGTCCTACCTCTGAACTCAGGCCAGTGCCTTCCTTTCCCTGGGCCTCAGTTTCCCCATTTATAAAATAAGCAGATTAGACTTTCTGATGGCTCTGGTCCCCTCTGGCTTCAGAAGCCTAAGAGCTAAAGGGATCGGCATTCAGGTTTAAAGGCTGCTAAGTCTGATAAATCTAGGGCAAGAGAGAATAAGAGACTGTTGGCAGCTTAGCCCAAGTAAACAACACTGGATAGAAGGCAGGGCCAACCAGCCTCCCGAGATAAGGGTTGGGGCTGAGGGGAGGGAGGAGTCAAGAATCAGGTTGAGGCCACAGCTAGTGGGAGAGCTCAGCAGGGACCCTCGGAGGGCTGCCTCTGGCTGGTGTCTTGGGGCAGAGGCGGGGAAAACCAAACAAGCGGCCTGTTTCTTTGGGGGCCCAGAGCTCCCAGGAGGGGCAGCCGGTGTACCAGGGGCTCAGTCCAAGAGGAAGAGAACCAAAACGCCAGGCCACCTGTCCAGGCCGGGGAGGGGCAAGACTCTATGAAGTGGCCGGCAAGAAGGAGAGCCTGAGAAACCACCAAACCTGTACTAAGCTGGAGTCCAGGCCAGGTCTCCTGGGAGGACGCAGGGGACCCCGGAGTGCTCAGGAGGTGGGTGGCAGTCCCTGCTGACTTGCTCTATGGCCTTCCCCGCTCTGAGTTTTATTGGTCAAATGAGAGTGGTCCCCTCCACCCAAGACATTCTGGGGTCCTCCTGCGGCTGGTGAAACAGCGTGGTTCCCCCTCCCAGCAGAGGGAGACCTCCAACATGGGAGACACCCTTACAGCTGTCAATGGCAAGAAATGAGCTGACCAAGCTTCAGAACAGACATGACCAGAAGCCGGAAGCCAGATGCAAGACCCCTCGCCCGCCACATTCCCAACAGAAGACATCTGAGCTTCTGGAACGTCCCCAGCACTTAGGGAGAAAACTCTGCTCAGTCCCTCGAATTCACTTTACTTTGGAACTGGGGGGGTGGGGGGGAGAGAAGCCCAGAGCCAAAGCCCCTCTTCCAGCCCGAGGGTCCTGAGGGGTTTACCGCCAGCCCCAGAGAGGGAGAGAACGTTTACCAGAACCAAGGCCCAGTAAAACAGGAGCCCTGAGAGGCAGGTTGCCCAGGAGGTGGGCCGCTGGCTCTGCCTCCAGCTTGCCATCCCTCACGTAGAGGGCCTTGTGCCTTCTGGAGCTCAGGGAGCAGGAGAGGCCTCACGGCTGGAGGGGCTTGGGCCCTGCCAAGGTCCCGGGCACCCATCCGCGCTCTCTGGCAGGAGACAGGCTGGCAGTTTGGGCCTCACACCAAATCCACAAACCTCGCCCTTGAGCAGTGGTCACGTGTGAAGACCACCTGTTCATCTCTGGCTCCTGGGCGGGGCTCCACGCCAGCCCCCCATTTCATCCCCACCGCCCCCACCCCGCAGGCCAGCCTCCCCTCTCCCCGCAGCCTTCCCCGGACTCTCCACAGACTTCCACGCAGCCAGAATTATCTTCCTCACATATCAACAGGATCAAATGACTCCCCTGCTTAAAGAACGTGAATGGAATTTGTGTCTGTCTTTGTCGTTCTTGTTCAGTGATCTGTCCTGAGCACCCAGAAGGTGCCTGGCCCACTGAAGGTGCTCAGTCAACACACGTTCGTTCAATGGCTCCCAGGCATCCACGTGAAAAAGTCCCACGGGCAATGCCCGGCCCCCTGCCTATCTAGTCTAGCTCATTCCAGACCCTCCATTCCCTTTACTTTCCCCACCTTTCCACAAACCCATCTGCCACGGCCTGAGCACACTCCCCCAGGCCCACCAAGCCCCATGTGCCTTCGCACCTCTGGGCCTTTGCTCGTGCTGCTCCATCTGCCCAGACACCCCTCGCCCCCTTCCCCGAGGGACTCCAGTACACTGTCGACTATTCCAACATTCTTTTCCTAGCAGGACCTCGTGGCACACCTCAGCCTGGGGTATTTTCTCTCTCCTTCCTACAGAGCACTTGCTGTGTGCTAGGCACGAAGGTCCCACCTAGGAGGCTGTCACTCAGGCTCAGGGAAGCAGGTCACACAACCAGCCTGGGGTGCTGGGGCCTGACTGCATCACCACCTCTGAGCGACACTTGTCATTTACTAGGCCGGGATCTCTCGAGGTCCCGAGGCTCTGCATCGCGAGGGACAGGCCTGGCCCTGCTTGATGCCCAGGAGGCCTTCATCATCCAACCACCGGACAGAGCATCGCGAGGAACAGATGCACCGCCAGCCTCTTCCCCTTCCTCTCTTCGGCCTTTTCTCCTAGTCTGGGCAGGACCTCTGGCAAGCGGCGGAGGGAAGCATCTGGAGGGAACGGGGATCCTCCCCAATTCCATTTGTTTCTATCAACCGAGGTCAAGATCTTTGTGTGACAAGTCTCCTTGGGGTGAGAGCCGTTCACAGGTCCCAGAGCCCACCTTCCTCCTTCTACTGGAGAAGCCAGCTCTAGAGGGTAACCCCTCCCGGCGCTCTCCCACCTGGGCTGGTCCCGGCCCCGCCCACACGGCCCCGCAGGGATTCCGGGGCCTGGACCACCCACGACGCGAGGAGGGATCTGGCCTGGGCCGCACAAGCTCGCCCGACAAGGGTGCGCAGGTGCCCCACGGCTGCTGCCGGCCAGGGAGGGCCAGGCGGGGCTGGGCTGTCCCCGCCCGCAGGCTGGGGAAGCTAACTTTCTCTAAGTGACCATCCCATTCCCATCCCTTCCCTTCCCATTAGACCTGGCACTTGCAGGCCGCACGCCTCATCCCGGGAGGTCATCACGCCCATTTCACAGTGAGGAAGCTGAGTCTGACCTCACTTCGCTCACGCCCGGTTTCTCACCGTTTTTTGCTGCCGGGACACCCCCGCGAACCTAAATCCCCCCCAAAGCCTCGGTTTCCAGAAAAGAGTTAGGGAGGGGGGAAGGGGCAGCGATGGGGCAGCGCCAGGCCAGGGTGGTTTCCAGGGACTTCCTGGGAAGGTGCCTCGCGGGCCAGGCCGAGGGTTCGAATCCCGCCCCGCGCTGGCACCTGTCCTCGCCAGCAGGGGGCCCCGGAGGCGCGCAGCCTGCCCGGCCGAGGTCGGCGCGCTGCGGGGAGGCGGGGTGTCCCGCACCGGCGGGGCGGGGCGCGGCTGCAGGGGTGCGGGTCCGCAGGCCTCCCGGCGGCCCACGCGGGACGGGCAGCTCCCGGGCGGACGGACGGACGGACACATCGACCCCGACGGCCCTCGGCTCCCTCCCGGGCGGAAGGCGCGGCGGCGCAGACTCACCGGGGCGGCTGCGGGTCCCGCTGGGTCACGGGCGGGCGGGCGGGCACCGGGGCTCCTCGACCCCGTGCCCCGGGCTGCCTCCTCCGGGGCGCTGTGCCCCGGGGCCGGCGGTGCGGGCGCGGGTCTCGGCCGAGGGAGGCGGCGGCGGACAGCGCGCAGCGCCCGCCCGGCCGGGGATGGGGACGCAGGAAGCGCGGCCTCGGAGCGCCGGCGCGCAGGGGGGAGGGACGGCGGGAGGCGGAGGGCGGCGCCGGCGGGAGCGGCCTCGGGCCCCGGGAGGCGCCGCCCACCGGCCGACCCCCCCACCCCGGGGCCCGCAGAGCCCAGGCGCCCCGGGTCTCGCGCCCGCGCGGGGCAGGGGTGCGGGGAGGGGGGCGCTGCGCCAAGCGCCCCCGCCCCCCGCCGCTCGGGGTCGGCCAAGCAGGGATGGGGGACGGGCCCGGAGCCCAGACATCCCCAGGGATGGGGGCCGGGGCCGGCGACTCGGGACTCCAGGTTAGTTAAGTGTTTAGACCTGGGGAGACCCCCCTGCCCCGCCCCCCAACTCCGGCGCGAGTACGCAGGTGCAGCACTGCCGCGCCTTCACCTGGCCGGGCGCTCACCTGGCGCAGGCTGCGCCCGCCTCTCCACGCCCGCTCCCCCCTGCTTCCTGGGGAGGCCGCCGCCTTGCTCTTCACCCTTGGGCGTGTTCGGGGCGCTGGGACCCGCCTGCACCGCCCAGGGCTGGTGGTTTGCGAGGTGACTGATGGGTGGAGGTAGCAAAGGAGGAAGCAGGTTTTTAAAAAGCGAGTCAGTTCCTGCCCTCGGCCCCGGCCCCCCACCCCGTCTCCCATCCCCTGCGCGCCCCCTGCGTGTTCCAGGTCGCACGGCCCCCGGGGGGAGCCCATTAGGGTGCCCGCGCCCGCGGCCCCTAGGCCCAGAGAATCTCCCCTGCTGGCTGCTTTCGTTCCCAGCTTTCCGGAGAACCTTCCCAATGAAACACGGTTTGGGGGGGGTCACTCTGACCACCAGGTTGCAAGCGGTGGCCCCCTCTGCTTAGAGCCCCAGAACTGCTGCCTGAAGCCTGGCTCTGGGGAGAGTAAACCCGCACTGGTGAGGGTGCCTCTTAGGTCCGCCCTGCCTCTGCCCCCCACCTGGAGGTCCCCCCTGGAACCTCCCGGGCACCCAAACCTGAGATCACAGCCAGACCAAAAAAAAAAAAAAAACAAAAAAAACCTGGATTCTAAACACAGAGCGAGGAGACAGCCCGCTGCCTCTCCCAATCTTAGATTGTTTTGAATTCCAAGAGAAGCCAGGTGGGGGGCCCCCTTCTCCTGTGACTGTCAAGGCCTTTGAAGTTCAAACCCTGAGGAAGGCCAATAGGCGGTTGGCTGGGTGTCAGAGAACCCAGCAGAGGACAGAAGGCGCCTCCTACTGGGAATCTGCTGTGTCCAGGGCAGAAATCAGACCCCGCAGTCGCTGTGGAACTGCAATCAAGTTCACTGCCCTACTGCCAAGTTCAAGGGTACACAGCATCCAACCCTGCGTATACCTATATCGGCCCGTGTTGGAATTTCATCCCACTGTTGCTTTTTAACTTGAACAGTAACAGCTCAACAGGTCCCTGGTGTCCACAAATAGGCAAATCTGGGGCTGACTTGTGATCTGGGGGATGAGGAAAGCATTTAGGGCAACAGTGATGAGTCTCCATGAATATAACAATAAGAGCGTATTCCTCACGTCCTTACCCTGAATCCATCGCCAGGCTGCCGCTCACTTCCCCGCCCGTTTAATCCTACAACAACCCCAGTGGTGCTTTTGGGTCACACCCACTTTAAAGAAGAGAAAGCTGAGGCTTCGGGAATTGAGGTCATCATGTGCCCAAGGCCACACAGCTGGGAAGCATCAGGAGTTAGACCCCAGTTGGTCAGCTCCGGAGCCCGTGCTCTCCCATCTTTGGAAGAATTCCTTGTCACTCTGCACACACTCCCTCCCCTGAGACAAGGTTCCCTGCTTCTCCTGTCTTTCAGGAAGAGAAGTCACTTTTGTCTCACTCTGCACGGTGACCTAATCCTTTAGGCAAGTCTGCCTCCCGCTCTCCTTGGGGATAGGGACCCCTGTGTCCTGCCCATTTCTCCTGCCCTCTCCCCTCGCCGCCTGCAGGCGCTTGATAAATATGTGTTGGCCAAATGAAAGCCCCAAATAGTAACATTAGTTTATTGAATGGCGAGAACTGTTTGTGTAGGCAGGTACCTGTGACAACAAGCTCACGTTGGAGAGCTGTGTATTCCCTCACAACGTTTAGACAATGAATTTGGGAACCTTCCAGGCTCCAAATGGTTGATGAGAAACAGTCATGTAGCTCTCCGATAAGACCCAGAATCTGGCTTTCATTTCACTCTGCAAGACCAACTTTGGAGAGGCCGGGACTGGGGATGATCATTTCAGGCAGGAGGCAAAGAGCCCCAGGACATTTCTGTGCCAGGGTCCAATTCCAGACCCGCCCTGCTCCACCACAAACCTAACTGGGCAGGTCTGGCCCATCTCAGCAACTCGTCTTCGGAGTGTTCCTTTCAGGCAGGCTCATCCTGCCTAATCTGGGGAGAGGCTGGAGAAAATCTCCTCCAAAGTGGAGCCACAGACGAAACTAGAAACTCAAGGGAAGCGTGTTTCTCCTTGTCATCATACCCCTTCATGGCCCTTTCCCTCAATTCTTCCCTGGTTCTCTAGGTCCCATGGAAGCACCCGACTTAATTTAACTGCTGTTGATCTTCTCAACAGCCTTGGAAGGGACATTCTATGATTCCAGTGTTTCGGGTCAGGCTAACTGGGACTCAGAGACATTACACACCTCCATCCGCTAACAAGCAGATGAGCCAGGATTCCAACTGATGTATATGCTTGCTCTTAACCACTATGCTAGGAGCCCCCCGGGATAGACAGGATAACGGCTGCTGAACCATGTTCGTGTTCTAATCCCCCGGACCTGGAAGGTGTTACCTGACATGGTAAAAGGGACTTTGCAGATGCCCCTTGAGGTGGGGCGATTATCCTGAATCGTCCTGGCGGGTCCAGTATAGACTCAGGTGTTCTTCTAAGACAGAGGCAGAGGTGCGGAAGCAGTGCAGAGTGATGTGGTTCCTGGAAGGGCCCTGAGCCGAGCCAGGCGAGCAGCCCCTAGAAGCTGGAATCGGCCTGGGACGGGTTCTCCCCTAGGCCTCCAGCAGGAGCGCGGCCTTGCTGACGCCTTCCTTCTAGCCTCCTGAGGCCGAGTCTGGGCTTCCGACCTCTAGGATGGTGAGCTCATGAATCTGTGTTCTTCTAGGCCTGGCGCTTGTGGTAGTTTGTCACAGGCACTAGAGGAAGCCAGCAGGTCTGGCAAGCTGAGCTGTGCAGGCGGCTGTTTACGTCACCCACCTTTTCAGCGAAGCGTCCACCCAAGAGGCCGGTGACACTGTGCACCATGGACTCAGGAGGAACGCAGGATTTCATCAGATCTGTCTCTCGTTTCTGGGTCCCCCTGCCGCTTACGAGCCGTGTGACCCTGGATAGACGACGTCTCCTCTCTGAGCCTCAGGTTCAAAATCCTCTGCAAAAACAGTGATGCTAATAATACCTACTTTGCGGCACCAAGATGAGGGTCAGGGGAGACAGGATGTGGCCCAGTGTCCCGCCAACGGCCTGGGATCCTTGGAACACGAGTCGCTTGGCGCATCAGCCTGTCTGTTTCCAAAACACTGAAATCTAAGAGGAGAGGATGCTGCTCTGAGCCTTCTGCTGGCGAACATTTCTATTTCCTCTGGCTGAGCGGTGAGCGGGCAAG
Organism: Canis lupus familiaris; assembly: GCF_011100685.1. NCBI lineage: Eukaryota > Metazoa > Chordata > Mammalia > Carnivora > Canidae > Canis > Canis lupus. The sequence continues at coordinate 81,796,333 of NC_049223.1, forward strand.
TAGCTAATTTAAAGTATTAGACTGTCGCCGCTTGGTGACCTGACCTCGGTCTGTCAGGAGGTGAGGCTGAGAACCTGCTTAGAGGGACAGATCGCCACATAGAGCTCCCACGGGTGACTGCCAGCAGCAGAGGGGAGCCGAGCCGAGGCGTGGGCTCGGGCCGGAATGCCATGTGGTCATGAGAAAGGAGGAGCTAGGGCTGCCTGGGAAGAATATCCGAGCTGGATCATGAATTGAGAGAGGCAGGAGACTGAGCATTATGAGGCCACACAAATGTTGTCGTTGTTATTGTTTTTTAAGATATAGACACACATATATTTGCTTATGCATAGAAAGTATGCTGCGGGGGGGGGGGGGGCGGCGCCTGGAGGCTCAGTCAGTTGAATGTCCGACTCTTGATTTCAGCTCAGGTCATGATCGTGGGGTCGTGGGATTGAGCCCCGTGTCGGGCTCACATGCTCAGCGTGGAGTCAGCTTGGAGTTCTCCCTCTCTCTCTCTCCCTCTGCTCCTCCTCCTGTTCATGCTCACTCTCTCTCTCTCTCTCGAAGAAAAAATATATATAACGTGTATTATGGGAGGGATGAAACCAAACTGTGGTTACCCTTAGAAATTGAAAAGCAGTGAGTGCGTGTGCTAAGAAAACACAAGAAGGAGGCGCCAGGAGCCCTGTGTATCGCCCCCCAGGAGCACCCCCTCTGCTGCCCCTGTGTCTGCCCTCGGCTGCCAGTCTTCCGCTCCTTTCTGAGCAGGTGGCTTGTGATGAGGGCTCATTTCTCAACCCTTGAGGAGCTGAGCAATGTCTCCACTGTGTGACTCTTGCGTGCAATCAGCAGTAAATCACACATGTACGTGTACTTCACCTGGAGCGGTCCACATTAGTCACCGGGAAGGGATGTGTCTTACACGCAGGTATCACCGTGACATACTGGCCCAGCCTCTCGGAGGGTTGAGTCAGGTCTGGGTGGCCGAGAGACCTTGCTCATACAGTGCAAGGTGGAATCGTGTAGTTGGACTATTGGTTTAAAATGAAATCCTTTGGGGATCCCTGAGTGGCTCAGCAGTTTAGCGCCTGCCTTCGGCCCAGGGCATAATCCTGGGGTCCCAGGATCAAGTCCCACATCAGCCTCCTTGCGTGGAGCCTGCTGTGTCTCTGCCTCTGCCTGTGTCTCTGCCTCTCTCTCTCTCTGTCTCTCATGAATAAATAATAAAATAAAATCTTAAAAAAATAAAATTAAAAAAAATGAAATCCTTTTCATCCCACTTTCTGAAAAATGCTTCGAAAAATATGTCTCTGCCTCAGTTACCATTGTAACAGGGCCTGTGTAGATGAATCAGCCCAGAATGGAGCTAGTGAGGACCTCGTGGCATTAGGATCCTGGTTCTTGAGACCCCTGAGCACGGACAGCCAGAGATTCTTTCTCTTTATCACCCATATTCCTTGGTGCCCCATCCCCTAGAACCTTCCTCTGTGTCCCATCTTCAGTACAATTCACCCAGCTCCTTCCTACCTGGTGTCCTGTGTCCGGGCTATCCCCCTGGAATGCGTTCTGCATGTCTCACGGTCAGCAGTGTGACCCAGACCTGAGCCAGGGTTCCCCGGGGGCCCTCAGCACCGAGTTCAGACTTCTTGCCCAGGACACAAGGGCTTCGTGACCAGGTGGGCCCTCTGACTTGCTCAGCCCTGCTACTCATCGCACCCTCAGGCCCCAGGCCCTGTCACTCCTCTGTGGTCCCTTTTCCATCAGTGATGAAACCTTTCCCAGAAGCTCCCCATAAACTTCCTTTATACCTCCCTTGCCAGAACTGGGTCACATGCTCATTCTGCAACCTATGACCAGCAAGGGCCCTCGAGCCTGGTGTAGACTCTCAGGATTCACCTGGGGTCACTGGGGTTGGCGCAGACACCCGAATCACACGGAGGCTCTGCCAGCAGGAAGGAGAAGCCAATGCACCCACCCAGCAGGCACCTAGAGCAGGGCCCCACAGGTGCAGGGAAGCCACCAGGTTGGGAGCCGGCTGCAGACAGCACGAGACGGAAGCTCCCTGGATTGCAGGCCACCGTCCTTCCTTCCTGATGCTGAGCTGCAGTCCTGTTTTTCCAACGAGTTTCCTTTTTTTACTTAAACTAGTCTGATGAGTTTCTGTTTCTTGCAAGGAAAAGATCCTAAGAGGATCCATTTGAAGCTCTTGCAAGCAGCTGAAGGCAGCGCCAGAGGCTGGGCACAGATGCCCCGATCGTCTCCGGGATGAGTGACTGTAGTCACCAGCACCCGGCACAGGGCAGGAGGGGGTGGGGGCGTGAGCATGGGATTCGGATTCTGGATTCCGGGAAACCCATTCACTTCTAGGATAAGTAAGTGACAACAATAGCAGGCTGCACTCCTACAGTGCTCACTACGTGCCGGGCACTGTTCTACACACTTTACACGTATACACGCACTGTCTCATTAATCATCCTCACAAGCTCAGGAAGATGAGGTGTTATATTTCCCCCTTTTACAGACGAGGAAACTGAGACCCAGAGAGGTTAAGTGACTTGATGAAGCTCACCCAGCTGGCAGGTGTTGGTGTCTGGCTGTGACCCCGGGCAGCCTGCGGTCCATGCACCCACAGGCTTCTCTGCCCTGGCTCTCCTGCTAGTGCGGCTTGCAGTGCTCTTAGGGACGTCTGATCCAGGCTTGGAGGATGGGAGATGAGCCTGGAGACTGAGATTCAGCTTCCCCTGGCAGAGAAGGGCCCAAAGAAGGAGCCCGACAGTGTCTTCCCCCCATTCCAACACACTGCTGGAGTGGGCTAACACTTAGTGATGAAAGGTTTTGTTCTTGTTTCTTTTTTTTTTTTTTCTCTCCCCTTTTGTTTTTTCAGCCAGCAGCTCTTATTTCAGGGTAAACCAGATGCAGCAGGAAAGCAGAGATAACATTTTTGAGTTTTAAGATTCAAGACTTTGGGATTAGAAGAATCTGAGCTTTGAGTTTCAAAAGTGGGAGCCCTGGGCGTAAAGTTTGTGTCATTAACAAAAGGTTTGGGGACTTAGCAAGATCTGATAACCATTTGCCCAGAGCCAGGTCAGATCAGGTGTCTCTGGGCTGGGGGTCCACGCAGACGGGCAGAGGGATGATGTGGGTCTCCAGAGAGGTGAGTGGTGGCCAAAGCGTTGGCCCTTTGCCCACTCTGAGAGTGGGTGTGGGCTGGGGGGAGCCCAGGAGAATGTCTGTCATCACCCACTGTGGTTCCGGGGGGGAGGGTCACATGGGGTGGCCGGCGGAGGCCAGTGAGACCGCCCTGCCGCAGTTTGCCAGGCCCTGCCAGTGTCTCCCATGTGCCCGAGAGGAGAGCAGAAGCTGAGAGAAGAAAAGAGGGAGAAGCTGGGCAAAGAGAGGGCTTCCAGGAGGCGAGAAGGGCGCGTCTGCCATCCGGAATATAGAAATGAGGCCGTGTCAGCAGGTGCCAGAGAAGACCAGATTGCTGCTGGCTCCTGCCCAGGTCTTGGCACTTTGTGAGCTCCTTTCACCAAAAAGAGAAACACAGACGTAGCCCAGAGCAAGACTGAGTAGCTGTGATTAAGTTTCTCCCACCAGCAGAACGGGGATTTGAAGTAGAAATTGAGCCTAGTTCTGAAAACTGAAGTTACGTTTCTCACACGCTCCACGATGCGGACCGAGCATCCTGCTCACTTCCCTGCTGTTCCTAAAAAGGCCTTGCTTGTTCAGCTCTGCTCTCTTGTGCATTTCTGCCCAAAGGAGGTAAGTGAGGTTCTTCAAGGGAAACGGAGGAAGAGAGCATGGGGCAGAGGTGCCAGTCCCCTGCACGTTCTGCGTCCTCTTTCAGGCAGCCCACCAGGCGCCGGCGTCTACCCTGTGCCCTCATCCCAGTATTGATGCAGTGGAGGTGACGGTGTGTTGTGCCTGCTTCATAGGGACCCGCATCGGCCCCCAACCAGCGGTGTGCTGCCTTCACCATACCTGCCATGCAAATAATTCTGTCCCGGGAGCGGGGGGTGGAGGTTCAATATTACACTGTGCTGTCTAGGTGGTCGCTATCTTTGTCCGTGATTCTTAGGGCTCTTTAGACCAGAGTTTTGCAACCTTAGCACTATTGACATCTGCACGGAATAAGTCTTTGTCGTGGGGGCTGCCCTGTGCACCGTAGGGCTGCTGGCAGCTGCCCTGAACCTCTCCCTGCTAGATGCCAATAGCAACGCCTCCCTCAAGCTTTGACTCCAGACATTGTCAAATGTCCCTGGGGGGAGGAGGGAATCACCCCCAACTAAGATCCACTGCTTAAAATACTGCATACAGGATCCCCGGCATGTGCTTTTGCTCTGGAGTTGATATCTGTGGAGGATAGGTGGCGAAATCTAACCAGAAAAGTAGTGGCCTGGAGGTTGGAAGATGTGGGGTCAAGTCTCACTTCCTACCTGTGTGGCCTTGAGCAAGTTATTTATATAGCCTCTCTGAGCTTCAGCTTTCTCTGATGAGTATTGGGGATAATCAACGAGGAAGGGGGTTTTAGTCTATTTTTTCACCACTATCTCCCCAATATGTAGAATAGTGCATAGTATATAATAAGTGCTCAAAAAAATGTGTTGACTTACTGACCCCCTGAATCTCTGCCCTGCCCTGCCTTCCTCCCAGGGCTTCTGTAGAGTTCAAATGAAAAAGTCTATGCAAAAAAAAAAAGAAAAAGTCTGTGCAAATTTCCACAACTGAGGGATCACAGAAAATATTGTACCCTGTCCAAACTCAGAACACAGATGCCACTGGCTGGCATTTTCTGAATTAATTTTATTAAAAAAAAAAAAGAAAAGGATTCATGATAGCCAAATACTGGAAACAACTTAAATGCCTTTCAGTGGGTGAGGGGGTAAACTGTGGTATAGCCACACCGTGGAGTACTAGGCAGCAATACAAAGGAACAGGTGAGCTCTTGAGGTATAGCAGTAATCTGGATGGTTTTCAAGGGAATCATACTGACCAAAAAAAAAAAAAAAAAAAAAAAAATCAAATCTCAAAAGGTCCCATACTGTACGATTCCATTCATAGTATTCTTGAAACTACCAAGTTGCAGAGATGAAGAACATTGCCAGGAGGTGTGGTTGTGCCAGCATAGGTGTGGCTTCCATGGAGCACCCCCCCACACACACACATTCTGGTGGGGACTAAACAGTTCTGGATACTGAGGGAGGCGCTGGTTACCTGAACCTACACACACAGATAGAGACGCAAATGAATATAAGGGAACATGGAATCCAAATAAGCTCTGGGAGTTGTACCAACGTCATTTCAACGTCAATCTCCCCGCTGCGATGTTGTACTGAAGTCGTGCAAGAAACTACCATGGAGAAGGACTGGGCGAAGGACCCACGAGACCTCCTTGTGATTTTTTTTTTTTGTCCATTTCCTGTGAATCTGTTATTATTTCAAAATAAAGATTTGAACCTGAATGAAATAAATACACAGGGACAAAAGGGCAGAAAGAATTGCCCAAAACACGTGCAGTATAAAAATAGTTAAATTCCCCCGGTCACTAGAAGAGGTGTGAGACTCAGACCACAAACTCAAGCTGGCAGGAAATGGACCTATTTTTCCATGACTCAGCCTTATTTATCTTAGGAGCCCCTATTCAGCCAGGTGGCAGAGATGCTTTCCTGCCCCCTGCCCCCTTCTGCAAGGGTTGCATCTCAATTCTGAAGCTTTTGTTTCATGCCAAAGCTTCCTAAGGGCACATCTGGTGCAGATGCCATCGATCCCTGTTCCCAGGCTGGCTGCCGGGCTGTTGGTCCTGGCAAGTCCATGCTGAGCCTGAGGGAAACCTAGCAGGACAACAGGTCACCACCCGGTATCCTCTGACTCACATGTAGTCCACAGATCCATTTCATTTGACCCATATGGTGTTTTTAAAGGATCAGTTGCCAATATTTGGAATTCTTAATATCTAAGAATTAGATAGTTGAAAGAAAAAGAGGATTTTCATGTCTCGTAAAAAAATAATATTTTCTTGTTTTGTAAAAAATAATAATGATTTTCACATCTTGTAAAGAAAAAAAAAATCTAGAAAATCTGGAGATCACTCCAGGCACACATCCCAACAGGCGGCAATCTGCAGGCCCCTTCTGCATGGTGGCTGCCCCTAGACACCAGGCATGCCTTCTGTGGGCTCGCCACAGTCCCCACCATTCCCTATTAACACCGGGCCTGGTTCACTCATTTGCAAAACCTGCCTGGCCTACATGGATGTCTGAGTTGGCAACCTCGCTCTTTCCTATTTCTGTGTTCCTTTTGGGTTCCCCGGGTGCATTTTTCTCCTGCTCCTTGCTGGGGTGCAGAAAAACATTGTGGAGCTGTCTCAGACCCATCTGCCTCCATCCATCAATCCAATGGCCATTCAGCCCCGGGTCCTGAGGCCCTTGCTGGCTCCACATGGGAAAGGGACACAATGGGACACAGCCCAGGGCCCTCGTTCTCTGTTTCCCTGGCTTCCTTTCAGACACTCCCTCCTCCTGATCTGGGAACTTTGTCCAGTCAAGAGGCAGGAAGCTTCTTGAGTCCAGCATCTGTGTCTCTCCCCGCCCTGCCCCCCCATCCTATTGTCTATACACACTAGTCCTTTCTGTTTCCCCGTGATTTCCTAGACTTTCAAGATCCAAAGCCAGGACTGTTTGGTTCTGTCTTTCTCGCTGTGTCATTAACTCCCGGAGACGTTTGATAACAGCTGCCTCAATTTTGGGGGGTGGGGGAGGGTGGGGTGGAGAGGATCTTGAAGCAGCAACAAAAACTGGGAATGCAAAACACATCAGCTAATTTCAGATGTCAGCCTTCATCATCTCTCTGCAAGCAGGGGCTGGGCTAAGCTCCTTACGAGCCTTACCTCATTTCAGCCTCAGTTTGGAAAGGAGGCTGGAGATGAAGGGTTTGTCCTGAGTCAACAGCCCTCGAAGGGGCACAGCTGGGACTGGGACCCGGAGCTCATCGGAGCCGCCCCGCTCCCCCCAAAGGTGTGGCTTCATCGCACCTCCACCTGTCGGCTTCCTGAGCTCCCAGGTCCCACCTTCCGGCGCAGGTACTCAGAACCCTCACCTGGGGGAAACTGAAAGGCCATTGGTCGAACTTGCACTAAGGCCCGCCCACCCCCAGATGATTGGCAGGGCGGCCGTGATTGACAGGTGGCCGATCCCTGCACGGCGACGTACAGTGACCTCCCCCCCACCCCACCCCCATCGCATGTCACTTTAGCCACAGCAAGAGTCCAGACGGCCGGGACAGACAGATCGACGACTCCCTGGAGAAGAACAGTGATAAAAATGGAAGGACAGACAAGAGGTTGAGTCAGAAAGTTGGCAAATCTAGTTACGGGAAAGGGGAGATGCTGGCTGCTATCACTTTGGAAATCAGCAGCCCGCTTTGCAAAGTGGAAAAAGCTTTTTTCTCCGAAAATCTAATTATAAGACAGAGCCTAGAGAGCCACTCTGGGTTTTCTGCTCAGCTCCCTGCAGACCTTCCTCCCCGCCTTGGCTGTCCCTTGGCTGTCCCTTGGCTGTCTCTGGTCCAAGGGCCTGGCTAGCAGTCCACGAGCTTGCCAGTCACGGGGCCACTGGGAGAGCTGCTCCTGCTCCCTCCAAGCACTTGGGTGCATGGGCCCTGCACCCCCAGGGCTCTGCTCCGGGTCTCTGCAGCCAAGCACCTGGGAACAAGGAGCCGGAGCAGCCCCCAGAAAAGACAGACCCGCCCCGGGCCCTTGGGTTTTCTCCCAGGTGGCATCTGCCCGCACAGCGCCTGGACCAGGTTTGGACGGCACCATCGGGCTAACTGGCCCTCTATTTGGCCAGAAAAAGGGAAGGGTTTTGTTTTATTTTTAGTTCAGTGTAATTCAATGTTAAAAAAAAATGTGTATTAATTGAGACTGAGATATTTTCCCGCCAGAAATGTAACCCTTTCTTTGACCTACGTTGCTTTTCTAGCTAACACCGGGCGCCTTCGAAATGCTGGCCCTTGTATTTAGAGTCGTTCCTATAGGAGGAAGTTTAGCTCAGGGCTTGGGCACATGGCCCTGCAGCTGGGCTGCATGGGTTCAAATCCTGGCTCTGCAGTCACTGACTACAGCTCCTTGGGGAGGCATTTAACCTCGTGGGGCCTCAGCTTCTTCATCTGTAAAATGGGGTCGGTAGGAGTCCCAACCAAGTCCATGTCTGTGAAGCGCAGCAAGCAGTGCCTGCCTTGCCATAAGCCGCTCTGTAAAAGGAAGCTCTGACTATTGAAGAGAAACTCCCAACACAAATGAAGCTGTTCTAGGCCAAGGGAGGCTAGGGTGACAGGGTGGCTGCCCATCAGGCGGGGGTCACTCCGCAGACCTATGATTGCAGTGTCAAGGACATAGTCCTGCCAGTTGAACTCTCCAGGGCCTCGGCCGCCGCCGGAGAGCCAGCAGCGGGACTGACCCAGCGAGCCGCCGAGGCCTGGAGGAAGGTGCCAGGCGGCGGTTTCCTGTCCAGCCCATCCTGGGTTATATGGAACGCTGTTGGGGCAGGAGGGCAAAGGATGGAGAAATGGGGCCCACTCAGAGGGCTCTCAGGAAAGGGGTGGCAGGCGGGAGGAGGAGCAGTGGAGTGGAGGCAGTGGGGCAGTGGAGGAGCCCAGGCACCTGGGACCAGAAGCAGCTGTGCCCCGGGTCCTCTCTGCTTCTGGGGACCCGGCTGCTCAGAAGGCGGAAGTCTCGGCCAGACATGCTGAGCTCTGAGTTAATGACTTTGCGGGCTGCCGGGGGAGGTGGGAGCCGCCACCCAGTCCCGTGGAAATCCCCTGTCGGTGGGCAGCAGGGCATCTCCCTGTGCAGGAAGCCTCCTCCCGCTCCCTCCAGCCTTCGACTGATTTATATTTATTTATTCTTATTGAGTCACAATATACATTTAGCGAAGTGCAAAATGCTTAAGTGGACGGCTCAATGGGTTTCTACCAACGTGCAGACGGTGCGGTCAGCGCCCGCACCAAAATCTAGAGTGTTCCCAGGACCCAAGAAGGCTACCTCATCCCCTTTCCCTGTCCAAGACTCCCCAGAGTCCTCAATTCTAACCTTTATCCCCTCCAACTAGTGTTGCCTGTGTTTCAAGTTCAAATAAAAAGAACCACCCAGGATGTAGTCTTTTGTGGCTGACTTCTTCCATCCCACGTTCTGTCTGGGTTTTGTACATCAGTCCTCCGTTCTTCTTCACTGATGTGTAATATTCCACCGTATGACTCTCCCCCAATTTGTGTTTTCATCCAGTTCCTTCCTAGCATGGGACTATTAGGAAAAAAGCAGCTGTGCACATTTCTGCGCCTGGCTTGGGGTGCACAGAAGCCCTCGTTTCCGCCAGGCACGCACCCCGGAGTGGTTTCAGGCCTTTTAGACACTCTGCTTGAAAACGCTCCAAGATCAGGGAAAGGAGAACTAATGTGTTTCCCGCCCCTCCTCTGCCCTCCCCCTGCACAGCCGCCTGGGGATTGCAGGCGTGAGAGTCTGAGAGGCGGAAAGGAGCCAGAGGGCACTGCTCGACGGCAGCCACATTCAGAACAAGATATAAAAGTACATTGGCCACTCATCAACAGCATTTCCCCTTTCAAAAAATGTCATCTGACCTTCTGGGGGCAGTGCACGGAGCGATATCCTGCAACTTGGGAGAAAGCCCTGCCTCTTGCCCATGGTGCCTGTCAAAGGCTTGGATGCCAAGTAGGAGCTCAGAGATGATAGAATGTGTGTGTTCCCCATTTTACAGATGGGAAAACTGATACCCAGGGAAGCGACTTGCTTAAAGCCTCACTGCTGGTTTGAAGGACAGGACCAGGGACACTACGAGGCCTAGTGGCCTCCTCTGTGAACTGGGAGGGTGGATCATATTCATTGGTTTTTCCCAGTGCTAGCTGGCTGAACTGGGACTCTTGTTCCCAAAGTGTAGAGTCCTCTGAGTCTACAAGTCTGTAGAGTCTTGTTCCCAAAGTGTAGAGTCCATGGCTAGTGGCTGTCAGAGGGTCGATTTCCTCTATGGGTCACCTGCCGTGTGCCAGGTCCTGTTTTAGTCTCTGGGCCTACAGCAGGGGAGGAACAGACCAGCTTCCTGCCCTCATACAACGTTGCATTCTCACAGGGGAGAAGACCATACACTCGCAAATAAGTACATAAAGTGCAAGGAGTTGGGTGTAGATCGTGCTCTAAGTAAGACGGAGCAGGAAGGGGCAGGGGAAGTGCTGGAGGCTTAGGGGACCGGGAGGGTCCGAGTGTTGAACAGAGTGGTCAAAGCAGGTGACATTCAGAAGCCCCGGAGGAGGTGAGGGATGCTGTGGGGTGAGGTGGCCGCTGTGGGATGGGGAGAGTGTTCTGGGTTGGTGGGGAACAGCAAGTACAAAGGCCTCGAGGTAGGATCCTGGGGTATCCAGGAACATTGAGAATTGTTTGGCGGGAATAAGCTGAGCAAGTAAGACGGGTGTGGGAGTGAGGTTGGAGAGGTGAGAGGCAGAGGGGCCATCTAGGTGACTAGGGCTTTGACTTTAACCTCGGTGAGAGGCAGGGCCTTCAGAGTTTCCCCAGAGGAGTGATAAGATGTGACTTAACATTTCGAAGGGGAGCCGGCTGCTATGCGGAGAATAGCGGGGGGGGGGGGGGGGGGGGGGGGCGAGGACAGAAGCAGGGAGACCAGGGAGGAGGCGGTGGTAGTAATCCAGTGACAGCTGATGGGGCTTGTCCAAGCAGATGGGGATGGTGCCCTGGATGTAACGTGCAGAAGGAGCACCAGTAGGACTTCCTGGCCCCAGTACAAGACCACCTTCAATGCGGAGCAGATGCACTTTGCAAAGAGGGCCATGAGTTTCAGGTACAAGGTCTTCTTCTAGATCCTTCCTTCAGGTTCCCGTTCCCAGACTCAGCCAGGGAAAGGCCTCACTGTGTCCTCCCCCAACCTGGGACCGAACCCTTCAACCAAGTAAATGTGCCAGTGTGGAGATGTGTGTGTGTGTGTGTGTGTGTGTGTGTGTATCTGGGGCAGGGGAGGCCACGTCGATGCTTCTCTGCCTGTCCTTTACCTGCTCTCCCAATTTCTCTGTTCTCCGGGAAGCGTGTTGCGGAAGCTGTGACCCCTCGGCAGGCCTCCGAGCACCTGCGCCATCGAGCCTCATGTAGGCTCCTTGAATAGGCTGCAGCCTTCACTGACCTTTCTCCTTGCGGCCCCAGGGCCTTTGCCTCCTCTGGGCCTTTGAACTTGCTGTTGGAACCTGCCCTCAGTGGCACCTCCTTCCTCACCTTTCAAGTCTTAGCTCAAATGTCACCTCCTCGGAGAGGCCTTCCCCGCCCTCCCTGCTGGAAGTGAGTCACCCCTGCTGCTCTCTGCTTTCTTTGCAACACTGCAGTCGGCAATGATTTATTTATTTGTTTTCTTATTGATGGTTCCTCATCTCTCGTGCTGTCAGGCATTGGAAGGGCAGGGAACAAGCTGGTCCTGTTGACCGTCAATTCCCCAAGGACAAAGCTCAGTACCTCGAGGGACAGATTTGTGAGGAAGTTGACAGAGCCTCTGAGATGGTCTGGGTGCCCCCCACCTCCTGGTACCACACCTTGAGCATCCCTTCCCACACCCAATAGGGCTGGCCCTATAGGATAGAGTGCACGGTGATGGGGAGGTGACAGTGTGTGCCTTCCGTCACATACATACGTACTCATCATACACAAAGGCTTTTTAGAGGCTAATTCCTCCCGCCCTCCTTCCTTTCTTCCTTCCATCTTTCCTTTTCTCCCCCCTCTCTCCCTCCCTCCATTTAGATACATATAAAATTTCCTACTGGCTCTGCTGCTTTGAACCCTGACCGATACACAGGCCATCAAGGATTATGTGCTCTGAAGCCAAATTACCTGGGGGTTCAAATCCCAGGCCTACCATTTACGTGCTCTGGGGCTGTGGACCATTTCTTAATCTTTTTGCCTTGGTTGCTTCATTATAAAATAGGAATTATACCTACCCCATTGTCTTGTGCATATTACATGAATTAGCAAGCATAAATGCAGCTAGAACCTGCACACACTCGCTATGGGAATGTCAGCTGTAGCTTTTTTACTTGGCACATAATAGATGCTCAATAAATATTCTCCAAATGCATGGCTGGTCAGCAAGTGAGAGGGGCCGGGGGCCCTTGCAGGCCACCATCCTTCCCGGGCTTGCTTCAGAGCTCAGGTCTTTATACGCACAAGGGCTTTGAGAGGGTATTTTCTGCCTCCCCCCACCCCTTGCCCTTCCTTCCTGGTGCTCTCTTTCCTATTTTTTTCCTAAAAAATTATTCATTGTCTAAAATTCCAACTGAACAGGACATTAGATCTTGGACCCTAATCTTGGCGGCTCAGTGAGGTCACCTCTGTATGAGGGACACCGATGCACCAACGTGGCCAGGTTCTGCCCTCAGTTACACGGTCAGATGCTAATATGGGTGTTGCTGCAAAAGTATTGTGCGGATGTGATCAAAGTCCGGAAGGACTGACTTTAAGTGAAGCAGGTTATCCCAGATAATCTGGGCAGGGCTAGTCAGTTGAAAGGCCGTGAGAGCAGGACTGAGGTTTCCCTGATGCAGGATGAATCCTACCTGTGGATCCCATAGACCCGGCCTCGCCCCTGCCTCAGTGCTGGTCTGCCCCTCCCCGGGCCCCGCCCCTCCCCGGGCCCCGCCCCGCCCCTCCCCGGGCCCCGCCCCTCCCCGGGCCCCGCCCCTCCCCGGGCCCCGCCCCTCCCCGGGCCCCGCCCCTCCCCGGGCCCCGCCCCTCCCCGGGCCCCGCCCCTCCCCGGGCCCCGCCCCTCCCCGGGCCCCGCCCCTCCCCGGGCCCCGCCCCTCCCGGGCCCCGCCCCTCCCCGGGCCCCGCCCCTCCCCGGGCCCCGCCCTCCCCAAGCCCCGCCCCTCCCCAAGCCCCGCCCCTCCCCGTGCCTGCCTTCCCTGGGGCCCGCCCCTCCCTGGGCCCCTCCCTCCCCCATGGACAGCCCCTCCCAGGCCCCGCCCCTCCCGGGCCCGCCCCTCTCTAGGCCCCTCCCCTCCCCCATGGACAGCCCCTCCCCCAGGCCCCGCCCCTCCCCGAGCCCCGCCCCTCCCTCGTGCCCCCCGCCCATGGCTCCTCCCATCCCCGGGCCCCGCCCCTCCGTGGCCCCGCCCCTCCGTGGCCCCGCCCCCTGAGCTCAGGCTCACCTCTCCAGCCCGCCAAACTCCTTGTATAAATTCCCGAATATCTGTGGGTTCTGCTTCTCGGGCCGGACCCTAAGGCATCCGATCCGCTTCTCCGACACGAGGCGGAGGCTTGGTCACCGTGTGGCTGGGTTACTTCAGCTTCCAGCTCTGAAGTCACCCAGTTCCAGGATTAGGTTGGGGAACAGGGTCTCAGCTCCGAGGGAGGGGGAAGCCTGTGTCTTTAAGTATTGGAAGGGCTGGGGTCACGGATGTTTGCTCCGGCTGCCCGGCGTCCCTCCCCCCTGTATCCCCACGCCTCTGATGTCTTTTGGGGGGAATTACTCCTCTCTGCACCCAGTCTGGCGGAGAGGAAAGGGAGGTAATTGGGAACTCTGGCCTCCAGCAGTCACGGTGCTGGCATATGACCCAGGCCTCGCCAACCGGATGCTCCTCCCCTGGATCTGCATTAGGGACAGGTCCATCAGTTCAACGATGCGCTGAGAGCAGCTTCCAGTAAATTCCGTTTTGCAAAAGCCAGGCAAGAGCTGGTTTCAGCTACGGACTTCCTTCTTTATTGGTGTTCCTTTCCGTTAAAATGTAAACTCCAGGACAGCGGAGACTGGCTCAATGCAATAGCCCCCTGTGCCTAAAACAGTGTCTGGCACCTAGCACGTGCTCAGTTAAATGCTTATTCAGTGAATAGACAACAGTCAGGCTGGAGGAGAGGCTGCCTTCTATTAATCCAGAATAATGGCTAATAATTCAGTCTCATGAGGCGGTTTTGGGGGTCTCTCTCCTGAGAAGTGGGATGATGTTACGTGTCTCTGGAGGTTACTGTAAAGATGAAATGAGTTAGCCTCGTTGAAGTACTCACACCAAGGGCCAGCATACAGGAAGCCTGTAAAATTAGTGCTTATTGATAAACCAGACAATCAACCCTTGTTTGGGACAGGGGTGGCAGCTACCATCTTTATCTAAGGTTTACCAGGTACTGTGCTAAAATCCGTATACACATGATGTGGTTATTTCTTATGCCTTAAATCTTCCACCTGAGAAGTGGGTCACCTGGTGGGGAAGTGAGGCTCCCCTCGGTGGAGAGGATGCATTCATGGACTATTTGTGCCCTGCTTGCTTCTCTGGAGGCAGCCATTCGAGGCTTCAGCAGGCATTGGCTGCTCAGGGCTGGCAGCAAGGAAGGAAGGCCTGGGCCTGTTTCCAGGCCTCTGCTGGAGCAGGTCAGTCCATGGGGGGTCAACCCCAGCTGTGTCTCTGCTGTTGGAGCCCAGTGTTCAGCATTCAGCGGTTTCTGGTTCTAATTCATACACGATCCAAAACAGGGTGACCAAGCTGCTCTGGTTTGCGGGGCACTCTCCTAGTCTTAGCCCTCAAAGTCCCACATTCTAGAAGGCCCCTCAGTGCTGGGCAGATTGGGAGGGTTGGTCACCCTAATCCAAGGTGACCTAGAGGTGTCCTGGCATGTGAGCAGTTCACAGCTATGGAGAAGAAGTATAGCCGGGAAGGCAGTTGGCATCTGGGAAACTTGTAATCAGCTAACAATGCCCTAGTCACCGGTCAGGGGCTCCGGGGCAGGAGCCCAGCTTGAGTATGGTCCATGGTGAAGCGTGGGTGTTAAGTAATGTGATAGGATGTCTTTGCCATTTGCAAGTCAAAAAGCAAAACAAAACGCCCATTGACTTAAGCAGAAAAGGGAATATGCCAAGTCCAGGACTATAAGAGCTTCCCATGTGGCTGGAGCTGAGTGAAGTAAAATGGTGTCAGCTAGACAAGGTCTCTATCTTTTGGTTTTACTTTTTCCTGTGCTGCCTTATTCTCAAGCAGCTTCTCTCTCATCTTGGTGGTTCCGGCTGCTTTAAGGCTGGCACCCTTCCAGGCATAAAGGGGAAAGTGGGTGATTCTCTTGGCCAACAATTTCAATATGAGTCTTAGGATGGGATCGTCAGGCGTGTGACTGGTCACATGGTCACTGTTGAATCAATCACTAGGGGAGGGGGCAGGTAGGGGGATGAAGCAGGACTCTTACTGGCTTAGCCTATAGCTCCCATGCTCTTCCCAAACCCCAGGGTAACTGGCACGGGGATACGGGGACAGGTGGCCTGAACTTGCAGCTGCGACCAAATGCAAATGATAGTAGTAAAAAGGCAGGCAGCATTTACACGGCACTTGTTCGGGTCTCAGCAGCAAGAAGGACGCAGGGTGGGGGGAAATGTTTGGCATCTGGGCTAGATGCACCTGTCAAGTTGTCTTGGGAAACTCTTATATTGGGTAGGGAGTTGGGTTAAAAAAATCAGTGGTTCATCGTGGCTGCATGTTAGGAACACCTTTTAGAGAATAACTATGAGCCCCACCTCAGACCAACCGAATACTAATCTCTGGGAGTGGGGCCCTAATATTTGGGTGTAAAGGACACTCCGGGTGTTTTTACTGTGTTTTGCCATTTAGTTAGCTCAGTGTGTTTCAGGAGCCTCCGTATTTTAAACATCCATTCAGGTGTTTCCTATGCTCGGGGATCCCTGAACCAGGGCCCTGCTTTCCATCACAGCTTGGTACCCTGAGGTCAACAGGTAAGACTGCTCTTGGGTAGAGTTGACTGGTCCGGGTGCACCTGCTGGCCTCCTAAAGGCTGAAGGGATGAATCTCTCAGGACCCTTCCGCCACTTAGCAGTGGGGACTTAATCCAAAGTCTATTTTATGAATCTACGAATCTTTTCAAATTGCTCCAGCCCCTTTAGAAGGACTCCGGTTTAAATTTTTGGTAGTCTCATTTTCCTGTGAAATGAGTGGTGCCTTTCTTCACTGGAAGGTTTTATTTTTTAAAATTCATTAAAAAAAGATTTTATTTATTTATTCATGAGAGACACACAGAGAGAGACAGAGACACAGGCAGAGGGAGAAGCAGGCTCCCTGTGGGGACCTCGATGTGGGACTCAATCCCGGGACCCCGGGATCTCACCCTGAGCCAAAGGCAGACGCTCAACTGCTGAGCCACCCAGGCACCCTCACCCCGAAGGTTTTAAATTAGATCTTGCCCCCTACATTGACTTAAGAGTTATTTCTCCCCTTTCAGGTGTGGAGTTCTACAGATCTGGAGCTTCTTCCACAGGATGGCTGCTTGGGGGAGGGAAAGGTATTCCATCCTTATTTATCCAATGGCATCGCCAGTGACCATTGCACACTGAATGCTCCTGGGTGGAATATTCAAGAAGGCTTTATGAGAACTGGACAGCCCGTTATATTCCAGAGGTGCCTTCATAGGTGTGTAAACTGGAAATCAAATCTGCTTGCTTGCTTGCTTTCTTGCTTTCTTTCAAGATTTTTTATTCATTTGAGAGAGAGAGAGAGAGAGAGAGAGAGACAGGGAGAGCACAAGCAGGGGCAGAGGCAAAGGGAGAGGGAGACACAGACTCCCCACTGAGCAGGAAGCCTGATGTGGGACTCGATCCCACAACCTGGAGATCATGACCTGAGCCGAAGGCAGATGCTTAACCATCTGAGCCACCCAGGCGCCCCTCAAATCTGTTTTCTTTTAGCACCAATGTTATTAAAGCCCAGGTGGTTTTCCAAGCTAGCCAGCAGGTATCTGTTCAACTTGTATGAAGAATTGTTGAACTATATGAATAACTTTGCATGTATATTACTTACCTAAGATTATAGATGGAAAAAACAAAAACTGGTTCCAGAGTTAAGAGACTTCGTATCATTTCGTTCGTATCGTTAGAAAAATATTTACATCTCCCTCTTAAGCTGTATGTTTTGGGTTTGTAGGACATTTCTGTCTTCCAAGTCTATATTATTTCTTGAATAATATCAGTACAGCAAACGGGTGGTGTGTGATAAAACACATTTGTCAGGTGGCAGTGGGGAGGGGCAGTCCCGATAACGACAATGCCCGTGGTTGACATACATAATTGAGCCTGCAGTCCATGCCCCCAACTGGACCCCCTTAGCTGAGCCCTGGGGAACAGTCAGGCACGGGTCACTGCTGTCCATACGTAGCTCAGCGGCCCCATGTCCCACGTGGTATAAGCACTAATTACTGGGGCCCCACTTCTTAAGAGGAGCCAGGAGGGCAGTGGGATGGGCCTCTGAAGAGTAGACACCTCTGGGCAAAGGCAGCGCTGCGGGGTGGGGCGGGGGTGGTGGGGGTTGTTCCTGGGGCGGACACCCTCCCTCCCCGCCCCCTGGTGAATGCAGTCCAGCTGAAGCACCAAGCTCAGGGTCAGTCCAGCAGAGGTTCTAATGGGAACGTCACCGTCTTTTCTAGAATCCCCAATCTGTCGGGGCCGGAGGGGCTGCATTGCCCAGATGCTTTCGTTTCAGGATGAGAAGCGGGGCCCTGTGAGGGCTGTGGCTCCCAGGCTGGGGGGATCACACAGAGGCTCGACAGGTATTCTGATTTGTCCTAAACCCAGCTTCCAGATTTTGTCTGTCCCACTGAAGAGGTGTTTTCGCCTTCCGTGGGGGAAACAAAGACAAAAGACACTTCTCCATCAAGAGCCACCCTCTCTGGGGTGCAGGGAGGGACACAGACCATAAGGGGAAGCTGCCCATGGAAGCTGTGCCTGCTGGGTGGGGGTCCCTGGATGATCTGGGCTGCTCAGCTCCTTCCCGCGTGGAGCTGGATTGGGCGGCCAAGGGGTGTAGGTTCTTGCCATCTAGTGGTGGCTGGTGCAACTGGGAGCTACAATGGCTCAAGACCGGTCTAGACCGGACTTGGTTATCCCCGGGGCCTCCATCCCAGGTCCTGGATGTGCTGCAGGTTCACCCAAAGAGGTTTTAAAAAATATGAATGTTCAAGCCCTACCCCACACCTGCTGCACCAGAAACTCCGAGGCCTGGAAATCAGTTTAGCTTTAGAATATAGATCCCCAGGATCCACCTCTAAACTACTAGGATTGGGATAGGATGTGGGAATCCAAATTCTTTTTTTTTTTTTTTAAGATTTTATTTATTTATCCATGAGAGACACAGAGAGAGGCAGAGACAGAGGCAGAGGGAGAAGCAGGCTCCATGTAGGGAGCCTGATGTGGGACTCGATCCCAGGACCCTGTGGTCACGCTCTGAGCCGAAGGCAGATGCTCAACCACTGAGCCACCCGGGTGCCCCTGGGAATCCAAATTCTTTTCTTTTCTTTTCTTTTTTGGAATCCAAATTCTTAACAAGATTTCTCTACCAATCCCATGGGCAACTTGACTTCAACACCATTGACTCAGCTGGCCACAAGTTAAATGAGACAACCGTGGGATATGGATTTTTTAAAATGGGGATGCTGTATTTGGTCATCTTACTAGAAGCATAATACCTACATTGGAGAGGATAAAACATAGTGGTTACTTCAATATCTGGGTTCGAGTCCTGCTTTTGTTGCTCCCAATCGTGTAACCATGGACCCATGTCTAAGCTTCTTCCTTTTTCTGTAAAGTAGGAGATAAGAGTGCGTGTCTGTCAGGGTTGCTTCAAGGGCTCAACGAGATCATGTGCGAAACACTTAGCACAGGGCCTGGCCCCTAGGAAGAGGGTCCCCCACGAACAGTCCCCCTGCTCAGATCTACTGGGGGCACCGAGTGTGATCACAGGAACATATTTATAAGAAGAATGTCCCGAGGAGGAGGGGATGAAAGAGCTGAGGGACCTGGGGGAGGCTTGAGGGTCTCTAAGTTGGGGGTGAGTATTTGGGGAGCAAGGCATGTGCTGCGTGGAAATGCCAGGTCAGGCTCTAGTGTGCAGGAGGGAATGGGGATCAGGAGGCGGCGGGCGTGAGCCGACCCCTTGGCAGCCCCGGAGCTAGGAAGGGTACGGACTAGCCGGCGGGGTGGGGAGCCTGCTGCCGCGGACCCTGCGGGCTGATGCGAATGAGAGGAAGCGGGTTCCAACGTGCAGCTTGCACCCCTCAGAGGGTCGTGGGGGACTCGCGGACAAGCCTCTGCCGCAATACCCGTGTGTGTGCTTGCATATACACTTGGCACACCCGTGTACGCGTACTCGGTACGCGCATGCACGCACCTGTGCGCCTACGTTTACCTGTTAGAGAACATAAGGCCGGCGTCTTGGACCTGCGGCCTCACAAAAGCTCCAAGCGACATCAGGCCGGAGCCAAATTTAAAATAGACATGTCGTAGGTGTTAGGGCCTGGATGCTGGTTCCCTCTCACATTCCTAGGTTGGACCCTAAGCCCCCGGGGACGCCGTTTGGAGGAGGCCCTCGGGGAGGTGACCAGGTCACGAGGGTGAGCCGTCATGGGGGGCTGAGCACCCTTCTACGAGAGACCCCAGAAAGCCCCCTGACCCCCTGCCAGCCGGGGCGATGGGCACAATGAGCAGGGAGCGGACTGCAGCCCCTGGGAGGGGCCTCACCAGACCCCCTCTGATGGGCTCCCCCGTCTCGAGCTGCAGCCTCGGGAGCTGCGGGGAGTGACTTTCTGTGGTTTTCAAGCCCCCCTGCCCGGGGCATTTGTTGCAGCAGCCAGCGGCACGGAGACACCGGGTCTGTATTTGGGGGGCGGGTTTGTGGCCGCAGCAGAAATAGGGTGGTCTTGGGGAATCCAGCCGCCGAGGGGCTTTCTGCACGGGTTTGAAGATTGACCTCGATGATGCTGTGGGTTGCTTTTTTCCACAAATGCAGTCTGCACCCCACGCCCCCACCCCGCCAACCCCGGGAGCCAGCCAATCCGAGGCTCACCGAGTTAAGTGGCCAAGAAACCAGAGCCACGGCTGGTCCAGAGAGGGAGGGAGCAAGAGAACCTTCCCTCGTGGCGCCTCGCCCACCTCCCCCTGTGCCTCTCCGTTGTCTTTTCCCCTTGCCTGTGTGATTTTTTCCCCCCTCCTCACACTAGCTTCCATGTTACGTACTTTTTTTTATCCATCACTTGAGGCCAGAGAGTGGTCCCCAGCTCTCCCACGGGCGGTGCTGCGTGCCCATCTGCCTCGGTGGGGTTCCCGGCGGAGCCCTGCTCCGGATGTTCTGGGCTCAGTGTTGTCAGGGACACTGGCTCCATCCTCTTGGCTCTGGACCGACCTCTAGGATGAGCTAGAGCCGGAGTGGTCCTGCCTGGCCGGAGCAGAGTGGCACGGAAACCCCGTCAGGAAACCGAGAGACAGGTGACAATCCTGTGGGGTGTCCCCAGATAGTGGCAGCATGGTGGCGAGGAGACACAGGGCAGCACTGTCCCCAAAAATGCAATGTCACAGGCTCGAGGGAGCGCGTCTCTAGCTAGGAGGATCAGGTCAGGTAAGACAAAAAAAAAAGGAATTTAATATCATTTCATCCTTCCGTGTTGTCCTGTGTAATGCAGGGAGAGTGTTTGAAATGCAGGGTGAGGCTGTGTGTGCGCACGTGTGTGCGTGTGTGTGCACGGGTAGGGGGCCTGGAGGAATTAGGAGAAGGGACGGGGCACTTCGGGGTCAAGCCCGGGGACAGCATGTAGCTTAACGGAGGCTCTTTTTGGGTCAGGAGACTGAAACCCAATTCCCTGTTGATTTAAGCAGGGAGTGTGTGTTTCGGGGGGAGTGTTATGGGATGAATTATGCGCCCCCCCCAAATGTACATGTTGCAGGCCTTACCCTCAGCACCTCACAATGGACTGTGCTTGGAAACAGGGTCTTCAAAGAAGTGATTAAGTCAAAACGGAAGCCATTAGGGGGGGCCCTGATCCAGCATGATTGGTGTCTCTGTGAGAAGAGGGACCCGGGGCCCAGACAGGTGCAGAGGGAAGACGCGTGAGGACCCAGGGGAAGACGGCCACCACACGCCCAAGGAAAGGGGCCTCGGAGGAAACCAACCCTGCTGACACCTTGATGGTGGATTTCTAGCCTCTAGAACTGTGAGAAATTAAATTTCGATTTTTAAGCCACGTTGTTATGGCAGCCCTAGCAAACGAGTGCAGGGGGGCAGAGGCTGGCACCCCCAGGACTCAGGAAGCAGGGGTGGGTCTGCAGGGACAGGTTGGTCTGGGGAATGCAACCGTCTTGTACTGTGGCCCTGAGTCGGTCCCATTCCCTGGGTTGTCCGGGTGTGGGAGGGACGCGGCAGCCTGTAACTCTGGGGCCCATCTTACAGCCCAAGACCCGAAAAGTCCCTATTTTGGACCATCTGGGTAAGCATGCGGACTTTCCCTCTCAGATCTCAGGGCCATTTGCATCGCCTGGGGGCTGCGGGGCTGGACTCCCTGCAGCCGGATCCCGAGACCTCCCTGAAGGCAGGGATGGGGGTAGGGGTGGGGGTGGGGGTTCGGGTGTGGGCAGTAGGGGCAGGAGGAGACCAGGGTCGCCCCACCCCTGAGAAGTGAGGGCAGAGCTCTCTCCCCAGGGCGGGCAGAGGAGGGGAAAGCATGCTCCGTGGATGGGGAAGGGAACTGGCCTCAGGCCCCACAGCCTGTCTGTGCTGAGCCTGGGGGGCCCGGTCAGCCCGGGGTGGGGCTGGGAGGGGGTCGGGCTCCCAGCAGGGTTGGAAGGGGGAGGCCGCTCTCAGGCTCCGTCTAATTTGCCGCGAGGTCTAGGGCAAGCATCCAAAACCTATGCTCCTTCCCTATCGTTTTTGTTTGTTTGTGTTTTAATAAAATGGGGGTGGTGGGGGTGTGGTGTGAGATTAGCTCCCATAGGAGCTCATTCAACCAGACCCTTCTCGCCCCTAAATTACTACCTTGTTTTAAGTCGGGAGCTCACGGGGCCGCCTTCAAACCTGTAATTTACAGAGTGATTTTCTGCCGGGTGGGCTGGGGTGGGGGGATGGAGCTCCCGATAACCTAGAACCTACTACGGAGGAAGTCTGCTCTGCCCTGGGAACATCTGGCTTTAGGGATTTTTTTAATTGTAAACAGCTGGGTGCGGCCGGCCAGCCTCAGGCCATTGGTTCTGAGTCCTAGACTCTGCCAAGAGCCCATTCGGCTCCGCCCCTCCCACTTGCTCGTCCAGGACCCTGGGAGTCTATGTGACCGCTCCATGCCTCAGTTTCCCTATCTGTCAGATGAGAAAAGCCATGCCTCTCTGAAAGCCATGGTCATGTGCAGCTGTGATTCCCAACCAGGGCGCTTCTGCCTCCCAGGGGACATTTGGCGACATCTGGGAGAATGTGGGAGTTGCCAGGCCTGGAGGGGGGCTGATGCCCGCTTCTCCTGAGTAGAGGCCCTGATGCCGCTTAGGATCCTGCAGTGCACAGGGCAGGCACCTGACAACGTGCGTCCTGAATGTCGATGGTGCCGAGGTCGGGAGACCCCGCAGTAAAAGGACAGGGCAAGTCGAGGCTGTCTGTTGTTAGGTCTGACCTCTGGGTCCGACCTGGAACCCTTGAGTCTGTCTCTGGTGCTTCTGTGAGCTGTTGGGCGCCGGGACTCCATTCTTTCCTCCCGTGAATATCAGGGGGCTGCTCTCCCCTGGGGTCTGTGCTTGTCCCACTGCTAGGGAGAGGAGACCTCCGTCCGGGAAGGAGGAAGCCTTCGGGCCACACGAAAGCACCCGTCTGCTGGAGTCCCCTAAGAGCCACTCATCTGCTCAGGACACGAGCCCCGGTGGGTGCTGCAGACCCCGTCCCACGGAGACTGTGCTAGAACTACCAGGTGAGAGCCTCTCTCTCGTGCAGGGCTTGCTCAGCTGGGAGGTTGTGTGTCTCGTGGTCACTTGCCAACAGTGGGGACAACCTGTCTGAGCATGGCCCTGATATAGAGAAAAGCAGAGCCAAGAGATGAAGGGCGATGAAGATCCTGAAAATATCATCTGACGCCCGGGATCCAGCCACAGCCAAAGCCAGTCACAGTCACAGTCACAGTCATGGTCCTGGGCTGTGCTTTCCAGACACCAGTCAGTACATTGCTTTGTACTTTTTAAATTTTTTAAAAAGATTTTATTTATTTATTCATGAGAGACTTGCAGAGAGAGGCAGAGACACAGGCAGAGGGAGAAGCAGGCTCCCTGCAGGGAACCTGACGCAGGACTCGATCCCGGGACCCCAGGATCACATCCTGGGTCAAAAGCAGATGCTCAACCACTGAGCCCCCCAGGTGTCCCCTGCTTTGTACTTTTAAGCCAGTTTCTGCAGTGAGTTTCTATCTCCGTTCACTGGCTCATACAGAAGTCCCACCTGCCCTAAAATCTTTTTTCCCCCCAGTTATGTTTTTTTCTAGAGAGCCCGCAACCGTGAGCTTCTGACTGAGGCTGTGTTTGGGTAGTAAGCTAAGTTCCCTCTGGATGCTGTAGCAGCCTGAACTTTCTGCCTTGGTGGGAATGTGCTGGATCTGCCCAGCAGGCCGCCGGCAGCAATGGAGCACTTGAAATGTGCGGGGGGGGGGGGGGGGGGGGGGGGGGGGGGGGGGGCGGGGGCCGGGGCGGCGGGGGGGGGGGGAGGACTGAGGAATGCAAGCTTAAATTTCACTTAATATTAATTAATCATTTAAACAGCCCCCTGTAGTTTGTGGCCACCTATTGGATGGCACGGCTGCACTGCGTCTTGCACGTCTCCCTCCGTGAATTTAAATTTATTTGTTTTCTATCTGTTCACCTGTTCAACCCACAAGGAGTGCGCGTCGGACGCGGGATGGGGGGACATGGTCGGGTCCCGGGTGCCACATGAACGGCCTTAATGCAAAGCTGAAGCGCAGAACCTTTGGGAGGAAGCCCGGGCTCCGTCCTCTGGGTCACAGACAGAGAGGGCGGACCAAGCAAGGCTTCTCCGGGAATCCACCGGTGCTCCCCCGAGGATCCCTTCTGGAAGGTGGGCCCACGTCGGGGAGGCACCCGGAGGGGCAGGGCCAGGCTGGGTGGGGTGTTTGCAGACGGACGCGCGTGCCTCCCCCACTCACCGTGTCTGTCTTCTCATCGGTAAAACGGGGGTGCTAACGTACGTGCCTCTCGGGGCGGCTTCGGGGTGAAACGGGCCACACGTGCAACGCGCTTAGCGGACGGTGGGCGGCTGGCGGGGACACACAGACCAAATCCCAGCTGCTCATTGTGTTTGAGAACTTGGCCCCCTCCCCTGGGGGGCCTGGCGAGGCTCAGAGACCCTCAGGGCGACCCAGGCTACCTCCTGCCTCGGAAGCCCCCCGGGGAAGAAGCTCTGCAGGCCCCATCTAACCGGGAGTTTGATGGCGTTTCCTTCGAGGCTTTTCCCCTTGCTCTTAGAAACCAGCAGTACATCTTTTGACCGGCCTGGCTTAACATAGACATCTCAGATTTCTACCTGGGGTCGTGAAAGAGGCACCTGACGCCTCTGTTGGCCTCAAGCCAGCTCTGCCCCGACAGCCCCGGTGCCCCCTCCTGGGCCCACTGTGTCATTCTGTGTCCCGAGGAGCCCAATCTGGCGATAAGTCAAAGGGAAAGAGGGACGCGTGTGCAGAAAGTGGGAGCTTCATGTCCAGTTAGGAAGCCCTGCTTGCAATTGGGGGTGACCCAGATGGGCAGATGCCACCTGCCCCTCCAGCACTCGCAGGAGATGAGCCCCTCACTTCTTTCTCCCAGCCCGTTTTCAGCCCAATTTACTCTGGGACCTTTGCACATGCTGTCGTGGCGATCTAGAACCCTTTTCCCTTTCTCCTTCTGCGGCTGACCTCTCCTCCGTCCAGGCCTCTCCTCCTTCCGACCACATCAAATGCCCGTGTGGGAAGCCCTCCCACTAGACCTCCGCTCTCAAGACTGGTCACAGTTACACTCTCACATTCTGGAGGAGTATTTGATTTGTGTCCCCTTTCCCCACCGGACTGGAAGGTCTCCAAGGGCAGATGCTGGGCAGGACTTAATTCACCACCGTGTCCTCAGCATCTCGCTCGGTTCTGACTGCCTGGAACGTTCTTCCCCCGGGTCTGGGCGGGGCTGGGTCCTCAGAACTTAGGTCTCAGTTCAGAGGTGCTCTGGGAGCCCCCATCCCTCCACCGCCCTGGCCACGGGCGAGCTTCTGCGAACCGGGAAGAGAGCCCTCACCAGGAGCGGGAGCCGCTGGCATCCTGGCCTCAGACGCCCAGCCTCCAGGGCTGGGAAAAAGAAATGTGCTGTGTGAGCCCCCAGGCTGTGATGTTTCATCAGGGCAGCCCGAGCTCACTGAGGCCAGCACTGGAGAGCTGATCTGGGAAATCCGAAAACGAAAGAACCCCTTGGAGGGCCGTCTGGGGGGCTCAGCGGTGGAACATCAGCCTTCAGCTCAGGGCCTCACCCCAGGGTCCCAGGATCGAGTCCTGCATCAGCTCCCTGCATGGAGCCTGCTTCTCCCTCTGCCTGTGTCTCTGCCTCTCTCTGTGTGTCTCTCATGAAAAAATAAATAAAACCTTGGAAAAAAAAAAATAAAGAACCCCTGGAGGAGGGACGCAGAAAGCCACTGACGCTAAGGGAAGGGTCACTTACTGGATGCTTCCCTCCCGCCAGCGGGGTCGGGCCCAGACTCTTCCAGCGGGACAGAGCGCCTCTGAACTCCACTTTGAGTGATGCCACCTGGTGAGGTAGGTCCTACACTGGGAGGCAGGGGCAGGGGGGTGGTTGGAAGTGCCAGCGGGGCCGGAGGAGCCTGGGGTTGCGATGGGAGGCAGATGACCGAGTCTGAGTCCCTGCCTCGGGAATTCTTAGCTGTATGGAGCTGGGTAAGCCTCTTCGCCTCCCCAACCTCAGTTTCCCCACCTATGAAATGGGCCCATAATCCCCTCTCCCAAGGCAGCTGTTGGCAAAATGAAATGAGAACACACGTCGCAAAAGGCTACCTGGTCAGCAGAGCTCTGCACGGTAGTGTTTATTGTTACAGTGTTAAAATTCACTCCTGGGAAGACGCGGGGGCCGTGGCCCTGATGAGAGAACCCAGACCGTCATCTCTGCTCGTGGATCATGGATTCCCTTCGCAGCCACGGACTCCGTCTGCGGGAGGGGGTTCCTCTCCCCCGCCAGCCGTTGCTGGCAACGCCGGCCTCAGAGGCTCTTCTTTCCTCACCACACAACCGCCAGGAGCCGTGGGAGCCTCGAAGAGCAGCGTGGAAAAGACGGTGCCACAAGGTGTGGCTTTGGACGGGACGGGGACGGGCCAGGTGGGAGTGGTGGGGGGCCCTATTGAGGGGCCTCAGGATTGGGGCCACTGTCCTTCCCGCACCTCCGTGCTGGCCGCGCTTTGCAGACGCCCCTTTCCCTTCTCCTGCATCTGCTCCGGATGCTCGTGTGGCTCCTCCCGCCTCCTACAGCCTGAGCCCTGGGGACGGACACGCAGATTTCTGGGAGAAAGGTTCTGTGGGGCTAAGGAACAGGGGGCCTCTCAGAAGTGTCTGGGGCAGAGAGCTGAGTCTGCCGCGCAGGGGCCTTCTGATGGCTCTGGCCCCCAGCTTCTCGGAGAGGTGTGGGGTGCCTCCACCCCCTTCTGGGTCACCCCAACCTCTGGCACCAACTGCCTCTTTTTAAGGGGCTAGCACCCATGGGCGCAGGTGCCACCTCCCAAAGAAGCATATTCACATTTTCCCAGAAGCCCTGTCACCCCTTGAGGCCCCTTTGGGCCGAACGTGGCAGGTCGCTGCTCTGCAGGTGGTCACCCTCCAGCCTTGGTCAATTAGCCACATGAATCTCTCCACCAAGGCTGTCTGCACCCCGTGCTCTCCTTGCCCACCCTCGGAGCAGAGTTGACATTTAGGATTTTTTTTTTTTTTTCAGCAGATGAAGCTCCCGGGATCTGACCCTCTGTGGAGGTTGTTCACTCATCAACCAAGCTGTCCTCGTGTTGCAGAGCCAGCTCCACGCGCTCAGCTGGCCGCCAAGGATAGATGCGGTGGGCAGGCGAGAAGGTGCCATCGGGGTAGCATTTGGACTGAAAGGTACTTTTGATGTCCACGTGGCCCCGGGCCTGTTGGCCGAATGCTGCAAATTTTGTTGTCCACTTGCCCATCTCATGCCCCATGGGATTGAAGGGGGGGGGGATGCAAGCTTCATTTCCGACAACTCAGGTCAACACTGGCTTCAAGCAATCAGAGCTGCACGCAGGCACCCATGTGCCAGCCTTGCTCACCCCGTGGGAATCATTTCCCACCTGGTTTGCTGCTTCCCAAGAGGCAGATCCGGGGGTCCCAGGTCACCGAGCCCGGACGCTGGCTTGGGAGTGACCTGTGTGCGGCATCAGGCTATGGGGGAGGGGGTTTACTCCCCCTGCCAGGCTGCAGGCTCTGCAGCCTGTGTGGCCGAATGGCATTAACATCCCGGGGTTTGGAACCCCAGCAAAGCCAAGTTAGACGCCAGAGCTTCACCCCTGAGGCCCTGGAATCAGAGATGCGACCCTAGGAGGCTACACATTCAGACAAGAGAGGGGCCGTCCACCTGCCACCTGCTGGGCGCTCGGCTTCCAGTGGCAAGAAAAGCTGTGCTTATCTTAGGGTCAGAGGGAAAACCATGGTCTCGGGCATTGGGGAGGAATCGTTCTCAGGTTCATCGGGCCTCGGTTTAGGCTTTTCTTGAGAGGAAACTGTTCCTTGGGTGGAAGAACCCGCGCTTTGGCGGGTCTCGGAGGCTGACACCTGTTCAAGTCTTGGAAATTCAGACCTGCCCTCGGCTCTTGTGCGAAAGGCTTCAACGCTGTGGTCCCGACAAATGATGCGCTCTGACGACCGAGGCGTCAGGAGAACCCCAATGCGTTTGTGCCCCCAAATCATCGCTTGGCGCGGACGTCAATGGACTCGAGCCTGAACACATGGCTCAAACGGATTTTTCCACGGTCGTCCACGTGAACCTTTCTATCTCTCTCTTTGGTCAGGGCCCTACTGGGGGCTCTGGAGAGTCCAAACGTGAAGCAGTCCTTGTCCTCCTTTTGGCCCAACCAGTTGCGGGGAAACCGGTTCAAGGTCAATTCTGTGTCCCACACGGGAATCCGGACACTTCCTTCTGTCCCTGTACCTTCCCACCTGTCCCTGGAGAGGTTACAAAGCGTGTTACAGACATTAGCAAGTGTTAATGTTCACAGTGTCCCTGGGAGGGGACCGGAAGGGTCCTAGATGAAGACGTTCAGGCACAGAGAGGTGAGGCCCCTGGGAAGGAGCCACGGAGCAGAACGGTGGTGGGGCCGGGAAAGGGCTGGGGTTCTCTGCACCGCCTTCGTGACTTTGCCCTGCAAGGTTCGTCTCAGCGAGGACACTGGCGGGCACACCTGTTTCAGGTGCCTGAGCCATCACCGCAGAGGCTTGTTGGGTAAACAATGACAAGCACTTCCCTGCTCCCAATCCCAAACCCACTGTTGCACGTGGTTACCACTGAGTCGATCACCCGTGCTGGCTCCTGTCCTCAGAACATCCTTCATCCTGACGACAGGAAGTCTGCATTTCCTGGAAATGTCGCTGCTAAGCCCCACCCGTGCAAGGATCATCCACCTGCCTCCACTCGCGGGAAGAGAAGGCAAATAGCTTTTCTACAGTCCACCCCCCGCCTGACACACAACTTTTAGGGGTTGGGAGGGAATGACCGTCTCACTGTGCATCCTCCCAATCCCAGCGGAGATTCAGGGACCCAAGTCAGAACCCGAGTTCCCCAGTCATGGGAGGAACGGAGCCGAAGCCAAGGGCTCGCCAGGCCGGCCGGAGGGCTCCAGGTGCCCAGGGTCAGCCTCAGGCTTGGCTGGCGCCTCGCCCCCTCCCGGCGCTGGGCTCTGTGTGTCCGGCTGGAGTCCCACCCGCTCCTTCCGGGAGGGTGTTTTGGGGACCCCTTGGCCTCCTTCCACCTTGGCAGCTCAGCTCGAGGCCTGCGGGGACCGCGGGGACTGCTCAACGGCTGACAGTCCCTCTGCGGGGGGGCCTGGGCTGCCGAGAGGCTGGGCTGACGGGTCCTTCCACCCAGCGGGAACAAGCAGGTGCTTCCTCGCCCCCCGGAGCTCCCGTGTGACGCTGCGCCAGTCTGCTGGGGTTCCGTCCGGGAGCAGAGGAGCATCCTCGGCCGCAGTCCCTATGTACAGAGTGGTGCCAGCCTCTGGCGACTCTCCCTCGGCGGGCGTGTCCGCGCTGGGCCTGGCGCGGCGTCCCTTCCTTACACATTGGTGACCTCGAGGCCATTGTAGCCTTCCAGACGGCACTGCTCCGGCCTGCCCTGGGGGTCATCGTCTCCACAGTCTTCATTTTGAAGAGAGCCGTAGTCGTCGTGAAAATCGGGGTCTTTGCTGCTGAAGCCCCTTCCTATCTTCCCCAGGGGGAGCTGAGGAGAGAGAAATGAGATGAACGGGCCGGGAGGAGAGGAAAGGGATGAGTGTTTTCGGACCTGGGGCATGTGGGGTCCCCCATTCCAACCGCCGTGTGACCTTAAGTCCCTCGTCCAACCTCTCCGTGTTCCTCCTGTGAGATCTCACGCTCTGTCGCTCAGAGACCCGGAGAGGGTTTCACGAGTTAACGTCGGGGAGAGCTTCGTGTTCCCAACCAGAGGAACTGGACGGTTGCCGAGGGTGAGGACAAATGAGGTCTTTCTGATTGTCCTCAAGAGCCTCCCATCTCCCTCACCAGCGGGCGGAGAGTCGGGGACGGGTGTGATGGGGGAGAGGCCAGGGTGTTTGCACATGGGCCTGAAGTCTGACTGCGCCCCCAGGTCGGGAAGAAATGTTCTAGCACCTGCCAGGGTGGTGGAAAGAGCGTGAGTCGGAAACTCACAAGCCGGGCTTTGGGCCCCTGCCCTGCCACCTCCCAGCTGCGTGACCCTGGAGGGGTCACCTGCCCTCTCTGAGCCCCTGCTTTCTCAGCTTCGGAGTGGGAATAGCACTTCCTTCCTCCCCGAGTTGAGGTCAAGAGCAGAAATCGGATCTGTACGGCGCCCGGCAAGGTGCTGGCGAAGGGCTCTCGCTGTCGTAGGACCAGGCTCCCGGTGCCTGTTTACCTCTTATTTTGAACATCCCTCTGTGACAATGATCCTGACAGCGCTTTGGAACTCTTTAGTTCCTTGACTGTTTTTGTTTCCAGACCAGGGGTTTCCCAACCTTTTGTCCAACGTTGCCACCTTCAAAAAGGAGCCTTTTTAGAGACTTTTCCCCCAATCACGCCCCCACCGTGAAATTTCCACACGGCAGATACACCGTGCTCTCTTCACGTCCCGTACGTATACTGAGCCTCACACGTAGAGAGAGTGAGGGGTTTGTTCCCCTCCCCTCCCGCCCCGGCACCAACTTACACCCCACTCGAGACCACACGTTCTAGACGGAGGGCGCCGTGAGCGAGGGTGGGGGCTCAGTCAGGCTTGTCCCCGTTCATGCCTAGGGTGGTGCCTCAAACACAGTCAGGGCCCAAATATGTTTGCTGAACGAAGGAGAAGTTTTGGATTGCCCGCCTCTCCCTCTGCGTCTACGCGCTTCCACCGAGGAGCCTGGGTCAGCCTGGGTCCGCGTGAACAGGTGCACACTGATGCACTTTCACAGACCAGAGCCTAACCTGTGGCTGTCGGCTGTCGGCTGGGTCCTTGGAGCTCAAGAGCTAAGTCAGTGGTTCTCGGAGTCTGGGCAGCTTGGCTGCCTGCAGGGTTCCCCGTCACCCCAGAGGCCCGTGGCTTCAGGAGGCCCAGATGGGTCCCAGAATCAACAGCCCAGGTGATTCTGATGCGGGCAGGTGAGACCTACTCTAAGCCTGCGGTGGGGGTGGGCTGGGGGCTTAAGCATCACGCAGGTCAACTGAAGGTGGCTTCCTCTCTCCTGGTCGCACCTGTGATCTGGCCCCCCCTCCCTCCTCAGGCCAAGATTGGAGGTGGGAGGCAGCACCAAAGGCCCAAAAAAAAAAAAAAAAAAAAAAAAAAAAAGACCTTGCCCGGGCCGCAAGACTCTCAGCTGAAGCCATCCGTAACTTACCCGGCCGGCCTTGTACTTGATGCCACCGCTGTTCTCCTCCTTGCCCGCCCGGGTGATGCTGGAAGCCCTCCCGGGGGGTGTTCCGAAACGCTCAGCCTCCCGGATGCCTGAGGAGCTGGGGAGAGACCCATTCTGAGTCAGCAGTGCATGGGGGTGGGGGGGCCCAGGCGGCTGCCACCCCCCAGAGACACGCACACTCACACAGGTGACAGTGGCCTTAACTGCTGTGATCTGCTGCGTCCCTCCTGCGTGCCACCCCCGTGCTGAGCACTGTATGAATGCAATCCTTACAACATCCCTGCATGACAGTTGGGGCAACGGGATGGGAGGGCTCAGGCAGGTTAAGCGACTTGCCCAAGGTTACCCAGATGCAAGCGGCCGAGCCGAGATCTGAACCTAAGTCTGTGAGACTCCGAGGTCTCCAGGGTGCTGCACACCTTGCCAGGAGAGGGGAGGCTTGATGGGAGAGGGCCCACATTTGAGCTAACTGGCACGACTGGAGAAGCATCAGCAAAATCCCCCTTACTTTGCATTTGAGATCTGTGTCCCCCACTCCACGAACTTGATGCCTGAAGTGACCCCATTACTCCCTTCTCTGTGTTAAAGCATCAAGGGCTTCCGTTAGAATGGGACTCGGCAAGCGGCACCTGGCTGGCTAGCTGGTTTCGCAAATAAAGTTTTATTGGAATCCAGGTACGCCCATTGGTTCACATGTTGTGGAAGCCTGCTTTCTTCGGGGTGCTTTACGTTTGACGCAGACCAGATGGTTCTCAGGTGCTCCCGTATTTACTGTCCAACCTTTTATAGATGAAATTTGCCCATGAGGACACCAGTGCTGTGGAGGACGAAGCGGGGAGGACGGAGGGCCCGGGATGGCCCCCGCCACCACCATGCCAAAATCTCTCTCCTTCTTGCTTTTTCCACCGCAGCTGAAATCCCACCCCAGTTCCTCCTTTGGATTAAAATGGTGAAAACATCAATGCTTCGGGGAATAAGCCAAGCACCAGATGAAGGCCTTTGGAGGCTAGAAATGGCCTCTGGTGTATTTCTAGTCACATCGTCAGACCCTGAGGGGACGGAATGCTGAAAGGACGTGTTTTGATAAAGGTAGACTCTGGAGGACCCGGCATCTCAGTGAGGTTTCTGGAGTCAATGTAGAGGGTATCCTGGACCCTAAAAAGGCATCATGGTGCAGGAGGGAAGGTCAGGGGTGGGAATCAGCCTTGGCTGCAGGCCCACCTGAGAGTTGAATCTGACCCGATCAAATGAGGATTTTTAAGGCCTGTGAGGTACAAGATGCTCTGCTCTGGTGGAGACGAAGGAGGTGGGGAAGGGAAGAGTATGCATGGCCACCTCCTGAGTGCTGGGTGTTAGCCAGGTCCTCACCCATGTGTGGTGCTTGAACCCTTCCAGAAACCTTGAGAAGGAGTGATTATCCCCATTTCAAGCTGAGCAGCTGAGGCTCAGAGGGGGGCAGGTTTCTTGCCTGAAATCACACAGATGGTGAAGATGGAGAAGCCAGAGATGGAGCCTCAGAGGCCCTGCTGTGGCCCCTCAATACACGGGACCACCATCGAATGGTCCGGGGCCTGGTCTCTAGGCTCATATTTCAGTAACTGCTAGGGGTTGGGTGGCAGGATGTCATCACACATCACCTTGGCATGGGTGCCCGAAAATCTCAGCATGCCCCTCCCATCCCCACTTGGAGCACCCCCCACCCCCGACTCTGTGGCCTGGGGAGCCTGCCAGCCACGGAGGCGGGAGACCTGGCAAGGCCTCTTATTCTGTGTTCTGGACGGTGAAGCATGTCCAAGTTCACAGAGGAAAGGCTCCTCCCCGCTGTGATGCTAAGGAGGAAGCTGGAGCACAGCCCCAGAGAAGGGCGCCCTGGGCAACCAAATCCAGAGGAAAGTGCATCAAGGAGATGCTTTGGTCCTCGTGTGAGGTCGGGGGGCCTGAGTGATTAGGTGCTGGGGGGGTCTGTGTCAGGTGCGCTGCGTATAGTTTGCCTCACTGAACCCTGCTAACAGAGCTGCTGGGAAGGGAGGGCTCCTATTCCCATATTACAGATGAGACACTGAGGTGCAGAGGCCTGGAATCACCCGCTTGTGTCTAACATGTTAGAAAGCGGCACAGCCAGGATTTGAACCCACATTCCAGCCATTTCCCTGTCGGGGGGAGAAAGGGAGGCAGCAGTGGAGGTGCAGGTAGTGAGTTCAGAGTAATAATTGATAATCGTTGCACTGTTAGACACCTCACAGTGCCCTGGTTCCTCTGCCAATTGCATTATGTGTCATTTCACCTTATTTTTCCATCAGGGTCCCCCAGCCTTGGGTTCAATCTGGGATGGAGTCCTGAGCTAGTCCCTTGAGAGATACTCAATAGTTAGGGATATTTCTCCATCTGAATCTTCCCACTCAATCAGGGCATTCTGGAAGGACTCACCCCAAAAAGCCAGCCCCACTTGCCTTGCCCCACCTCTCTCTGGAAAGCTGAAGTCAGCAGCAGAAGGAGAGGAAGCAGGAGGGCAGTGGACAGGGCAGCTTCACTGCTTGGACCTCTGCAGAGATGTCCTGGGGCAAAGCCTGAAGAGCCTGGTTAATATAATCCCCAGCATGTGGTTAAATATCACCACAATATTTAACCACATGCCAGGGGATCACCATCTCCACTGGTGTTTTGTTTAGCTGGGGACTCTTGTACCAACAGGGGTGGTCTCTAAAATTTCTTAGGAACTCATGAAGTTCTGTTTCTCCCCAAGCTGACTGAAATTGCTCCCCCTGGCCTGTGTTCTCAGCAAAGTGCTCCAAAATGCGACACGGAGACCTGACACATGGACCACGGGCAGACACGTGTAAGAGAGCAGCACTGCGCAGAGGTAACAGTAGGGAGCTGTGCCTGGGGTCTGGGCTGGCACTGCCTCTCAAGACCCTGGCTGACCAGCTCAGACTCCTCATCTATAAAATGAAGAGGAGGACCGAGGAGTCCACTTTCCTCTTCCTTATCCTGATATTGGAAGGTAAAGGAATCCCTGGCCTGCCAACAACGTAAGAAGCCACCCTATTTGTGCCCCATGAGTGCTCACCTGTGAATCCTAGATAGTCCTTGATGCACCTGTTACTTCAGGGGTGGTCAAGGGTTACTAGGCACACGAATGCCCACTAATGTTTAGCTAGCACTGCCCCTCAGGGCTCAGAATATATTAAGGTCATTACAGGTCACATGGCTCCAGAAGGAAGGTTCAGGAAGGTGGATAATGCTTAGGAGAAAAGCTCTTTTCCTGTACTGTTGATTCATGGCTCATGGAATAGGGGGTTCTTTTCAAACTCTGGTCTCTAAGAAGCTACCTCAAAATGTCCAAAATGTAGATTCCTGGGCTCTCCTAGAAGATCTTGGTCCTGTAGATCTGAGTAGGGCCAGGGGATCTGTATTTCACAAGAGCACCAATGATTTTGTTGCAGGAGTTTGTGAACCTCATTTTAAGAACCCCTTGGATATTAGCCTGCCTATGGGGAAGAGCAGTTCAGGACTTTTGGATCATTGCTACCGATGCACAATATCCCCCCCCATGCCTCACTTTCTGTATAACATGGGTGGTGGCCCAGCTGCTTCCTGAGGTTTCATGTGGTTTGGGGGTTCAACACTCAGAGTTCTGACTCAGAGAGCCTCAGATTCACATATGAGCTCTGTCAACAAAATAGACAAAGCTTTAGCTATGCTGACCAAGAATTACAGAGTGACTCAAATTACTGAAACCAGGACTGAGAGAGGAGACATTACTACCTGACACTACAGAAATAAGATTATAGGGAAATGCTTATATAATCCACTGAATGCCAACAAACTAGCTAACCTAGATGAAATGGACAAATTTCTAGAAAGATACAAACTATTCAAACTGATTCAAGAAGACATAGAAAATCTGAATAGATCTATAACAGATAAAATTGAAGTAGCAAAAAACCCAAACCAAAACAAACAACAATTTCCACGAAGAAAAGCTCAGGACCGTGTGGCTTCGCCAGTGAATTCTACCAAATGTTTATGGAACAATGAACACCAATCCTTCACATACTTTTCCAAAAAAACAGAAGAGGAGAGAATGCTTCCTGACATCCTATGAGACCAGTATTACTCTGATTCCAAGGCCACACAAAAATCTCACAAGAAAACGTCCCTACAGATCAACATCCTTTATAAATATAGATGCAAAGGTCCTCGTCAAAACGCTAGCAAACCTAGTCCAGCAACATTTAAAAGGATTCTACACCACAACCAAGTGAGATTTATCCTACGAATGCAAGATTGGTCCGACATATGAAAACCAATGTAATATGTGATATTAATAGAGCAAAGGACAAATCTGGGGTCTGCTATTTACTAGCTGTGTTACCTTTGGCAAGTACCTTCATCCCCTTGAATGAATTTTTTCCATCTATGAAGGAGGGAGAGTGACACCGATTTCTTGGTATTGTCATTAGTGCCCATAGCAAGTATCCAGTAAATGGTCACTTTAGCTTAACTGTAATTAATTTAAGGAGAGGACCCACTGGGACGGGGTCTGGTTTATCCGTCCAGGTGCTTTTTCTCTGGTCACTTTTCAGATGAGGAGACTGGAGTAGGTAGGTGGACATGGCCTCTCACCTGGACCATCAGCCCATTGCTATGCTCCTCCCTGCCTCTAAACCTCTGTCTCACCAGCTCTCCCTGCCTGGAATTGGTCACCTTGACCTCTCCAGCCAGTGAGACTCCTCCCCAGCTCAAATCCCACCCTTGCATGGCCTTTCCTTACACCTGTGCTGCTCGCGCTCCCTTCGCTAAACACCTGGGTGGTTTGGGGGATTTCTCTACACACTTCACTCAATACCTGACCACTCCTCTGCCTCTTTTTTGGCTGTGATCTTCAGGCTGAAGCACTTTGCTTCTTGGAGCCTCAGGGTGTTGTAGGGAAGAAGTGGGATATAGGGAGCGAGGGGCCCAGGAGGTAGTCAGGATCACCTGCTTCTGCAGCCCACACTCACTTAGCCGGGTGGAAGATGGCACTCATCTCCTCTGCCAGGTGTCTCCGGAGGATGTGCTTCCCGCTGGGGATGCCCAGGGCAGTAGCCATGGCCTCGGCGTTGAACGTGGGCTCCAGCACCAACACAGCACCGTGAATGCCACTGTTGGTCAGGTTGTCTGCGTACTCCTGAGGGCAAGGCACAGGGCTGGTTAGCCTGCGGTGGGGGGCTACCCTGTTAGCTTGACAGGTCTGCCCTGGTGTCCTGCCTTGCTGGTCAAAGTGGGCCACCCTGTTGTCCTGAGGTGTCCTGAGGACCTGCCCTGCTGGCTTGAGGTGCCCTGAGCTCCAAGTGGGGGGCCTGCCCCCAACAGCAAGGGCTTGTGCCCCTGGGGACCATTAGTTTAAGCCTTAGAGGGATCCCCCAACTCTTTCAGGGCCATGAGGACAGTGACCAAGACTATTTTGTCGCTGATGTATCTCCAGATCTTGGCAGGCAGCCCAAAAATAGTTGTTTAATGAGATGAGCCTGGATTCAATCCCAGCCTCTTTTCAGAGGACAGCCCAGCCTCTTCACCCCTCCTGCTATGAGAAAGGCATCATTAATGGGGGGTCCCACTGCAGGGGTGGATGCCCCTCTTCTTGAGCGACAAGAGGCAGGCACTCTTGCCAGCCTGGCAACATAAAATGGACACACAGATGTGCATGGGATGTGTATATGCCTGTGAGTCACCCCAGCTCCCCAGCCCCTCACTCACCTTCAGGTCAATGTCCCGCACCCACTTGAGCACCCGCTGGTTGGTCCAGACCACAGGGTCTATGTTCTGTGTCTCGCAGCGGGCGCGGCGCTCCTGGAGGGCCTTGGGATGGGGCGGGGGGAGACAATGGGTCAGCTGGAGGGGGGCATGCAGAGGTTACAAGGGATGACCGTCCACAGTGCTGGGGGGACTCCAGGATGCCAGTACAAGGAAGAGTCCTGGCTGGCGAGCCCTGGCTTCTCTGGCCACGTCAATCTGGGGCTTGGCCTTTCATTCTGGGAAATGGGGAGAAGCCTGTTTCTGGGGGTGGAGGGCTGGGTGAGACCCCCCAGCCCCTGCTGAATAGGTGTCCAACAATGCGGCTCTTCCATGAGGGGCTAAGTCTCCTGCGGGTCTCCCACGGGACTCCCCTAGCCCCTGGGGCAACAAGTGTCTCCCTGGTATAAAACATCACCTATGGCGACCTGTAGAGGGATCAGCCTGGTCCCCTTTCACCAGCCTCTGGGGGGCTGGCTCTCAGACAAAGGGCTCCTGGGATGGTGGTGGAGACAGGGACCCCCTGGCCCACGGATTCCTCCAACGTGCCCTGACCAGCCCCAGTGTACCATGCCCATTTCCACACTTTACTGTCACAATCTTCCTGCACATCTGCCTCCTTCACCAGAGTGAGGTTCTGGGGGTCGGGGACCAGGGCCTGCGCCTCGCCACTCCCCATGCCCAGGGCCCTGTGGTGGGTGTGTTAGAGGGGCTGAAGAATGGACAGCTCCCTCCTCAGTGTCTCTCCTCCTGACCCTGAGCGGCTGGTACTTTGACATCACTCTAGGAAAAGTAAACCTTCTGGGTTGACCCTCCTCGCAGGGACCAGCGATCTGGGGAATATTTGGATCCTGGGGGAGCTGAAGCAGATGCCCCATACCGTCTGATTTGGCAGGGCTCAGAATCAAGGGGGCACACAGAGTCCAAACTCTGATTCTCCTCTCTGGGTCCACGGTCTCCTGGCTGGCCTTGTTCATGCCCCTACCTCAGACCCAATGCTGGGACCATATCATCTGTCCTCTGAGCCTTTGCTTGTGCTGTTCTCTCTGCTGGGTTGCTTTTCTCTCACACTTCCTGCTAACTGATACCTGGAATTCCTCTTTCAGATCTCAGTCCAGCTGTCACTACCTTGGGGAAGCCCTCTCTGATTCCTCTGGAAGTTACACCTTTGGGTTTTCATAAAACTCTGGACTTCTCTCCTTGGGCCAGCTTTCCATGGTATGGTGGCACCAGGCTTTTGTGGTTCTTCCTGATAAACAGTGAGCTCTTGGAGGATGAGGGTTCCCCACTTCCCCTACTTGGACACAGGGCATGATCCATGCCCAGTAAACAGCTGTTGGAAGAAGGAAGGGAGAGAGGAAGGGATGGGTGCATGGATGGCCAGGTGGATGGATGTGTGTGTGGATGGGTGTAAGGATGGCCAGGTGGACGGATACATGTGTGGATGGGTACGTGGAGGGACAGGTGGATGGATGTGTATTTTGATGGGTACAAGGATGGGCAAGTGGATGGATGTGTGTGTGGATATGTGTAAGGATGGCCAGGGGGATGGATGCGTGTGTGGATGGGTGTGAGGATGGCCAGGGGGATGGATGGATAGACAGTGGGTGCCAGTGGGGAAAGTAGGGCTGTGGAAGATCCCTCCACCTCCTGCCCTGGTCCTCACCTCCCTGCTGAAGTTCACTTGGTACAGCAGCTCGATCCCCAGCAGGATGCTGACCTGGTGGAACTTCTTGGACACATTCAGATGCTTCTCCAGGTCCCGCTTCATCAGGGAATGCAGCATTCGCCCGTCGACCAGGTGGTTTTGGAAGGCCTGAGAGTACTGGGACAGGCCGATGTCATTCAGCCAGGCCTTGGCCACCCAGTGATGGTCCAGGTCAGCGGCTTTGGATAGGCTGGTGAGGACAGACATGGCCAGAGAGAGGGACGGGTGGGGCCAGGTGGCAGAAACAGAGGGACGGGTAGAAATGGGGCAGAGATGGGCAGAGTTGAAGATAGAGGGAAAATAATAGGGCGAGATCGGGTGGGGTAGGGCAGGGGACCGAGCAATTACAGAGACGGAAGGAAAAGGGGATGGAGTGAAGAGGCAGAGAAGAAGAGAGATGAAGCAGAGAAGGGGAGAGGGGGATGCAGGGAGTGGATGGAGAGAGACAGAGACAGATGGACAGAGACAGAGAAACAGAGTGAGCCCCACAGAGCAGAAGAGGGATCGGGAGGGAGGGAGGCAGAGGGAGGGGGAGCAGGGCATACTCAGACACCGGCGGGAGGGGACCGTAGCGAGCAGCAGGGCCATGTGCGGCCGAAGCAGCACCGCGGGAAGCCTGCAGCATCCTGGGGCTGCCCCCGGGTGTGGCCCCGGGCCTTGCTCAGCTCCGGAACCCCTGAGCCCACGAAGCTGTGGCCTGGGCCATCTCGCCTCCCTTGACAACCCCAGAAGCCGGCTTCGCCCAGAGCCACACTGTGGCGCCTTGGAATCAGAATTAAGACCCCTGGCTTGCCTGTTCCGAGCCCTCTCTCCTCCCCGCCTATCTCACATCTCCCCGCCTCGCACCCACATCCTCGCTCGGCTGCGCAGTGGTGCGCACCGCGTGCTTCTCAAATGGTTAAGGACGTGGACGTGCGGCCTGCGGTCCCCTGCGCGGGCATTCCCCCGGTCGCCACACGGTGGCAGCGTCACAGAAGGCATGAGAACAGCCCACCTGCCGGTGACTTGAGAGATGACGGGGTAGGGACCCCAGGAGGGGGTCAGGAGGTGACAGGGAAATGCGGGCTCACAGAGCGACTCCCTCCTCCCCAGGTCTGGGATGGGGACCAGCATTCTCCGCTCCCCCAACCCCCAGAGAATACCCTTCACCCACTTCCCAGCCCGCTCCCTGTGCACCCATCTCTAGCTGGAGACCCCCGTGGGCTTTTCACCTCCGCCGGACTCAGCCTCTCCTTTCTCCTCCCCGCGGCTCACTCCGGGCAACTCCGCGTCTCCCTGGACGCTGCCCTCCTATGGCCCCCTCTCGGCCCCCCCCCTCTGAGCCCTCCCCAATCCCTTTGGCAGGACAGCAGCCGCACCCCTCCTGCTGGGGCTCCCCTGTGGCTCCTCGCTGTCCTTCCTCCCTCCACTCCTCACTGCGTGCTGGACAGCTGCTGACCCCCGTGCTTGGGACGGCCGCCGCCCTAGAGTGGGCCCCTCCTGCCTCCCGGCCCCTTCCTTCTCTTCTTCCCCACGCTCCGTCCCAGTGGCACGCATTTCCAGGGCTCTGGATTACACTTGTAAACGAGGACTCCCGAATTCTCCGCCCCCTCTGCTCCTCTCTTCTGAGCTCAGCTGCTCACTAACTGCCCCTGTGGCGTCTCCTGTCCCACAGCTCACATTTAATGGGCTCCAAATGAAATGCCCTGTCCCCTCTCCCAGCTCTTGCCCTCCCCTACCATCACTGGCTCCTGGTCCTCATTTGTCCTCTTCTCCCCTACCAGGTCCATCAGTCACACTGGTCAGCATGTGTGTCCTCTTTTCTCCTTTTCTGGGTTCAAGCTACCACCACCACCTGCACAGATTTCTGCAATTGCCTCCTTACTCTCTCCCTGCCGCCCCCCTGTATCCCCTCTCCCCTGCCCTCCCCCGCTCCTTCTAATCCACTTTCCCCACAGTGGCCAGATGGTCTTTTTAAAACATCAGTCAGATCGTGTCCCTCCTCTGCTTACAACCTTCCAGTGGAGGAACCTTAAATGCACGTTACTAAGAGAAACAAGCCAATCTCGAAAGGCTGCATACTGTGTGATTCCAGTTGTATGACATTCTAGAAAAGGCAAAACTATGGAGACAGTGGAAAGATTAGTGGTTTCCAGGGGTTCGGGAGAGGGAAGGGATGAACAGGTGGAGCACAGAGGATTTCTTAAGGCAGCGAAATTATTGGGTATGATACTGTCATGATGGATGCATGTCATCATATGTTCGTCCAAACCCGCAGAATGTACAACACCAAGAGCCAACGCTTCTGTAAACTATAGAGTCTGGGTGATCGTGAGGTGTCAGTGTGGGTTCATCGTGTAACAAATGCTCCATCTGGTGGGAGATGTGGATTATGGGGGAGAGGGGGTAGGGAGGATGTGGGAGCTCTCGTACCTTCTTTTCAATTTTGCCATGAAACTAGAACGGCTCTAAAAATTCAAGTTCATTTTAAAAATGAGGGAGGAAAAAGACTTTTTTTTTAAATAAACAAAATTTAGAGAATTTATCATCAGAGAAATAAACTGCAGGAAATGTTGAAAGACTTTCTTCAAGAGGCAAGAAAATAATAGCCATACGGAAACTTGGCCCACACAAAAGAATAAAGAGTAGAACTCCTAGGAGTCACAATAAAAAACCCCACTGGATCTGGAAATGGGTAGATTTGAATGGACCTTCCTCCAAAGACAAACAGGTGGCCAATAAACACAGGAAAAGATGCCCATCACTAGCTGTTAGGGAAACACAAATTTCTCTACAATGAGATACAAGCTTTAGACCCATTAGGATGGCTAAAAATCTCGGAAAACAAGTGTTGTTGGGGGTGTGGTAAAATCAGAACACTGGTGCGCTGTTGGTGAGGATCTAAAATGGTGTAACCACTGCGGAAAACAGTACGCATTTCCTCTAAAGTTAAAAATAAAATTATTATATGATCCAGCAATTCCACTTCAGGGTAAATACCCAAAAGAATCGAAAGCAGGGTCTCAAAGAAGTGTTAATACCCCCATGTTCACAGCAGCACTATCCATAGTAGCTAAACCGTAGAAGCCGCCAAGTGTCCACCGACAGAGCAATGGATGAACAAAGGTGCTAGATACACACAGTAGAATATATTCAGCTCTAAAAAGGAAAATGACACCTGCTACAACGTGGATGAATCTTGAGGACGTGATGCTAAGTGACATAAACCAGGCACAAAAAGACAACTTCTGTGTGATTCCACTTAAATGAGGTACTGAGAGCAGTCAAAACTATAAATGCAGAAAATAGAAGAGTGGTTGTCACCATACAGGGGGGAGGGAATAACGGGGAGTTGGTGTTTATTGTGTTATTGTGAGCATAGGGTTTCAGTTTTACAAGATGAAGAGAGTCCTGGACTGGACGGTGGTGATGGCTGCACAACAAGGTGAGTGCACTTTATATCATTAAGATTGTACACTTAAAACCAGTTACGAGGGATCCCTGGGTGGCGTAGCGGTTTAGCGCCTGCCTTTGGCCCAGGGCGCGATCCTGGAGACCCGGGATCGAATCCCACATCGGGCTCCCAGTGCATGGAGCCTGCTTCTCCCTCTGCCTGTGTCTCTGCCTCTCTCTCTCTCTCTGTGACTATCATAAATAAATAAAAAATTAAAAAAAATAAATAAAACCAGTTACGATGGGCGGTGCACCGTGGGTGGCTCAGCCGATTAAGTGTCTGAGTCTTGATTTTGGCTCAGGTCATGATCTCAGGGTTGTGAGATCAAGCCCCATGTCAGGCACCACACTGGGCATGGAGCCTACTTAAGATTCTCTCTCTCCCTCTGACCCTTCTCCACCCTTTCTGTCTCTGTCTCCAAACAAAAAAACAAGTTACTATGATAAATATGTGTATTTTACCACAATAAAAAAAATTTTTTTTAAGGAATAGAGATGATTGGAAATGGTAAATATCTGGGTAAGTATTTTTCTCATTTGCTAATCTCCTTAAAAGATAACGGTCAATTTAAAAGAAAAATACAACACTATTACGGAGCATCTAATACACACAGATAAAAATGTATGAAAACAATAGCACAAAGGCAGGGGGAAAACGCATCCTACACTGTACACTAAGTTGTATGATATTATTTGAGACAGTGTGAAGCTAAGGAGGCGTGTTACAAACTGTAGAGCAACGATGAAACGTGAAACAAAGACGTATGGCTCCTAAGCCAGCAGTGGGGACGTTCAGTTAATACAAAGTCAGCAAAAGAGGGTGAAAAGGAACAAAGAGTAGATGTAAGTAAAACAAAAGAAAACAAGAAGCGTCTCCCGGCTGCCCTCTTCGGACGTAAGGTCGTAAGTCCTTGGAGTGGCCCCAGCAGGGTCGGGCCTCCCCTCGGGGCTCAGGGGGCACGTCCAGGCCCTTCGGGTGCTCCCACCCAGCTCCTGGCCCCCTGGGGTGCTGGGCCTGGCCTCTCCCCGGGCCCACTGCCTCCCAGCCCTGCGCTGGCTCCCTGCTCCCCTGCCCGCAGAGGCTTGCTCTGACCGCTCCGTCTGACGTTGCCCCCCCTCCCCCGCCTGCGGCTCTGCCTCTAAGGATTCCCTTCAAAGCACCGATCACACGTGGAACTTTAAAAAGCGAAGTGATCTGAGCACAGAGACTCTGCGGAAGGGCCGGCCTCGTCTCGACACACAGCCTCCCCGGGAGAGCCGCCGGAGAAAGGAGGGATGGCTCCCCGCGTGGCCGCTGCCTCCTGCTCCTCCGCCCCCAGAACCGCTGGGCTCTGCCCCGAGGCCTCCTCGTCTCCGGGCCGTGCTCCACCCCACACCACCCCCTCACCTGCTTGAGTCCGACAGGGCTGGTGCCGGGTCAGAGCCCGCCCCTGCACCCAGAGCCCCCTGGGAGGCCCCATCCCTGCCGCTGTCACCCTGCTGCTCATCTGGCCAGCGGCCCACCAGACGGCCCGCTCCTGGACGGCGGGACCGGGTGTGGCTCCCCTCCTGGCTTCGGCCTAGTGCTCCACAGCCTCTGCTCTATGGTCCAATGTACAGAAGATGAAGCAAGGCCGGGTGAGGGGGCATGGACTCCAGTCCCCCAGGAGGCCACCCAGGACAGGGCTCCCGTACTGGCAACTTCTGATCCAAGACAAGCTCCCCTCTAGGGGGAAAAGTGCCAGGCAGGCCCCCTCCTGGGGGCTGGGCTCCAGCCTTGTCACTTCAGAGTGGCCCTTCCCAGGCTTATCTGCCACTGTCACGGCTCTCTTGCCCAGGGCCCCGAGTTGGAGCTCCCAGCCCTCCGAATCAGGTGCCACGGGGCCCGGTTGTCACTGTTGGAGACCAGAAGCCCCCTTCTCCAGTCCGAGGGAGGGTTTGCTCAGCAAATCAATGGTGCAACAAGACATGGGGTGGGAGGGTGGGAGGGGCCCCTGGCTGAAGCTACTTGGGGGAAGCCATTTAGAGTCAGCAATATCCATCCGCATGCTGACAGCTAATGCACTCTTGCCCTTCAGAACGGTTCTCTTTTCATTAAAGTTGTCCCCATGGGGCCTCGGCTTGGCAACACTTTCCCAGCTGTTGGTCTGAGCTATTGCAAGCGCCCAAGTTGAAGAAAACGGCATGACTTTAAAAGTAATTCAGATGTTTTGTAAAATTTGACATTTCCCTGCTCCAAACTGGGGCTGGATTAGGCCCTGAAATCTGAGTTTGGGCACAGAATTTAGATTGTCTAGGTCATTGTTCAACACAGAAAACACAAGGCCACTCTGGCTCCATCACCCTGAGCTCTGGGACCTTGTGTCTCTGTGCCCCAGCCGTCCTCAAAGTGGGGCTAGTCGTGCCCGCCTCACAGAAGGTGTGGGGGCTGAAAGAGACCGGAGAACGTGAAACCCAGGACACCTGGGTGGCAGAGCGGTTGAGGGTCTGCCTTCGGCCTAGGGTGTGACCCCGGGGTCCTGGGATCGAGTCCCACATTGGGCTCCCCATAGGGAGCCTGCTTCTCCCTCTGCCTGTGTCTGTGTCTCTAATGAATAAATAATTAAGATTTTTTTTTTTTTTAAAGAAAGAACGTGAAACCCTTATCATAGAGTCTGGGGCTCATTCTGTGTTCCATAAACACGAGTAGTAGGGGTCGTTGATGTTTTTGACATTGAGGCGACGCAGGATAACGGAAAGGGGATCAACTTGGAAGTTGGGTATTTCATAGTGTGATTTTGCATTCAGGATTTCTCCGGGCCTCACTTTCTCCATCTCTAAAATGGGGTCAGAATGTCTACCCCACATTTCCGTTTTGATGGTTAAATAGAATCATGTCTATAAAGCGACTGGTGACCCGGCTTGTGGACTTGGTGGTCGGTACTTTAGAGATAAGTGGAACCAGGCCCAGGGAGGGCAATGTCATGCCCCAAGCCATGCAGGATGTGTTCTTGAAGGTGACCTCACTGGGGTTCTTACCCTAGCGGTCATGGGCCCCTGAAAGTTCCTTTTTTTTTTTTTTTAAGATTTTTATTTATTTACTCATGAGAAACAGAGAGAGAGAGAGAGAGAGAGGCAGAGACACAGGCAGAGGGAGAA
Source organism: Canis lupus familiaris (assembly GCF_011100685.1). Taxonomy (NCBI): domain Eukaryota; kingdom Metazoa; phylum Chordata; class Mammalia; order Carnivora; family Canidae; genus Canis; species Canis lupus. The sequence continues at coordinate 81,841,304 of NC_049223.1, forward strand.
GCAGGCTCCCTGCAGGGAGCCCGAGGTGGGACTCGATCTTGGGTCTCCAGGATCACGCCTTGGGCCAAAGGTGGTGCTAAACTGCTGAACCACCCGGGCTGCCCCCACCGAAAGTTCCATGAGTGAGTCAGAGGGTCCCAGAAAGCAAATCGTGGAGTTTCTGTATATCACCTCTGGGGCAAGTGTCAACAGTTTTTGTCGGATTCTCCAAGGGGCCGTGGTCTCCAAAAGTTAAAAGAACCGCTGTTCTGATTGAACCCCCTTCACTTCACAGGTGGAGAAACCATGTCCCAGAGAAGGCAAAGCCACGGCAGGTTAGAGACAGGCCAGATTTCCACCGGGAACGAGGCCTCTCTCCTGCAGGAAGCCTGGGGGTGTCTGATGTGGGGGCACAGGATCCTCGGAAACAGTCCTGACCATGGCTCTGGGAAATTTCCAAACTCCCTTCACACCTGTCTGCCGATTTGCGTCCACACCCTTCTAGGTGCTGTTGCATCTCTGTTCCTAGGGGTTCTTGGGGTCAACCATGTTTTGGGGGGAACTTGGGCAGTGATCCTGCATTTTTGCAAGGTGTAGGGGCAGCCCCATGCTGTTCAACGGGCAGCATTTACTGACCACGTTGGGAGTGGGACAAGGGGGCAGGAGGGGGCTCCTGCTTGGGTGGCAGAGGATTCGGGGGGAGGCACCGGTTAGAAGGAGGTGGTGAGCGGGAAGTGCTTGTGGGGCCCTAGGGAGGGACAAGCCTCCAAGAAAGCAGGCTCGTGCCCTGCTGCTCCCCTCCCCTGCCCATCACTCCCCTCCGCCACCCTTCACCCCCAGCCCTGTCCCGCAGGGTCCTGACTTGCTGACAAGAGTCTGGCACCTTCTGGCTTCGCTTGCTTTCAGTCGCCACCTGAGTTTCTGATCTATCTCACATGTCTCTGCGGCCACCTAGGAATCTCGCCAAGGGCCCAAGGCAGGACGCACACGAGCCTTTGGTTTCCTGCTTCCACACTAGCCTGGGTTCCCCGCCTTAGCCCCCTCACGTTTTAATCCACAAAGCAGCTTCTGCAAATAATAGCACACACCACCAGGTTTGATTAATTAACTGCACGAAAATGATGGGGAACCAGTGAAGGAGATAATTATGCAAAAACAGAAAGTGTCAGATTTACTACGTGCGCTAGTTCTTTCTGCGTGCTGAGGGCTGAGGGGGGTGTTCTGGTTTCCCTGGAGCTGCTTGGGGAATGAGCTCCCCCGCCAGCAGCTCCTGCTCGGAAAAAGGTCAGGAGGGAGGCAGGAGATGGGACAGAGGCGGGGTGTGTGGGAGGGGGTGTGAGCAACGGGAACAGGACACACCTGATGAGAGGGACCGCAGGCCATTCCCAGGTGTGGTTGCTAAAGGAGCCCTTCTGGGCCAGCCCTAATCCTTTGGGGGTGTTGGTGCCATAAAGCCCTTTGCTCCATTTCTTCTCTGTCCCATCCTACTTCTCCCTGCCTTACGCCATCCGTCCTCCCCCTGGAAGGGTAGACCCGGGGTTGAGGTGGAAGTAGGGAGAACAGACATTCTGGCCCAGTTCCCCGACCTGCTTGGGCCGGCCCTCGGGGATAGAGGAGTTTCTGGGGGTGAGTGAGGCCCCCCTGCCTCCAGGCTGTGGGGATCATGGGGGTGGGATCTCACTGATTCCCAGTAGCTCCATCTTTCTATGGGGAGGCCTGGCCCAGAGCAGGACTGGGGAGCACCTGACCCCCCCCCGGCATCCCCGGGGAATACCCCACCACCCTCCATCCCTGGCCCAGTCTACAGTGCCCGTTTGCCCCTCACTGTGGTATCTGGAGGTCTTGGGGTGCACCTTCGTCCCTTCTCCCTGGAGGCCCAGCTGGGTGGGGTGCCCAGGCATGCCGACCCACCTCCTGCCCGCCTCGGCATCGCGGTAGTCCTCGATGGCCAGCCGGAGCTTGCGCCGGTGCAGGGAGCTGCACACGCCCAGACCCAGCTCCAGGTCTTCGTCACTCAGGCTCAGCAGCATCTGCTCCCCAGGAAGGTGAGGACTGAGCGCCCAGAGGGAACGTGTGCGGTGGGCGCCCGAGACCCCTAGGACCTGCTGCTGGCTGCGGCTGAGCCCGGAGGGGTCTGTTAGCATGAGGCTGGGGCCCAGCACCCGCCTGTCTCCCTGCACATCCTTCTCTGGGGTCCACGCAGAGCACTTGGTGCATCCCTGCTCCAGGAGGTGGGAGGAATCACATCCTGACCAAAAGAGCCCTCTGGCCAGTCCTGCCCTCCTCCAGCCGGGTACGGGAGGGTGAGACCCAACTTAAAGACGCAGAGGCCCAGGCTCGGAGGGCTACGAGCCTTGCCAGGGAGATGCGATGATTTACTGGGGACACTGGGGCCTGAGGCCAGTTCAGCTGGCTCCTGGAACACGGCTCCTCCTGGGGCCGTGGGGTGGGGTGGGGTGGGGGGTGGAGCAGGCCAGCTCCGGGTTGGTAACGGTCACAGGAGGGAGATGCGCGCTGGGATCCCGGAGGCGCCCTACCTTCCCGCTCTTCACGTTCTCCGCACAGGCCTTGACGTACATGGGCATGGCCATGACCACCTCCAGCCAGGCCTGGACGGTGCCGGCCTTCCAGTGGGACATGGGGGTGGTCCTGACCAGCTCCACCTGCTGCAGCCGGTCCATCTGCTCCTCGCCCTCCGACAGGCTGAGGCTCTGCCTCGTGGGGCTGCACTGGCTGTCCGAATCTGCAACACACAAGCGGGAGCTGCTGGGGAGACGGGTGGGGGCTGCGGGGGGTGGGGGGGCTGCAGGGAGGGGGACGGGTGCAGGGCCTAGGCAGGCCGGGCGCAGGGGGAGGGCAGGGCGTCTTCCCCACGCATTTCTTCTCTCCAAAGTCAACGGGCTCCTGTTCCGTTTTTTTTTTTGCCGCCCCTCCCCCATTACAAAAGCAATCGGTCCCCGCCCCCCCAACAGAAGAACTGGGTCTTAAAAACTTAATCCAGGAAAGGATGAAAATAAACCAGAAAGTGAAAGTCGCCCCAGATCCCACGCCACCCGGAGACAGCAGCTGTTAGTTGTAGTTAAATAGTCTTTGGGATACACAGATGCCCACGCTCACGAACACACACAGACCCACGCGCAGACACGGTGCTCCCCGCTGCGCGATGTTCCCATTTACCCCGCGGGGGGCCATCCCCCCACCTCCGGGGAGATCTGTGGTTTCCTTCCACAGCACCGCGGGATGCCTCAGGGGATGCTTTGTACTCTATGTCGCCTGCCTCCTACTGACGGGCATGGGTTGTCCCCGTTTCTCGCTATTGTGAACGACGCAGCGCAGTTATCTCCGGGCAGCTGGGTGACAGCCTGGTGACTTATTTCCTTAGGATAAACGGAGCCTCGGCTCCACTCATTACTGCACCCACACCTGTTTCCAGAGGAGCCCCCCATCGACGAAAATGTTAATCCCCCTGCATTTCCCAGCCCGACTCTTCCGTCCGTGGTGGGACGTAACAGCACCTGACGAACGGGTCAGGTTCAGGCTACAGAGACTTGACCGAGACAGAGAGAGAGGGAGAGAGGGAGAGAGAGAGAGAGTCTCTTTCTCTAAAGCAGGGTTACAGACAAACACCCACGCAAACCCACTACCATGAGAAATGACAAGTATTAAAAAAAATAATAAGCCTGGTGAGAAAGGACCCTGCCGATACTGTTACATTAGAAATGATCATGACGATGTAAAAAAAAAAAAAAAAGGCTTATCCATCAAATTGGCCACGTGGTTACAAATCTGCGTGCGAAGTCCCTGAGCTCGGGTGCCGGGAAGGATGAGGTTACTCTCCTCTTGCTGTACTTGTGTGTCTCATCAAAGTTCCATGACAAACATGTACAAATTTTTAACAAAAATTGGAGAAATTAAATAGGAAGCGGTATAAGTGGTTATTGAGGGGAGGTTGAATGATGAGCAATGCCTCATTCGTGTTATTGGAACATAGGTGCTTAATGAGCAGTGCGTCACTGGGGAATATTTTTGACAATAATCTAATCGCCAAGTGAAGAAGGACAGGTCACGACAGCAGGTGCATCGTCGGCCCAGCTGCCTTTTCGAGGTGATGTGGACAGGAGTACACGACGGAGAGCTCTAATTGTGTGTGCATGCATATACGTGGGCATTGACACGTATAAAATACTAGTTGGGATAAATGTTTAAAGCCTGCGTGCAGAAAGGGGTGACGGGTTAATTGCATGTGAACGTGTGTGTGTGATCGTTTTGTGCCTGTGTGAGTGTGCGAGCGTATTTGCACGTGTGTGCCTGCTTTCCTGTTTCCCACGTTTCCTGCAGCGAGGTATGCTATTTTTGAGGTGTATTTATTTTCTAAATGGAGAAACGCAGCCTAGAAATCTTTTTCGAGTTACGACGAGTCCGCTCTCCCCGGTGCCTTCACCCCTCCCCGGCCCTCGTCATGTAGACTCTTTGCAAACAAGCTCCGTCAGCTTGGGGACCACGCACACAGCCCGCTCTGCCAACACCTTTCTCCCCAAGGCCGCGAGCCTCTACCTGGTAAGCCCAGAGCCCCCCCGGAGCATGCAGCGGGTGGGCAGGAGGATGCCGCCCAGGCGGAGCCACCTGACTCGGGGTGGGCAGCCCTCAGGCCTCATGCCCCGGTTTCCAGCACCATAAGATTGGCTCGGTGGTGCTCCCTGCCACCTGCGTCCTCCCCTGGGCTGCTCTGGGGCCTCAGTGACTGGGGATGCTGGGGCCTGTCTATGCCAGATGGGGAGGGCTTGAGAAGCTCCTGGAACATCATCGCGTTTCCCTTCTCGGGTGGGAGGAGGCCTCTTCCCTGCCCCCAGGGAAACGGCAGATGGGCACGGAGCTCCGTGCAGGTCGCCAGCCTGAGCACACGTTGCCATGACGCCCGGGAATGCGGGAACAGAAGCCTCCTCTGCAGCCCTGTCTGGGGCCCCTGAGTTTCCGCTCATCGCCAGCCTAGGTGTCCCTCCCGCTGGTCCCTGGCTCCGCAGGGCAGGCTTGGCTTGCAGGGATTGGGCCCTGCAGGTGTGAACCCCGGGCACGCCGCGGGGGTGTCCTCCCGGGTGGGAGAGAGCCGAGAATCACTGCGCTATTCCTGTCGCTGAGCCGCGTCTCTGTCACACACTTCCGGGAAGGTGAGAGACGAACATCACTCCTCCTCGTCGTATCTGGGTACCTGAAGTTCTAAGACACAGCCCGCGATGTCCACTTGGACTGGGCCTGTGGAAAGAGGTTTTGGAGTTGAGCAGACGTCGGCTCTGGGCCAATTTCTTGACCTCCTGAAGCCTCTGTTTTCCCATCTATAACATGGGTATAACGATCCTACTGTCTACCTCCCCGGTTAATGACTCATGAACTCCGCACGGGAAGCGATGGTAGGCCACTGGGTACTTGCCTCAGCCCCACCTGCCTTCCTGGGGTGAACTTGGCTTGAGTTCAGCTCAGGAGCTTAGGGGTCCCACTTGGGGTCAAGCCCACCGGGGCCAAAACGCATCGTCCCAGCAGGACTCGGGTCTGGTCCGGGTGGGAGAGGCCGGGCTCCCCGCGAGGAGAGGGGCGGGCTCGTGGGTCCCAGGCCTGGGGGGGGGGGCGGGGGCAGTGCACGTGGCTGGGCCTCCCCAGGGAAAGGAGGAAGGAAGGAGAAGAGAGGCCCCGAGAGTCAGAGAGAGACTCAAAGAGCAGAAGCCTTCAGGAGAGAAGCAGCGCCCCAGGAACGACAGGTGTGCAAATACTTGGGGGTCATTCTGCAGCTCGCGGGCCCGGCCGCTGAGGAGAGCCGGCTGTCCTCACCTGTCGTCACCTGCGGGTGGTGGGTGGCGGGTGGCGGGTGGCATCCGGCTTCGAGCATGCAGGAGGCCCAGCTGGGCTCCTAGGAACAAACCACGCCTTTGCCACCGCACCACCTCCGCCCCCCTCCGCCCTTGCCCGCAGGACTGAGCCCCATGACAACACTGCAGAAGGCCCGACGGGGCGGGGGCGTCTTTGGGGTCATAAACCATTAATTAAAGGCAACTTCCAAAATGCAGGCATCACGGGCCCAGGTTTTCTGTCTGGGGTTCCATCAGTCCTGGCTTTTATTCCCCTCTGTCTCAGCCCTGACGGGGGGAGTAGCTCCCACGTCGAGTCAGGCAGGGAGGCGAGCCGGCCGGGCCACTGGCAGAGGCCGAGGGGGTTCCATCTGGATCCTTCCAGGTGGGTCCGGAAGAAGAGGTTCTATGTTCTCCTGCCAGGTGGATATTGTCTGGTCCCGAGAGCCTGAAATATTTCCTCTCCGGTCTGTCACACAAAATCCTGTTCAGAAACCTTCGGGTTCTGAGGTCGGCGAGGGAGTGGAGAGGCCGGGGCCTGACTGCTGGCCCTTCCATTGCTCTTGGGGAAGAGTCTGGAATGTGCTCGGCCTCACCGTTGCCATCTGTGAAACGGGAAGACAGTAAAGTCTAACGTCACAGGCCTAGGTGAGGCTGAGCGAGGGGATGGACGCTGCTCACGGTGCCCTGCCTGGTGTCCCGCACGGAGCGGGGGCCTCCGCCCTCTGCAGCCTCACAGCTTGCACACCCCACACCGGCTCCGGCCTGCGAGGAGCTACACACGGCACGTGGCTGTCGAGCACCTGCTCCGTGGCTTGCCCACACTGAGAAGAACCTACAGTATGGAATACATGCTGAATTCTGGAGACTTTGTCCAAAAAAAGAAGAAGAAGAAGAAGAAGAAGAAGAAGAAGAAGAAGAAGAAGAAGAAGAAGAAGAAGAAGAAGAAGAAGAAGAAGAAGAAGAAGAAGAAGAAAACATAATCTCAAGAATTTTTATGTGGATCGCATATTGAAACGACAATATTTGTGGTAACTACACATTACATCACCTAGTTGTTAAAATCCGTTCCACCCGTTTTTACGGGTAGGTCTCCTAGAAAATCTAAAATGACATATGTGGCTCACGTGAGCCTCTTCCTGCACCGAGCTGGATTAGACGGAAGGTTTTGTTTGTTTTCCCTTCGCCTTTCCCCCCCTTCTGTTGGTGTGGAAATGAGGGAGGCACCTGATTTCTCTGCTTTGGGGTCAGTGGTTCTCAAAGTGCGGCGCCAGCAGCACCTGGGGACTTGTTAGCGATGCAGATTCTAGGATCCCACCCCGGAGTTCCTGGGGCAGTGGCTCTGAGGGCTGGGGTCCAATAATCTGTATTTTAACAAGTCCCCGCCCAAGGTGTTTCTGATACACGCCAACTTCTAGAACCACTCTTTATTAGCTACCCTTGAAAACTTACCGTGCGTATTTGACTTAACAAAACCTACGGTTGAACAGGATCTTAATGCTCTGCCCTAAATAGTAAGTTATTTGAACATTCTGATCACCCCTTCTGACTTACCACCTACCGTGTCCATTATTTTAATTCTGTCCTTTTGGGGAAAAATAAAACCCCACAATTTTAGACACTGTCGTCATGATGATTTTTATCCTGATAATATTTGCTTAAAATAATTTCCCTGCACGTTAATCACGGTGTTCACCACTCTTCTTGCGTCTCAGACCTAATGTCTAGGATGATTTTTCTTATTCCTGGAGAACATGATTTGAAAGTTCCTCTGATGAAGAGTATTTTCTGGGGGGTAAGCTCCTACAGCTTTTGTTTATCTGAAAAAAGCCTGTGTTTCCCCCTCGTCCTTCAAAGAGCTTTGCTGGGCACACAGTTGTAGGTCTACGGTCATTTCTTTCCGGCACCTGGAGGACGTTGCGCCAACACCGATTTCTGGCTTCCTTTTTGCTAAAGAGAAGGCAGCTGCCAGTCCAATTGTTCTTTCGTTAGCTCCTTTTAAGATTTTTCTCTTTGTCTTTGGGGTTCTGCAGCTTCATTACGATGGGGCTACCTGTGGATTTCTTCTTATTTTGACTGATTTAAATTGAGCTTCCTTCCTGTATCTCTCGGTTGATTTTTGGAATATCCTCAACCATCATCTCTTAAAATATTGCCTCTTCTCCATTCTCTCTTTGCTCTCCTTCTGGGATTGGTCTTTCTAATTCTATCTTCCCTCTCTCGTAAGCTGGTGCTGTCCACCAGAGATTCCTGTGATGGTGGAGATGCTAGATCATCCGCACGGTGTGTTATGGCAGACAGAAGCCACGTATGACTGCGAACACTCAAAATGTGGCCAGTGTACCCGGGGAACTGACCCTAAAGCCTTATTGAATTTTAATTAATCCAACTACTGATTTACATCGCCACATGTGGCTAGTGGCTGTTGCATGGTGGACCAGGAAGCCCTGATTTCTCATGGTTTCCAACAACTTATTTCTCTGCATTGCAATCTGGTAATTTCCTTTGACCTATTTTCCATTTTTAAAATTCTCTCTTCAGCAGCTTATTCTTCTGTTTAGTCCATCCTCGGATTATATTTTATTTTATTTATTTTTTTCCACACCAGGCATGGAGCCCAACGAACGCTTTGAACTCACAACCCTGAGATCAAGCCCAGAGCTAAGATCAAGAGTCAGATGCTTCACTGCCTGAGCCACCCAGGCACCCCTGGATTTTATTCTTTTAATGTTACTCACTGTATACTTCCAAAGGTTCTAGTTGGTTCTTTTTACCTGGTCTTTTCATATTAGTCTCTTGTTTGCTCATGTTTATGACTTTGTGTTAAATTTTTTAAAGTTTTACATACATATTAGCTTATATTTGATATTGGTAATTACTGTATCTGAAAAGCCCTTGGAGGGTCTACATCTGCTGTATTTTTCTGTGGACTCTCATGCATGCGGAGCTCACATTTGATCTTCTGGAAATCTCTGAGTCTGAACAGCAAATGCTTTCCTCCAGAGAGGATTTCTGTGATCCGCCAGGGGGGTGGGGGTGGGTGGGGGGATGGCACCTGATAGCAGGGACCATCTCAATCCTGTTAGGATGACCTGGAGAACGAGAGACCACTTTGTCACACCCCAGCGTTTACTTCCCTGTTCACAGTCCTGACATCAGCATCTGCCCCCAGGACAGACCCCGGTTTTCATACTTGGTTTTCGCTCACTACTTCTCTGCTCCCATTCTGGTCTTAGCTCATGAACTTTTAGTTTTGGATGGGGGCAGCGTGGGGATTTCCCTTACTTTTGGTGAGGCCAGAGATTAACATTAAAAACTATGTTTTATTTTATTTATTTATTTATTTAATTATTATTATTTTTTAATATATTTTATTTTAGATTTGGTGGTTTGGCCCGAGAGGACATCCCCTTGCTGTGTGCACAGTCCACCCTGTGCTCTTCACATTCTGCTAGTGCATGGGTCTGTCCATCTGCCCTGCCACAAAGGGAGTTCCAAGGTCAGGGGTCAAGTCTATCCCTCTCTTTATCACCCAGGCCTGCTTCATGGTGATGCCACCATTAAAAGACCAAGTTATGGGAAAGGGATAGTCAATAGTTTTTTTGTTTTTGTTTTGTTGTCATTGTTTTAATTTGAATCTTCCCGGGGACCTCTTGTGCTCAATATCCATCACTGTCTCCCTGGATAAAGCCCAAGCTCTTCGCATGACAAGGCTGGGTGTGACCCAGCCCTTTGCCGACTTCTCAGTGGCACACACCACCCCCCCACCGCACTTTCCAGCACTCCTGGTCCCCTCTCCCCTCTCGAATCAGTCACGCCTGCTGCTCTCTGCCTGGAAGCACCCAGCTGCAGGCTGCTCTGCTTGGCGAACGCCTATGAAGTCTGCAGGCTCTATCAAAATGTCACCTCTTCCCAGGACCCCTTCTCTGGTCCCCTGGTGTCGGCCGGTCACCACTCCCTGCAGCACATGCGTGTCCACGCCTCCACTCCACATGCATGTACTCACAGTACTCTCATTAATCCAGGTGCTGTTCTTGCCTGCACTTCTCACGGCTGACATTAATGAACGGCCATGGGATTATTTGGTGAGTGTGCCCCCCGCTAGGATGTAGACCCCATAAGGACAGGCGCAAGGCCCTCTTTTGCTCCCCAGATATCCCTGACATCTAGCACGGCCTCAACCTCTGCCGATCTCTGTGGTGTAAACTCACCCACCTCGGCCTGTGTCAGTGACCAACGAGAGGCCACGGGGTGTGGAGCCGGGACCCAGTTTGGGAGCCTGTATGAGCCAGAGCTGCCCACTACTGCCTGGACAGAAGGCACCTGTAGGTTTTGCTTAAAAGAAAGTGAGCAGGGAGGGGAGGCGGTGAGGAGGAGGGAGCAGGCCTCTCATCTCCTTCACACCTCCTTTCCCGCCACATCCAACTGCTTGCAGGCCCTCAAATGCACCACCACCCAGGCTCATTCCTTTTTCTTGGCTGATGGCAGGGGCTCTGAGCCTCAGCACTACTGAATGGCATTGGGGACCAGCTTTCTTTGTCGTGCAAGCTGCCCTGCTGAGGGGAGGATGTTTAGGAGCACACCCAGCCTCTATACCCTGTATGCCTGCAAGCCCGCGGCGCAGCTGCCCCCAGTGCCCCGTCCTCCTGTTCTCAGCCTGCCCCACTCGGGCTGCCAGCTCTGGTCAACACTCACCCCCTCGGGCCGTGGCAGGCAGCCCCGGCACCACTTCTCCAGCCAGAAGCTGAATTCTCATTTTTAAAATGAGAATTTTAAAAGGTGGTTTTTAAAAGGGTGGCTCAGTGGTTCAGCGCCTGCCTTTGGCCCAGGGCATGATCCTGGAGTCCTGGGATCAAGTCCCGCGCCAGGATCCCTGCCCTGCATGGAGCCTGCTTCTCCCTCTGCCTGTGTCTCTGCCTCTCTCTCTCTATCATAATAAATAAAATCTTAAAAAAAATACTGCATTATGACATGAGAAAGTAACGTTTTACAGCCCGACAACCGTCACTGCATTGGATGGAGATGCTTCGCTGGGGCCTCAGCCTCAGCTCCAGTGAGCTCTGTGTCAAAGGCAGACCCTGGCGTGCCCAATCTGACAACATGGTTTCAAAGGGCATCAAGTCACTGGGCGTGTAGCTGCAGGAGTGACAGCAGGACCCAGGGGGAGGGGGTGCTGCCCACCTACAACACCCTGTCCCCAACACCCAGTGGGCCCTGGGGGGCCTTGAGCTGAAAAGCTGACCGTGCTCCTGCCCCCACATGTCCCTTAAAGTCCACGACACCACGAAGCACACAGAGAGGCCCAACAGAGCTACTTTACGTGTTCAGAGAAAATGTCACATTCCTTTGTTTCCCCTCAGTTTTGGTGCCACTGTCTGGCAAGGGCCTAAGCTTGTGCTCACTGTATCTGTCTCCTGGCCCAACAGGACCCCTGGCCCCAGCCTCAGGGGACATCCTGCCCCGGTCACCGTGTCCCACCAGCCCCTTGGAAGCAGGGAGTCCAACCCCTGGAGCTGGCAAGGCTCCACCCACTCTGTGCTCATTTCCCGGGTGGACGCCTGGCAACTATTTCCTGAGTTTACAGACTTAGGGGCAAGATATGAAGAAGAGGCCCAGGGAAGGCAAGCCTTCTGCTACGCAGTGACAACTACGGCCTGCTTAAAAAATATACACAGCAACGCTCCTCCTCGTTAACCCGTCCTTGTGCTGAACGGTGCCCACATTTGGGAAGTCCTTCTTAGTCTGCAATTGGAATTTCTTTGCTCTTTCATTTACGTGAGGGGCACATGCAGCTGGGGGCCGGCCTCTGCCTGCATTCCTGCCGCCTGTCCTCTCTCCCCACACATTTTCCTGGCTGGCTTTTCTGCTGCTGTGTGGGACTGGAAGGTGAAGCAGGGGGGATCTTTGAGAGGAGGCTGTGGGCTGAATGACTCTGCTCCCTGGTGTCCCCGAGGAGATAGTGCGAGTCTGCATCTCTATGCCTCTTGGAGGCGAGGCTGGAGCTATGGGTTGCTGTGGGCTGTGGGGGCCCAGCTGTGCCCCGGGGTCCCTTAGCAGATTTTCAGCCTCTTCCAGTCACCGACCCTCCTGACTCCCCTGGGCCTCCGGACCTCTCAGGTTCCTTCTGGCTTGGCCCAATCTGCTTCCGTGAACCCTGTGGACTGTGGTCATTGTGATGGTTGTGAGACCCCTATCCATTTGCTCGCTGGCACGGGGGACCCCCGCAGAAAGCCAGGTCCATGGGCCTCTGGCTCAAGGAGGGGCACTTGGAGGCAACGCCTTCCATGGGATCATCCTAAGCAGTTACTGCAAACTACCCAACCTCCTACCTCCTTCAAACTGCGTCCTGGCTGCCTAGAAATTTCCTATACAAGCGGGGAGCTATTTTGCTTCTTGCATGCAGGCCAGTTTAGGAAGAGCAAAGATGCCGATGACCAGTATTTCTTTAACGTCCTTCAAAATGAAGACGGAGCTTTGGCGAGGCTCACGGGGATGGGGGGCATTCTTACAACTTCGATGCCTACTAGAAATGCCAAGGAGAAAACTGGTGCCGGTCTTGGCTTTCTGGAAACGAGAGCACTAAGGCACTGGGACAGCCTCACCAGCATCTGCCTGGAAGCGGTGTAGTGCACCCCTGGACCCCAATTCTTACCCCGGTTCCCTCACCTGCTGTCTCCCTGGGCTGTTTCTATCTGCTATCTGTCCTGCCTGAGCTCAGTTTCCTGAGCGCAATAATATACACTTCACATGAGGACAACATTAGGGTAACTTAGGTGGCCTCGTGTTTACACCTGTAGCCTCAGCCTTAGCCCGAGGCCTGGCATTCAGGAAGTGGCCAGCCGGTGTTTGTCGAATGACTTACTGAGTGTATGCCAAGGGCCTACATTCCCCTGACACTCAGTAGACGCCAGCAAGTCACGTCCTCCTCTCCTCTGCCGGCTTTCCTCACTCCCCTCCAACCCCCCCCCACCCCCCGCCAGAAGCCAGTGCTCCTCCTCAGTCCTCGCCCTGACACCTGCACCATGTCGCTGGGCCTGCAGGGTTACAGCTGTCTCCATGCTGGTGACCAAGCATCCTCCTGAGCACCTTCACCTGACCTCCTCCCTCTCCATCTCTGAGTCCTGTAGAGAAATGGCGGAGTCGCCTGGTGGGGCTCTCAGACCACAGACAGGTTGATCCCCCATCTGACTGCAGCGCCAGCCATGTGGGCCTCTGGGCGCCAGGCAGGCTCTGATTCCTGTGCTGACTCCAGAGTTTGGAGGGCCGCTGGCCCCTGCCACTCCCCAAACACCCCAAGCTCTGGAACCCCTGCTCTGGTCCCCTGCTGCCTGGCTGCACAGTGAGGGCAGGGCAAGGCAGGCAGGCAGGAGAGCCCTCTGGTGAAGGCAGACACATAGCCCACGGCAGGCAGGCACCCCGATTCCTTCCTTGATCCAAGTGAAACATAAGCACCCCCCAGAGAGGATCTAGACTGCAGGGAACAGAGCAGGTGACCTGCAGACAAATTGGGGCCATGCAACTTTCAGCTCCCCAGAAGAACTCATGTTGTAAAAACAAAAAAATAAAAAAAAAGTTGCCGATATTAAGGAGTGTAGTGTATTCTGTATTTTTGACTTCTCTTGAAAGATCAGGACTCTGGAAGCCCTGGAGCCCAGTGGGGCTTGCTTCCTCACGTGGGACAGCCTGCAGCACCCAGGCACCCACTTCCCTGACCACCCGAGGCCTCGGGGGCTGAGAAATAGCAGGAATGAGGCTGGGACGCGGGCAGCCCGGGACCAGCTCACTGGAACGCTCAGAGGCAGGCCTTGGCATCACCCACAACCCCCCTGCTACAGCTGATCTGAGACAGCGCTGGCTGGCCAACGGCCTTCCAGCTCACACGGGGAGCCCCCGCGACCAGGACGGGGACCGGGACCGTGACAGCTCACCTTGCCTGCTGCTTTACAGCCTGTGGGTGAGCACACTGCCCCCCTGCCGTGAGGCCCATCGCACAGATGAGGAAAGTGGAGCTCAGAAATGTCCACCAGTCATGCAGGCAGAGCACAGCCAGGTCCCCGAGCCTGTGTTGCATGTCACCGGCCGCCGCTTCCTCGCGTGGGAGACTCCTGCCACAGCGGGACGAGCAGCTGCCATGGGCTGGCCGTTTCTATCCGTTGGTTATTTCATCTTTGCAACAGCCCCAGGAGATAGGCAGTGTCGTTTCCATTTTACAGAAGGGAAAACTGAGGCTCAGGGGGACCCAGAGATCCGCTTAGGGTTGCACAGCTAAGTACTGGCTCTGGGATCAAGCCCGGAGAGCTGGGTCTCAAAGCCTGGGCTTCCCTCAATACCCCTCCCTGCAGGGCTTGGTTTTTATCGATTCTGCTGGGGTCAGGCTGTCACTAAAATGAATCTGTGTTTCCTGCACGCACAGGAAGGGATGGAGGGACCCTGGCGAGGGTTCAGACACCTGAGTCCCGGCCTGTTATCTCTGAGCCTTGCTCTGTAGACAGCCGTCCCATTCCCTCTGGCTTGCAGAGCCTCCTCTCCTGTCACCACGGTCCCTGCAGCGACAGCTGTCAGGGGCAGTCTTCTCTCCTCCGTGGCCTGCCTGCCCCCGAGCACAGGCTCCCTGTCCCCCTCTCCTGCTCCCCCTGAGACATCAGCGTCCTAACCAGGCAGGGAGCTGGCACCGTGTAGGCACGGAGCCCCTTGGGATGTGAGGCCAGGATCTGTGGCCCTGTCCCAGGGAAAGCCATCGGGCCACTCGGAGCTTGGGCAGGGGACAGGGCAGGTGGGGCCCGAGGTCTGGGCAGGACGGCGTGCCCGTTGCTGTCCCTGCCCCAGGGCCCTGTGTATACCTGGGACCAGGAACAGCAGCGAAGTAAGTATCGTGGGGCTGGTGTTCCTTGGTCAGCCTGTGGGGCCGTCCCCCGGGTAGAGGCTGCACGCTGACTCGGGGTCTTTCTGGGCACAGCGGATGCTCAGCCATGGAGACGTCCACGCTCCACCTGGCCTTGCTCCTGGCGCCCTCCTGAAGGCCCATGCGCATCCCATCTGAGCCTCAGGGACTTTCTAGGGCTCAACAAGGTCAGGATGTGGCACGCTCAGAGCTCTCCGAGAACCCCCAACTTGGCACCTCCAGGCACAGAACACAGGGGCTGCGGGGGTCGCCGGGTACAACACGTCCCAGAGGGCACTCCACGGAATGAGATAGAAATGCACGGTTCTGTGGTCAAGTACGTTTGGGAAACACGAAGTG
Organism: Canis lupus familiaris; assembly: GCF_011100685.1. Taxonomy (NCBI): domain Eukaryota; kingdom Metazoa; phylum Chordata; class Mammalia; order Carnivora; family Canidae; genus Canis; species Canis lupus. Next base: position 81,856,361 of record NC_049223.1, read on the forward strand.
GGAAAAAGGGAGATATTTTTCTTCACTGCAGAACTTGTCAGAGTCTTGAATAAGCTAATGTGCTGTGTTCAAGATCTCTAAGGGTTGGAGACACAGCATTGTTTCCAAGACAATTGACCCAAGGATTTCTTTCTTCCTTCCTTCTTTCTCTTTCTCTTTTTTCTTTCTTTCTTTCTTTCTTTCTTTCTTTGGGATGGGGAGTTTTAGGTAGGTGAGGTCGTTGCGGGTTGGAGGTTGTATGTTAGGAGGAGGAGTGCTAGGTGAGGTGGGAGGGATTGTAGGTAGGTGTTTAGTGGCGTTCTTGGCTTTCGTGATGTTTTATTTCTTCTTTCTTGTGCTTTTTTGTCGTTTTTTTCGTTTCTGTGTTTTTTCTTTCTGTCTTATTTATTTATTTCTTTCTTTTCTTTTTCTTTCTTCTTTTCTTTCTTGTCTTTTTTCTTTCTTTCTTTCTATTCTTTCTTCTTTATTCTTTTCTCTTTCTTCTTGCTTCTTATTATTTTTCTTCCTTTTCTTCCCCCTGCTGAATCTTGTGCTCTGCAGCAGCTCAGAACACTGTCCTGGGAGTCAGGAGCCCTGGGTTCCAGAACCAGCTCAGCCACCAATGCCCTGCTTGGCAGTGGGCGACTCCCAGCCCATCCGTATCATGAGAGGACTGGGCAAGAAGCCACCGAGAGCCCTGTCAGCTCTACAGGTCCTGCCCCCCTGGTCCTACCTGGCAGCCTGGCGACTGCTGAGCTTGCCTGGGCCTGCCTTTGCACCCGTCCCGAGGGGCCTGCCCTGTGTCTCTCACGGGGCTGGTGAGAGGCTGAATCGGCATCTGTCCTCACTGTCACTGTCATCACCAGCATTTACTGTGACCCGAGCTGAGCCTTTTATACCCAGTCACTCGTTTCTTCCTTGCAGCCACCCCTGGAAGCGCCTCGCTGTCCCATTGTACACATCAGGAAGCCGAGACCCAGCCAGGTTCAGTACCTCGCCTAAGGTTGCCAGCTAGCAAATGTCAGGACTAAGGTCTGGACCCGGACAGTTTGCCCAGATGCTACCCCCTTAAGCTTGACCTTGATCTGCCCCTGAAAGAGCATTACAAACTATAAAGGGCTGTGGCCTGGCAGGGACATCGCTCTGTGTGGTGTTGCTGCGGCTCATCTGGGGGATGCGCATAGCCTCCTGGGGAGGGTCTCTGGCCCTCCATCTGTAGGCTTTCCTGTTCTGCTAGGGTGAGGAGGGAAGGCATCTGGGCCAGCTCTCTCTGGAACAGGGCAGGGGTGAGCAGGGGAGGCTGGGTGACCACGGGGAGTGGCTTTTCCACAATGGGGGGTGCAGGAGGAGGCCTGAGGATGGAGCTTAGAGACCATCTCACCCACGGGTATCACACTGTCTCGGTGTTGCAAACCCTTAGTGCAAATGGAATCAAATCTCTAAGAGCAATCACCTGGAGCTCTGGGGTGAGGGGAGGGAGCGTGCTGGGGGGTGGCCAGAGGGAGGACCCCAGGGATTTGTAAGGCTCCACAGGCCACCACTGGCCTGCTTTGTTTGGGAGGGAGTCTGAGGCTCAGAGAGAGACTGACTTGCCCATGGGTCACACAGTGAGTCCATGGCCACGCTGGGAACAGGAAGTGTGGAGCCAGGCCTCCCGACCTGGGGCTCCCGACCGCACTGGGCTGGGCTGGTAGGGCTTCTGGACTGAGGCCTGGGCCTCCTTAGGAGCCTGAGAACGCTGCTGGGCCCCTCCCTCGGGGCCAGCTCCACCCCCGAGCACAGCTTGGGCAGTCTTGCTCCCACTTTAGGGCCCATCGTCATCATCTGGTGTTCACGGGGCACCACCGGCCCCAGTTGGAGGCCAGCAGGTCCACCTGAAGCTCGGCAGGAGGCTGGTCGGCCGCCGGGCAGGTGCAGTCTGAGACGGTGGATGTCATGCTCAGAACCCGGCCGGCAGCAGGCTTGCCTTCTGTCCCTACCACTTCCTGGCTGTGTGCCTCTAGGAAAATTGGGAGCCTCTCTGTGACTCTTACTGCTGCAGGCCTCTGAGGCTGCCTGGGGGCAGCAGATCAGCCACGCAAGACCCCTTGGCTCTCCGCTCAGCAAGACCCAGCAGAGGTCCTGGCAGCTGGCAGGCTTGAGTACCTTCTTCCCTCACAGGCTTGAGTACCTTCTTCTTTCTGGCTGCCCCAGAAAGGTTGGCCTCTACGTCCTTTATCATGGTGCCCTGGGGAGGTTGCCCTGATGGCAAGTCTGCGCTAAGACCCATGGACAGGATCCTGCCCCCAGAGACTGCCTCGTGCCACCTCTTGCAAATGAGCCCACACTGGGCAGCTTGTTGGAAACGCAGATCCCAGCGTCTCACCCTCCGACCTGATTGCGTAGCTATAAGATGAAACCAGGAAATCTGCATCCTGCACACTCAAAGGCCTGGTCGGGTTTGACAATGATTCACGCGTGATTCTCAAACTTTTTTTTCCCTTCTTGATCGCTTTTTTTTTCCACCCCCCGCCATGGGATCCTTCAAATGGACTCCTGCATGAAGGTCCAGCGTGCAACAGGTAAGAGCAGAACTTCTCGCTTGGAGGGGGAGGACTGGAGCCCTTTCCAGCTAGGTCTTTCACCATCTATGGCAACCTCTCGAGGGTCCTCTGAGGAACCCCCAAGTGTGCCATGGAACACACTTTGAAAACTGCTGCTTATTCCAATTTCTTCCTCTACTGGGTAGAAAGACTGAGCCCCAAAGAGCCAGCCTGCACAGGGCTTGGCCAGTGAGGCTTTCTCAAGTTCTCTGAAGCTACCTACAGATCAGCTGTCCCCCCGCCCCCGGCCCCCTGGGGGGAGAGCTTGGTCAGAGGCTGCGCAGCCCAACAACCGAGAACACAGACTTCTGCATGCCTCCTTGCGAGAGCAGGCTGGCTCCGGGCTCTGAGACACGTCTCCTTATTCATGTGCCGCCCTGGGGTGACCTTGGGGCTTCTGCCTCAGGAACTCAGGCGTGGGCAGCCTAATTGCTTCCCATGGTCTAAATTTCTCTGCACTGGCCACAGCAAGAGTACGTTTCTCCCTGGAATCTAGAAGGAATAGTGGCAAGGCTGGAGGGTTCTGGGGGCAAACATGTCAAAGCCTCCCTGTTCTTAGGCACAAAAGCCAGAGTCTCTCACGGAGCCACACTGGAAAGGAACCTGGACTCGGACGAGTGGACACACAGCTGGAGGGAGGTCAGGTTCACACGGCCCGATGCCCTGGTTTTACCCCTCGGCGACGTGTTTAGATCGAGTCACCTTCGGGCACAAGATGTGTATCAGGCTGCTTCTTTCACGCTTCTTTCCTGTCTCTGATTGAACTTAACTCCACTCAAATCATGGGGGGCACAGGCCCTGGGGCTAGCCCTTTCCAGGTTCCAAAACCCACTCAGCTCTCATTGCTGAGCCTGGTCATCCCGGCATCCCCAAAATGGTGTCGTCCCCTACCCACTCTACATTGACAATTATCAGAAAAAAAATCCGCTCCTCTGTCTCGTTAGATTGGGAAACACGGAGCTCCCACATCTCACTCGTTATACGCCACACTATCATTGACCTCGCATGCGACACGGACCCTAGGGATAACCCCAACCCTTAGAACAGCAGAGTCCGGAGCGGCATTACGACCGGAGCAACGCCATACAAGACTATGGTGCTCTTCGGCTTTAAGCCCCTTGCGCCAACCTACTCACCTGAACTTCAGGACCCCTCCCCCGGTGGTCATAGCCCCTCAGCGACACCAAGCCTTCCCGAGAACAGATTACTTCTGATTATCGCGATTGCAGGGAAAACATTTGGGAAAAAAGCCACCACCAGACCGCCAAACCGGATGGAACAAGGTAGACAGGGTTAACGCAGGAGAGATTCCTGATCACTCTCCCTCTCCGGGGGGGCAGTTGCCCGCTCGTGCAAAAAATATGGAAAGCTTTTGGGTTTTACAAAACAATGCTAGTGCGTAGCAGTAGAAGCGAATCCGGAGTCCCCCGATGGACCCACAGAGATAGTCCTACCGACCCCCTCCGACGACACTTCCCCTCCCCCTACGCACTTCTTAACCCCATACCCATCTGCAATGTTCTTACTCTCGCGACTCTCCCACCACATGCTTTCTCGCACTTCCCTTTCCAAGATCATAAAAAGACCGTGCACACCGACGAACACTGAACAGAGACTAATCCCCCACCAACAGTAAACGCTACACCCTCTCCTTCCTAATTTCATTCGTTCCTCTTATTCGCTTCTATCTACCTTAAATAGCCCCAATCTACTTCAGAGCGACAAATTCCCCCTCTGTCTCTCATGGCTATCAAAGCTCCACCCCTCTATTTACCCCTTCTACCAGCCCCAACCACTAGCGGTGTCAGACAGTGCTGCTGGAAACTCAGCATCCGGGGGAACTGCAGGAAGGATAACGCCGCGAGGGTCCCTCCCCCGACAGAGCATGGGACGCAATTTCATAGTCTCTTGTTTTGGTGCAATTAATGGCCATTTGCTGGCAGTCCGTTGAGAAAGCAATCGGACAAAACCTGAAGCTCAGCAATGCAGGCGAGCGGTCAGCCAGTGCTTGCTGGACTCCGATTTGGAAGCTGCATGTCCTGACGACGTCCCAGGGCCCCGGGGCACCTGCTGGGGAACGGGAAGGCCTGCAGGTTCCAGGTAGAAGGGGGCAAGGCTTTCAGTTGCCACTTCTTAAAGCTCAGCCCTCTTGGGATCGTTTTCTCGTGGATCAGATCGTTGGTTGGGGCTGCTGGGCATTGCCCTGTTGGAGGAAAGGCGCACCCGCGGAATAGAAGGATCAGGCGTAGTCCCGACATTAGCTCCATCTTGTTTCCTTAGCTGTGTGAAGGCTAGTGGTATAGGGGAGGACGCGAGGAGGAAAATGACGAAACGGAGAGGAATAGGAATAAGGTAGGACAGGTGTTCACAACAAAGTTGCCTGGCATGATTTTCAGCCCCTATAACAATTCTTCTGGCAGATCTCCCCACTTTCCACTTCAATTCACCTTCTGATTCATCTTGATCCCTCCTGGTACTCTACTAGCCTAAGCTAAGCCAAGACCTAATGCCTAAGTTATTTTTGTTCACAGGGCATTCTTTTATAAAATAAAAGGAATATGAAGAAGGGGAAGAAGTTGAGCACAGGGGAAAGACAGGGGGAAGAAAGAGGGAGGAATGATGAAAAAAATAAAGTCGTAAGTGGGAATAAAGAAGCGAAGCCATTAATACGGCCCCTAACAACACCCCCGGGTACAATCGCACGGGCCTCCCGTGCCGAGCACCCAAACGCAGGGAGCGGTAGCTCGGAAACCCAGTCTTGTGCTGGAGGGGAACAAACTATCCAAGCAACCGAGGCAGGGACGGCCCACCGTGCAACCTTAGCCTGTGCAACGACCTACACACAAAAGAACACCCTGGAAAAAGTGGCGTAAATACATTGCCACATAGCCTCTTCGTGGGGACCCGAAGTAGAGTTACAGACGGCAGGTCTTATCCTCACTCCTTCTCCCCCCCCCGGGCATGGCCTGCCTAATTGTTCAATCGGTACATGTCAGGGCCGCCTTTTCGTTTGTTACACTCGTAGTGGTTTCCGCACTCTATCCGGCGGTCAGACACGGGTTGGCCCGGCGATGGGGCCAGGATCATTACTTACGAGAGTATGCTCGGCAGCGTGTCACGGGGTTGGCATTAGGCAGAAACCCTTCCGCCCCCCACCACCTATCGGTTCGCCTGAAGCTTTTACGACGTACCTCGGGCAAACCCTCAACCTTCACGCTGACTTCGACCTATCCCTGACAACGTAATCGAGTGGGATATCCCCCATTTTTCGAGGCATTTTATACTACCCGCGGCAAAAGGACCCGGGTCCCGAGAGGGCCCAGTTTCGCTTCCTTTTGTGCGGAAAGTAGCAGACACACGGTCCCGCCGCCTGGAATAATCGGGCAAAGGGGTACGAAAACAGATGTAAGAAAAGGTGACGGTAACACGTCGCGATCTACTTGCTCCCCCCCCTATCATTCCTTTTACATTTCTCTCCTCCCCTCTTCCGCCCTTTATCCCCTATAACGTCCCTGTCTACTCTCTTTTGGAACACCCCCTCGAAGATTAATCCAGCACTCTATTCCCGCCGCCGTTCGGGGCTGCTTCCGAGTAAGAACCGGTGGAAGTCGGGATTCACCACACGCGAGAAATCCATGTGCCGAACACAGCAATAAGAAGTGTGAGCAGCACGGCTTAGATGGCATTCTCGTCCCCACTTATGTCTCCCCCCAATGCACACCCCCCCGTGAGAAAAAAACGACTCTCACCTTATTCAGAGCTTATTCCCTATATTTTTTTCTTTTCCCAATCCTCCCCACCGCCATTCATCCCCTTGCCACCCCTGATTGGATGTACAATCGGTTTACAGAAAACCGAGCGCGAAGCGCGGAACGGTATAGGCCACATGGCAAATGTTGGAGTCAATCAAAGCTCGCGAACGGGAAACCATGGGAATATCATGGAAAAGAAATATGGAAAATACGCTGAGAGAGAAATAGTGTAAGAAATATTAGATAGGTTTAGAAATCTAAAGACACCAAGTTACTCCAGCTTTTGTCAGACTGACGTGCCCCCGGGCGGCCTGAGCTCATGAAGTGGAATGGTATCCATCCGCCCACAAGGGTGCTGACCCACCTGATCCCCCCAGTATCATACGATAACTGGTTTGGCTGCATGCTCGCCTGTCCCGCCATCTTTGCCCTTACACCCAACCACCATTGTTGGCACGCCTGCTCCCCACTCCTCCGGATCCCTTCCCCCACTCCCCCCTTTCCTTCGACTGCCACTCCCTCCCAATCCATCCTCCCCTCCACCGTTCCATGCGCCGCATAATAGGGCAGGAAGCTGCCACGGTGAAGGGTCACTCAAATAAAGCGTAAGAAATCTATATGCCTATGGAAAAAAAGCAAAAGGGAACACAGCTGGGAACCCGCCGCAGGAGGCTACACACACTCAGTCTACCCGCGTGGTCCAATGATTTTGTACACAAAACCCTTCCCCCCACCCCTGACTCACACCTCTATTCACACTGTAGGGCAACCCCGGTCACCCCGCTACGTCCCCCTGTCCTTTGCCTTGTCTGTCTGCAACCACTTCATCTCTATCCCCCCCCTCTTCCCACTCCTAACTCCGTCTTAATCACGTCCCGTCTCTCGTTGAATGGCTTACCGGGACAAAAAAGCCCAACGGAACAAAAAACCCACATGGGAAAACACCTAGGTCACCACCAGCAAGGAAGTGCTAGGCTGTGCCGGAGGTGAAGGGTGGGTGAGGTGCAAACCTGGCCCCAAGGAGGTCTCTGCAATGCCCCCTGCCCGGGCCCTGCCCCTCCCGCTCAGATGATGGTGAGAGTGCCAGGGACTCCCTAGGTTGGCAGTCTGGCCCTACTGTTTACTAGCTTCTTGACCCTGACGATTTACTTAACCTGAGTCCTTGCACCAAAAATGCAGATTGTTGGGAGGGTTAACTGAGTTAATGCATGTAAAGTATGCGGCATGGACTACAGCCCATGGTAAGTGCTTAATAAGTGTTAGATATTATTATTGTTATTATATTACTAGGTTACATCTGTCGGAGCCTGCCAGCATGGGTGGGAGAGCACGCGTGAGGGCCACTGACGGCAGCCGTGCAGGTTGTGCACTCGGCACCTGAGCACAGTAGTGCCTTCTGGAATAGAGTGGTACACACGACCTGTGGGGCTGTACACTGGCCCTAGATGCCCTGGGCATGCCTGCTTCAATTTCCAATAGGTACCGCTTGAAGCTGGTCCATTTGGAGCCAGGTCTCAACGAAAATAAAGGAGGTAGTAGGACTTTTGAGCAGAGCTACGAAACTTGGAAGAGGTATGGCCCAGTCCTTGAAAAGGTTACAGGACCGTAGGAGCAACAGCTAGGATCTGGGCCAAGTCACTCCGCTCTGGGTCAAAGTTTTCCCCATCTGTGCAGTGGGGTGGGGTGGGGGGTGGGGGGTCTAGTTTTGGGATGGCAAGTAGGCTTTCTCCCTGTATGCCAACTCTGACTGGTGGTGGCTGAGGCTTTGTAAAGTGAGCACCTCAGCGGCCACTCTGGGCAGGGTGGGGACGTCTGCATGAGGCCCCTCATGCCCGCTGCAGACTAGCCCAGCGCTTCTCAATGCTGGCCACACCCCAGGGTCACCAGAGAAGGTTTAATGACGCCCTGATTCGGGGATACGGCCTGGTACTGCTAAGTGTTTTCAAAAGCTCTGCAGGTGATTCCAACGTGTGGCCGGGTTGAGAGCTGCTGGGGTCCCTAAGGCTCCTGGAGGTCCTGAGTGCTACGACTTCTTGGCATGGTCTAGATCTCACGGGGCTTTGAGCTTTCTTCCAGCAGAAATGATGGGGGTGTTAAAAGGCCAGTCTCTCAGTTCTATTGCTGGAGAGGATTCATCTTTAAGTTGGGAGGCAGGGGTTGAGGGCACTGGCTACACTCCAGGATCGGGGCATACAGGGGACCTCTTCTTGCGCCACACTATGGAGTTTCACTGGGGCCGAGGCCTAGGCTTTGCATCCGGGGGGGGGAATCTCATGGGACTCACACTGGCTTTTTCAGGGAGGCCCTGTGGCTTCCTTGATTTCTTTGTTAAGCTCCTCTCTGTCCCGAGGGAAGGTGGGATGTTGGCACGGTGCAGAGGCCCAATGAGGTCTGCAGGAAGTAACATGCCCCAAACTCACAGGCGCACTTTCCGGGCCTTTGGAAGGAGTGCCGGGGGTAGAAGGAAGCAGATGAAAGCTGACTGGGGCCGCAGAGCTTGGAGAACACAGGGCCAGGGCGCCAGGCTTGGAGGTGGTGCATTAGGACCACAGGCAGCCCTGGATGTGACGGCTCCTCCCACTTACAGTCGGGGTGGCCAAGATGCGAGGTTTCTGGAGGCCACCTGGCCTCAGCCCCACCGAGGGCCCAGAATTCAGCCAGCTTTCCTCAGCCCCTCCAGACCCAGCCCTGGAATCCAAGGAGCAGGTCATGCAGGGGCTTTGCCTCCCACCCGGAGCAAGATAGAAGCAATCAAATAACATAGAATTCAATAATATTTTAAAATAAGCTTTATTTAGATTTTTTTTATATTTTATATTTGCATCCATGCCTTCGAGAAACCTTTCCCATGGGAAAAGTTATTTTCATCTAATTTACCCATAACTCATTCGCTATTTGACGTAGTTCTCTTAAATAAATCATCCTTAGTAACTCTTAGATTTATCTCCTAATTTACAAAAACTGAAATGAAAAGGAACTACTAAATCATTACCAGGAGTGGTTGTAATTTTCTCTTAAGTAAAGGGCAAACCATAAAAATCAACCAAAAGAAGAAGAAGAAAAAAAAACTCATGGGGGAGAAAAGTATTTTCTAAAATCTCTCTCCGTAGAGGAAGATGCCAGCTTTTCCTCACCGCCAGGCTTGGTTAAACGGCTTAGGGCTTAGCCAAAGGAGGCCAGAAAGATCCTTATTAGGCAGGGCCCTTTGCCTGCTCCTGCCCAACCGCCCCACCAAGTCAGAAGGAAAGGGAGCAGCCTACTGGTGGTTTTTTTTTTTTTTTTTTTGTTGTTGTTGGTTTGTTTGTTTAGAGACTTGGGACAAAATATCCTATCCTTCTAATAGAGACTCCAGCACTCTCCAATCTCTTTTCTTTGTAAGAGCTGAAAATGTTACTGCTAGCAGAAAGTGCAACTACTGTTGTGCAGAGGGTGGGTGAACTGAGCTGTGTTAGTAGTTAAGGTGGAGCAGGGGACGAGTGACAGGTCAAAAGAAAAGGGGAAGCTAGTTTTAGGCCTCAGGAGGCCCTGGCTTAGCTCACGTGTTCTCCATCACCCGGCGTTACATGCACATGGTTCCTTTGCTGGTGAAGCCTCATTGAGGCCAACACTGCTCCCCAAATAGGCAGATAGATGTTCCTGCCAGCCCTTCTCTCCTGGGGTGAGCGGGCTCAGGCTGCTGTGACAAAGGGGAGGACAGGGCCGGAGGGATCCCGAGATATTCTGTTAAGTATGGAACCAACCAGAATGGGGAGGGCAGAGAGGCTCTGGTGCTGGTCCCTGTGTCCCTCACCGCCCTCCCCCTGAGACAGGCACCTCCCCCAACGGCCCCTGCCTGGCCCACATGCAGAATTAACCAAGGAGGAGAAAGACACAGCTGCAGGGAAGAACCCATGCGTCTCGAGGACCCCTGTGGCACCGACTCAGGCCGAGTCCCCGTGGTCATGTGACTGGCTGCCTCACTCTGCATTCAACCTCTCTCAAAACACAGACCCCAGAGAAGGTGGCGTGACAGTAGGCCCTCCGCTCACTGGGGTCAGCGTTCCTCATTCCAGATAAATAAATAGATCTACAAAGGCTTGGAAGGGAGCTATTGGGGGAAGGTGGGGGAGAGAAAGGTGGAGTGCACTTCCATGCGAGGGGCAGGAGAATCCGGGCGAGGGAGAACAAAGAACGGGGGAAAAAAAGCAAGCTTTGAAATCCAACGGTCCCTGGGTTCTGGCCACCCTAAAGTCTACCTTGCACAGTTTGGCAGCAGCATGAGAACAGAACAGACAAGTCCACACAGAAACACCCGCCTCCCGCCCACCCCGTGGAAAAATATACATTCCATTATTTATGTAATAATTTAGATAGAATAAGTCTTCTGCGTTTGTGCAAATAAATTAAACGGAACAGTTTTTTTCTTTTTTCTTTTTTCTTTTTTTTTCCATAAAGAAAGAAACGGCAACGCAATTTAAAAACTGGCAGGCCGTGAAAAAGAGCCCGGCGGACCCTGGCAGCCCGAGCCTGGGCCCGCGGTCCCGCGGGGCGGCCCGCACCCTGACCACGTGGGCGGCCTGCGCTCGCTCGCTCGCTCGAGGGCCTGGGGCCCGGGGCCTGGGGGGTCAGGGGGCGGGTCAGGGCCCGCGCTCACGCGGGGGAGGGGTGGGGGGAGACATCGAAAACAGACCACATCCTTGGGCAGACGGGCTCCAGAAGTAGCAGTTCGGACAAGGGACATTTACAAGCACGGAGTGCACAACAGTTTTGTTATTTACAAATACACAGCAGTCCTTCAAGTTTTCAAGTTTCATAAAAAGGAGGATGGGGAGGGGGGAGGGAAGGGGGAGGATGGGGAGGGGAGGGGAGGGAAGGGGGAGGATGGGCAGGGAAGGCAGGAGGATGGGGAGGGGGGAGAGAAGGGGGAGGATGGGGAGGGGAGGGGGAGGGGAGGGGGAGGATGGGGGGAAGAAAACAAACAACCCAACGAACCGAACAAAAAGAAAAGAAAAAAAAAACACGTAGAAGAAACAAAAACAAACAAACCCAGGTTAACAACACGACTGCATCGCTCCGAGGACGACAGTTGACAGAGTCACACGCGGTCGAGTATGTACAGCAATTACAGAGGCGGCGCCGCGGGAGGGGGCGTGGCCCGCGCTCGGGGGCGTGGCCCGCGCCCGGGGGCGTGGCCCGCGCTCGGCCCCGCCCCGCCCCCGCGTCAGCCCGCCCCGCCCCGCCCCCGCCCCGCCCCCCGCCCGCACGTCCACACGCACAGATGCGCCTGCGCGGCAGCCAGGGGCGGCATCACCAGTCCGCGTCCTCCTCTATGTAATAATCGGGGGCGGTACCATCAAAGAGGCCGGGGTCGAGGGACTTCCGCTGCTTCCCTCGGGCGAAGACGCGCGAGATGGAGCCGAATCCCATCTTCTCTTTCTTCTTTTTCCGTTTTTGGTCTTCAAGATCCTCTAGTGACTGAGGAGCCGGCCGCGCGGGGTGGGGGGGGGAGAGCGAGAACAAAGCCACCTGAGCTGGGGGCGGGGCGGAGGGGGTCAGGGGGCGGGGCGGAGGGGCAGGGGGCGGGGCCGAGGGGGCAGGGGGCGGGGCCGAGCGGGCGGAGGGCGGGGCGGAGGGGGCGGGGCGCCGCGGTGTGGCCCCGCCCCCCTCGCGGAGCCCCCGGGGCGGTGGTGGGCCGTGTGCGGGCCGCGGGGGTGGGGGGACCACCGGGCCGGGCTCTCCCCCGCAGTCCCCGCCCGCCGCCGCCGCCGCCGGAGCTGCCACTGTCCCCTACACTGAGCCTGCCCACAGCCTGGGGGCGCCCCCCGGGCACCTGACTCTGGCTGGCACCCTGGGCAGGGGCACACGGTTCCTGTGGGAAAGGCCCCGTGGGGACAAAGGGGGCCCGGGGGAGCCCAGAAAACGAGGAAGGAGAAACCTGAGCCTCGTGCCGCCGAGAGCAAGGCCCCGGGACCTCAGGGTCCTGGACGAGAAGCAGGCCTGGCCATGGTAGGGCGGGGAGGCTGGGGCTTGGGTTCTAGTCCTCCCTATGTCAGGCTGTGGACTCCTGCCCCGCCCCCCCTCCCGGCCATCAAGCCCCCCCAGGCTCCCTGAGCCCAGTTACTCATCTGTGATGTGGACAACAGTGACCACGGGGACAGCCTCCTGCCTGGGGCCTACGGGGCCGGAGGGTGGGGTCCACCCAGGGTCTTTACCAACCCAAAGACCCTGGGTGATGTTATCCACCAAAAGGGTGGAGGTGAGACTAAAGATTCCCCAGACACATCAGAATGACCCGAATTCCGGGCCCCACCCCACCCCACCCCTGGTGGATCAGAATCAGGGTTAAAGGCCCAGGAACCTGCATTTGCAAAGTTGTTCCTGGTGGACGCTGGTGCAGATGAGCAGCGCGGGGACCAGCCTCTGGGAACCCCAGGACTAAACAGCTGACCTCAGAGACCCCTTCTGACTCCATTCCTATTGCCCCCCCCCCCCCCCCCCGTGGCCCCCTCCTTACTGATGGGGGGTCCTGAAATGTTAAAAATGAATAAGGAGCAGTTTCCTGCAGCCAGGGGCCTAGAGTCATCGGCTGGGCCATGGGCCTTTGGCTGCCAGGAGAAGATTCTCGCCGGGGCAGGAGGATGGAAGGTGCCCTTAACGGGTCCTCGGACTTGAAGGAGGGCAGGGGAGTGCAAACTAGGAACTGAGCCTGGTCCAGGCCCCAAGCCATGGCTGACAGGCAGGGGCTGAACTCCTCTCTGCCTTAGGTGTCCCCGGTATGGAAGTGGGGTGCTGAGGGCCCCGGGGAACAAAGGGCAGGGCCGGGAAGGGGGGGGGTATGGTCAAGATGGGGTGGAGGGAAGGCCCAAGTGGCCAGGGGAGGCGCACCTACCTGTACAATGGGGTTGTGCAGGTTCTTCTGTACTGGGCCGGGACTGTCGCCCTATAGCCAAAAAAGAGGGAGAAAATGAAACAGCAGGGACGCACAACACGTGGGAGCAGAGGTGGCCCAGGGAGAGTGGGGTCTTCCGTGGAAGGAAGCCGTCTCTTGGGGACAGCCCTGCCTCTGTACTGGGGAACCCACCCTCACCCCTGAAGCAAACATCCCCAAATGGCTCAACAGTGGCAGCTGGGCTTCTGGGTGCTGCCTGGACCAGGGGTCCTGGGGTGCTCTCCTGTCTGCTCAGGCCTCTTGACCCCCAACACCCTCTGACCAGCAAATCAGCCCCTTGAAGCCTTCTAAGTTCCTGTCCTAATTGGTCCGTCAGGTTGGAACTGGAGATTGGTTATACCTGGTGTTGTTCAGAAAGATGCAATTTTAAAGGAAGAAAAAAGCACAAAAATAATTTCAGGACAGGAAGGCTCAGGAGACACTAGGTAGCTTCTAATTTCCCCCCAAATAGTTCACTGCATCTCTTCTTTTGGGGGAGGGGCAGCAGGACTCATTAGCCTGATTTACAGACACAGAGAGGCTCGGGACCAGCACGACGGAATGAAGCGTGGAGCTGTAACTCGTTTGGGGCCGTTTCTTCCCGGCCCAGTGCTCCTTTCAGGGGGCACGCGAAGGTGGGTGTGCAAAAGCCTTCACTACTACGTCCGTCCCAGAATCCGGCTGCCCTGCCTGGGGGGACACACAGATCACTGGGATCACGAGTCATTACTAGGGAGGCCCCTGATGGTTGTTTCCAGAATTGCAGGCAAAAAAGCAATAAAGAAACCGTAGGTCACTTGGGCCAGAGTCCATCAATCCCTCCAGCTTCCCTGCACTCAGTCCCGACCTCGGCTCTAAATTAGCGGCCAGAGAAGAAGGAGAGGTCCTTCATCCAGGCTGGGCTGTTTTCGCTGGTGCCAGGTCACAGGCCTGAGAACAGTTACCTGGTGCTTTTTCCAGGCTCTTCTTGGCTTACCTGCACGCACAGCTGTTGAAATGGGGGATGAAGGTGGCTGAGGGAGGGCGGGGATGGAACAGAGGGTAGTTTAGTCTTTAGTCCCATCCCAAGGTTTGCAATCGGAACCCATCTGGCAGGCAGCTCAGGGGGGTCTACCCTGGGAATAGGGCCATCTTCGCCCAATTCATGGGGCAGAGAGTGAGGCCAGTGCCCACCGAAATGCCCGCATGCAGACAGCTGGCTTATGAAAGCACCCGTGTCCTGGCGGCAGGGCCGTGCCCACGTGAGGTGATCCTGGGAATAGGTATGCTGGACCTGCCGTCTGCTCAGCCAGGATGTGCCGAGGCCAAGTTGGGCAAGAGGCGAGGTCAAATGCACTGCAAGAGGCCTTTAGAGAGCCCCTTCTGCAGAATTTTCCAGCAGTATTCTGGCTCCCGGAGCCACCTTGGGCCTACCAGGAAACTCAAAATATAGCCTCTGGGGAAGTGGCTACTCTAGGTCTCTAACCTGTGCTCTCTACGAGCGAGGGCCGACCGAGGGCGCTGTTGGCCGTTGGGACAGCTCAACAGTGGGCCCTTGGGGCAAAGGGCAGCTGCCAGAGGCCCCCTTCCTTGCCCTGGCTCTGTCATTCAACACAGCCTTTGTCACGGGGTTCCGTCCCGAGAACTGGTGACGGACAAACCGCTTTAAGGAAGTTGAAACAGAACCCCAGGCTTGAGCGTCGGGATTCCGGCCTTGAGCAGCCTTCTCTGCATCCTGACGGGGCGGCGTGGGGCGAGGCCCTGGGCCTGGCATCCCTGATGCCCTCGTCACCAGGCGAAGGCAACTAATTTTAAGTTCAGTCTTTGCTATTTTTATCAGTAGTCTTTAGCTACTTTTCCACTGTTCTTTTGACAGGAAAAAAGTTTCCATTAGGATTATTCGTATGTAGAAAAGTTACTGATTTTTTTATATATATATACATTAATTTACAACCAGTACCATTCATGTACGTGGTCATCATTGGTTCTAATAGTTTTACACCTTATTCTCTTGAGCTTCCTGGTAGGTGATCCTATCACGGGCACGTCGTAGTTACTTTGTCCTTCTTTCCCACCGTATTCACCTCCTTATTATCAATCACGCTGGTTAATGAAACATTAGTTGAGCTTTTGAGAAAGCTTCCTCGTGCACTGGGAGACCCGACCCCCGTGGTGTGTCTGTCCTCACGGCAGGGAGCCCTCCGTATTTCCTGTCCTCGGATGCTTGACCCACCTTCGCCCCTCGCTCCGCCCGCCAGTCACCAAGCGTCAGGGGCCTAGGGACCCGCAGTCTTGGTAGCTGGTGCCCAGCATGCCATCAAAAAGTGTTTGATTAAATAAGCGAAGCAAAAAAGCCTAGAACAAATTCACGGGACGCCTGTCCAGAAGCAATATATGCCCCCCAACTCCTGGAAATTAAAACATCTGGCTCATTCCTGGAAGAAGGACTGAGAACTGGCTCCAGAGGGGAATGAAGTACTGGTTAGGCCCGAGCTCTGGAAGGTCACATCTGGGAGGAGAGGCCCACGGTCCCAGACACAGCCCACCAGAGGCAGTCCCGGGCCGCGCAGACCCTGAGCCGACCCAGGCCTGCCTTCCTCGGGGATTTTCTTGCCCTCCCGGACACAAGGAGCAAACAGGCCTCATTTCTTTCTCTCCCCACATCCATCTCTTCTTGCAAAAGGAAAGAACAGAACAGGAATTGCCTCCGCCAGAGTGCTCCCTGGGTGGACGAGAGGAAACAGCGGGTGCGTCTTCGCCCCCCCGCCCCCCCAGCCCTGCGGTCTCCAGGCAGGGCCCCTGGCCCAGGGCCCTGCTGCTGCTGGCCTTACGTTGCAGAGGGAGTGTGTCCGGTGCCGAGGGGAGTTGATGTCGCTTGGCGTGGACGACCGGTCGCCTTCGGCGGCAGATGCGTCGGAGATGACGGAGGGCTGCCGGGAGTGGCAGGGGCTCACCCTGACCGCTGGAAGGCAGGGACAGCTGGTCAGTGAGGGGTGGACAGTGTCCTCGCCGGTGCTGCCCTGCAGGGGTGCACCCCGCGCCCCCGTGATACAGAGGAGGCGGCGGAGAGGAAGGGCTGCCTGCTCTCTGCCCCTCCGTCAACAGGCCCACACGTCCCCAGACAGCAGCTGCTGGGGAGAAGCCCCGGGGCCTCTGGATCCAGTCAGGGTCTCCTCTAACCACATGGAAGGAGAAGATGCAAGAGCTTCCGGGCACCTGGGTGACTGGCCTCTCAATGCTCCCACCTCCTGGACGTTCCCTGGACCTTGCACAATCCCAACGGCTGGTCAACACCAGCTTCCCTAGCGAGGAGCCCAGAGGCCGCCCCCAGGTCCCCACCTTCTCCCACACCCCACACCCCATCATCACCAGCGCAACCCTCCAGTCGGTCCCCTTGTCTCCAACCCCAAACACATTTCCCAAGTCCATGTACTTCTCTCTAACCCCAAACACACCCCTCGAGTCCGTCCACTTCTCTTCAACCCCGAACGCCCCCCCGAGTTTGTCTACTTCTCTCCAACCCCAAACAGCCCCCGAGTCCGTCCACTTCTAATCCCAAACACCCCCCCCCCCAAGTCTGTTCACTTCTCTCCATCCCCAAACACACCTCACAGGAGGGACAGGAAAGGAACAGGTGGGCTGCAGATGTGCAGAGGGGTTTGGGGCTGGTAGCGTGGCCAGGGGGTGCAGACGTCGCCCGGAGGCTGCACCCCCGCCTGAGAGAACACGTATGACACGTGTGGCCCTCCCTCGCACCCCGTGACTGTGTGGAGCTGCGGATCAAGGAGCTCTGTGCCCCCTGCCACGGGGTCCCACGAGACCCAGGCTGGAGGGTCAGCGTATCGCTCCTTAGACCCATCACGGGTCCAGGGGCTGGCTGTGTGACCCAGGATGGCCGAGCAGATCCTTCTTTGGGATTTAGTACAACACAGGGAAAGAGAGAGTTTTTCTTTCTCCTGACTTTTGCCCTTCAAGCCTGAGCTTGCGGGAGACGGTTTTGCTGCTTCGTGGAAAGAGACGGTGTGGAGACGAGGCCAGACAGAGGCAGGCAGAGCCGAGGCCGCGGTGGACGCACCCGGACACCGGCTGGGCCTGGATACCAGCCCCGCCTGGGTCCATCCCTCGGACTCTGCGTCCCACTGTCTACGCCCTGCAGGCAGCCACGGTGCGGAGAGGGCTGCGGCCCGCGCCGGGGAGGTCGGTGGCCCCCGAGAGTCCCCAGAGCCGCAGCAGCGGCAGGCCTCACCTTGCCGGTCCGCAGGGTGGGGGGGGTGTGAGTGGTAGAGAGTCTGCTGGCTCTGCCGGATGGCCGCGGTCAGGGGGAGGTCCGCCTGCACCACCCACTCCTGGTTGCCGTTCAGCACCGTCTCGCCCGGCATGGCCAGAGAATGCCGCTTGGGGACGTCCTTGGTCAGCGTAGCTAAGGACTGCTTGGCCTGGGGACAGAAAGAGACGATGTGATGGAGAGGGGCCTCTTGGCCCATTGCTCGGCTAAGACGCACGGTGGCGAGGAAGCCGCGGGCCGACCTTGGTAGCAGGCCACCTCCGGCTGCGCATCGCGTGCCCCTCAGGGTCAGCCACCTGCCCTGCGGGCTCAGCGGGGGTTACCCCTTAGCTCCCGCTAACAGAAGGGCCGGGATTGGGAGAGAAAGGGGGTCCGAGGACACTTATCACCCGTCCTTTCGGGCTCTCCAAGGAACTGCCTGGATTTGAGTGAGAGTGGGGGACAAGTCACTGCCTTCCTGAGCCTCGGCTTCCGCACCTGCAAAAGGGAAACCCCAGAGCAAGCAATGCTGGGGGCTCGTCTAGCCTGGACGCCCCACGTCTATGAGCTCACTCCCCTTCCGGGGCAGGAGGCTGAGCCGAAGGTGCCTGCCCATCTCCCAAGCAGGGAGTAATCTCCTCTCCGGTTTAGAAAACGATCATGTGCTCAGTGCGACAGCCCTGGGTTTCGAGGAGGGACTGGGAGATTATCTGTGCTTGACAGAGAAGGAGCCAGAAGCCCAGAAGCCACAATGTTCAAGTCGGGTCGTGAGCCGGGGAGTCCGGCCACGCTCCCGCGGTCTCGACAGCACCCACGCTCCTCCGGGCAATGGCATAACCACAGATAATGCAGACTCCTGAGTCCACGGAGCAGAGGATGGGCTGTGCCGGTCACCGCCGGTCACCGCGGAATCCGCAGGCGCTGGCTGGCAGCTGGGCCCGTGCACGATCAGTAGAAATCCTCAGAAGTAACGGAAGCAGGCTACGTCCTGGGCTGCTGGCTCAGGGAATCTGTCGCCCTAGCCTGAGAGCATGGGACAGTCCTGCGGAGGCAGGCGGGCGCGCTGTGACCCAGGGCGCTGCAGGTTTGCGGCCACACGGCCACGTGGCCACACGGCCCGCTCCCGTTTCCGGGCCCACCGCACACATCTGCTTGCCCTCCAGGGCACGGGCACCTGGCCTCCCGGCCCCCATCCGGGCACCGCTCCGGGCACCAAGCTGCCCTAGTCCCTTGGCTTCCTCCCGCCCGATCCATCCCGGCTCCTGGAAGGCACACTCGGGGTTGGGAAGCGAACCCCAGCTCAGTCTGCCCGCGTGATTAACCTGCAGCGTTGCCCCCCCGCAAACAGCCCCAGGCAGGTGCGCGGGAAGCACAGGGAAACCTGAGGCAGCGCAGCGTCGCCTGTGTCCCCACCTGGCTTTCTTCTCCCGGGGGGGCTTCAGCTCTGTGTGGGCCTGGGAGAGGCGCCTCCTAAACTCAGCAGGCAGCTTGGGACCATTGCTACCGGACATCTGCGGGGGCTGAGGGGAGGGGGCGGGTCCCCAAAGGTGGGGCAGGGCGCGTGGTGGTCAGTCCTGTGGGACAGGGCAGTGGTGAGTCCTGTGGGATGGGGTGCATGCTGGTCAGTCCTGCGGGATGGGGTGAGTGGTGGTCAGTGCTGCAGGACAGAGTGGTGGCGGTCAGTCCTGCGGGATGGGGTGAGTGGTCAGTCCTACGGGGCAGGGCGGTGGTGGTCAGTCCTGTGGGACGGGGCGGGTGGTGGTCAGTCCTGCAGGACAGGGTGGTGGCGGTCAGTCCTGCAGGATGGGGCAGGTGGTGGTCAGTACTGCAGGATGGGGCAGGTGGTGGTCAGTCCTATGGGGTGGGGCAGTGGTCAGTCCTGCGGGATGGGGCAGTGGTCAGTACTGCAGGACGGGGCAGGTAGTGGTCAGTCCTGCAGGATGGGGAGGTGCTCAGTCCTGCGGGACGGGGCAGGTAGTGGTCAGTCCTGCAGGACAGATGGTGGTGGTCAGTCCTGTGGGAAGGGGCGGGTGGTGGTCAGTCCTGCAGGGCAGGTGGTGGTGGTCAGTCCTGTAGGACAGGATGGTGGCAGTCAGTCCTGCCAGATGGGGCAGGTGGCGGTCAGTCCTGTGGGATGGGGCAGTGGTCAGTCCTGCGGGATGGGGCAGGTGGTGGTCAGTCCTGCAGGACAGATGGTGGTGGTCAGTCCTATGGGGTGGGATGGGGCGGGTGGTGGTTCCTCCAAGTTCTGAAGCACAGGGACCCCTTACATGGTCCTCTCACAACACAGCCACCAGAGATAAGAACGACAGAAGAGGCCCGGGAGCCAACAGAACACAGGTGCGTGCGTGTGTGCACGCAGGGGGCTGCGGGGATCAGCTCCCCACGGCCGTCCACACAGCGTTCCCTGGGCTGACCTCTTCTACTGAACGCAACTTAGTGCTGGGACTCCCTCCTCCCTCTGAGCCTCTACCCCCTCCTCAACACTCTGCGCCTGCAGTTTCGAGCTACTGATGTCAGTACATTGGCTCAAACACCCTCCGGCGACAGGAGTCAGGACCGGGTTCAAACTCCGTCCTACGATTTAACTTGCTGCGTGACCCTGAGCGAGGCCTCACCAGTCTGACGGAGAATGGGGAGGGATCACTTCCATGTAAGGAGCACCCCCTGCAGTCGTGTGACGAAGCGGCTCAGGGAAGCGGCTGGACGGCCCCGCCACAAAGGCTTCTGTGGCCCCAAGTGTCAGCAGGGCCGAGGGTGAGAAGCCCCGTTGACAGGAGACCAGGGCAACACGCACCAAGCTCCTGGGGGAGCCTGTGATGTGCAGGATGGCAGTCCTGTCCCCCTCCCCTCCGTGCGGAGGAGGCCAGTGGGGAGGGCCTGAGGGGCAAGCCAGGGGCAAGCCAGCAGCCGGGCGTCCTGTCGAAGGCCTTGCAGACGAAGCTGCCCCGTCAGGTGGCTCAGGGCCCGCCGGGCTCCCGCCTCCGCCTCTCCACCTGCTGGGCACTCGGGGTGAGCTCCTGCCCGCCGCGCCTACTCCCACCTCCCTAAGTGGGCACAAGAGTAAATGCTGGACTGGACTGACTGCTAATGGGCAGGAGCGCACTTGTTCTGGAAGTCGGTCGTGCCTGATGGTTGAGCAGCCCTGGGAACATACCGAGATCCGCTCAGTCCTACATCTTGAAAGGATGAGTTTAAGGTACGTGAATCCTATCTCAATAAGAGAACACACACCCCACAGGGTGGTCCCACGGAGCCACGGTGGCTGCAGAGGGGAAACCATGCCACGAGCGGTAATGCCCGGTTTGGCCGGGAGGCGCTCTCAGGACTGTTGCCCCCGAAGGGCAGGTGGCTGAGTGGGAGCGTGGGGGCCGCCAGCACCGGACACCCAGAGGGCTTGGCTTCCTGGGGAGCCGAAGTCTTGGGCTTTCACTCGAGTGAAGCAGGCCCTTCAGAGCCACAGGCGGTGGGTGAGACCCAGAGACAGCTCCCCGCAGAGGCGGATGGGGTGGGGGGCGACGCCTTCGTCGGGAGCGTCCGCTTAAGCCCATCAGGCCCCTGCTGCGTCACATGGTCTTAGCGTCACGGGCAGGTGGGTATTCGCCAGCTCAGCTCCCGTCGCCTTGGTGGCACCTCAGGGTCACTCAACACATCACTCCTCACCAGTGGGCACAGCCGGGGCCCCCAGGTACGAGGTAAACAAGTGACCCGCGATGGGCCCTTCTGCTACCCGGTGCTGCTTCAGACTTGTAGGAAAAAACCGAAGTGAAATCAGGCTCGTCCTCCCCAGGAGGCGGCGCCGAGCAGGCCCCTGACTAGCATCTGGGCCTCCCCGGCCCTGCGGCCCCCCCGGCCGCTGCCTCCCATCGCACCTGTGAGCGGACTTCCTCCTGGGGCCGGCGTGTGCCAGGCCGGCCGGAGCCGCTTGCTGCTGCTTGCACCGAGGACACGCGGCACACGGCCCGGGGAAGGCGCCCTCCCTCTGGTCTCAGCCTGGCCAGCAGCGCCTCAAGCAGGCAGTCCTGGAAGCCTCCAGGTGTGAAATTCTGCATCGCGGGCGACCGAGGGGACCTGCAGTCTGCTGGACACCCCAAAACTGGGGCTGTCCTGCCTCTCAGCAAGGCCCTCCCGCAGCTGCCGAGCCCGAGGCAGACGTGGGCCACGCTGACTGCTAAGAGGCCAGTGCCCTAGGCTGCAGACACTCACCGTACCCCTTCACACGAAGCAGGGGGGCTGATGCCTGCCAGAGGACAGGGCAAGACGGAAGCAGCTGCCCAGTGTGGGTGCGGGGAGAGGAGGACAAGAGGAGATCTGGTTCCCAGTTCTCAAAGACCCCAGAAAGCCCCAGAATGCTTGACGCCAGTGCCCCAAGGTCAGGAAGACACATGTGCCATCCACGGGGCTCTGGGCAAACCCGCGCCCACTTCCAGGTCTGCAGCTGGAAGGCTCCTGTGTGAGAGGCAGGCAGGCAGCGTCACCGGGCAGGGCACCCACCCTGAGAGGGGACCCGGCAGCTGCAGCTTCTTCCGGCCTGGGCAGTTCTCACCACGAGGGGTCAGCGTTGGACAGGACACCCAGCGGGGCCCCAGGGACCCGGCCTGCCACAGGGCGTCCCACGATCCCGAAGGAAGTGACTGCAGAGACACCTTTGTGTCGCCACGGCACCACGACGCACAGGCACCATGCTGAGCTTCCCCTGCACTAGTTCATTGAACCCCCCAGGAAGGCCCAACGGGGTAGATGCGATGATCCCTATTTAGACTCCAGGACAGGCCCCGGGAGGTCAGGGTCTGAGGTCACACAGCTGGAGAGCGATGGGGGCTGGATTCAAATCCAGAACCCGTGGCCACCACCACACGGTTAGCGGGCACCAGTGTTCTGCAGGAGAACGTGGTGCTCTGAGAGCTACGTGGGACCCGCTCACCCTGCCTCTGTCCCGCCACCCCCAGGAGCACCCTGCACGCTCTCCTCCCAGCCACGGTCACGCTGAGCCCCCGGTGGTTTCAAAGGCACCTCCCCACATTCCGGCACCGAATAACGGGCGCTGAAGCCCAGAGGTCAGGGCGCCACCCAGGGTCACGCAGGCGTCAGCAGAGCAGGCTCCAGGGCTCTGGACCCCTTCCACCAGCCCCGGACTCGCACCCGGGCTCTTCTGTCCCCACATGCAGGCGGGGCACGTCCATGGGAAACACAGCGTTTGGAAGTTTGTTTTGGATTAGAAAAAAAATAATAAATAACGTTTTTTCCTTGACGACCCAAGTAAAACATTTCACTAGAGGTTTCTTACAATCCTACCACCCAGAAATCACCACTCTTAATTTTTTGGTGCGTTTTCTCCCAAACGTTTTCCTAAATAAGTACACGTATTTTAAACAATAAAAGGGTTTTGTTTGCGGACAGCGGCCCGGGAGCCTGGGAGGGTGGATGGGCTCCCAGCTCACTCACCTGGTGCTCAGGTGGAGGAGAGGCTGTGGCCCCGGCTCAGGAGGCTCAGGGGGCTCAGGGGGCTCAGGGGGCACAGAGGACTCAGGGGACTCAGGGGGCTCAGGGGGCTCAGGGGCCCACGCGGAAGGAAGCTGACCGAGCATCACAGACCTCGCGCCCAGCTGCAGCCCCTCCTCGCCCGCCCTGCCCGACTCCAGCGCGGGCCCCCGGGAGCCCAGCACACGCCCTGTCCCCAGCGGGCCACACGGCTTCCAGCAGGGGCCGGGCACCCCCGTGAAGGTGGGGCGGGCGCTCACCATGGCCAGCTCAGCCTCCAGCTCCTTCATCCGGTTGTCCTTGAGGTCCAGCTGGGAGCGCAGCGCCGTGGCGTGGTCCGTGGCCTCCTTGGCTTGGCGCCGCAGCTCCCACTTCTCACGCTCCAGCAGGTCCTTCTCCTTGGCCAGGGCTTTGACGGCATCTTCGCTCTCCTGCGGGGACAGAGCGCCAGGCCGTTAGAGCGGGGATGGGGGGCCTCGACCCCTGGACCCCTGGACAGAGGGAGGGGCTCTGCTACAGATTAGCCGGGGGACGGCACAGAGACCAACCACTAGCAGATGCTCAGTAAACATGGTTTCCACGAACAGAGGAGCAAACGAACGTGAGGAGTAAGTTGTTTTTACCCCATCAAGTCTCGGGGTGGGGGTGATCCTAATGGTTTCACAGAAAGGTTATAAAGATGAAATGATTTCACGTGTGGGAGATACGTGGTGTCTGAGGGAAGTTAGGGGGCTTTGTCCAGGTGCTTGGTAACATGTGTGTCACCGTAAAGGGGAGAGAGAGAAGGAGACCCCCGTCCCCTGGCCCCGGGGTCCTGCAGCACCGCGCAGGGGCGCAGCCGAGGACGAGGCAGGCCGAACCCGGCAGCGCGGCGTGTCTGAAGGCGGCCCGGTCCCTTGCCCGTCCCTCGCCACCAGCCGGGATGCACAGGGAAGGGCCCGGGGCCCCAGCTGCATCGTGCCGGAGCAAAGCCAAGGAACGACGGCTGCGTTGGGGGCCTGACCTCTGGGGGCAAGAGCCAAGCATCAGATCAGCAGGAACCCGTCCCGAGAAGAAGGATCCAGCACAGGGCCCTGCCCCAAGCAAGGTCATCCCATTCCTCGGGGACCGGGTGACGTCCTCAAGCTCCCCGTGTGCCCGGGGGCTGTGGGCAGGGGCAGCCGTCCTGCCTCGTTCAACGGCCCTGTCACCAAGGGCCTGACAGCCGGATGGCCAGAGCCGGGGAGGCCGAGGGCTGGCCTTTCCCTGGGGCCATCCCATCCCAGAGCCGAGGCTGGGGCCTGTGGCCTGGGACAGGGAGTGGGGGTCAAACCCTGGCTTTGCAGGGACAGGCTGCAGCGACTACGGGGCCTCGGCACCCTTGTCTGCAACACGGGCGTTATCTTGACACCTGAATGGGATTGTCCATGCGGAGAGCTCGGTGCGGCCCAGCAGTCCCTGCTGACGTCCTCTCCTGGCGGCCTGCACCCCCCGCCCCCCCCAGAGCAGCCTGGGGGACCCCAGTCATTCAACTGCGTTCAGGGACGCCGTCGGCAGGCACGGGCCACGCAGACATCCTGCACCCGCAGACGTCTCGGAGAAGAGCCCCGCGGCGCCGTGGGCAGGGATGCGCCCCTCCAGTTGGCGGCTCACCGGGGTCCCAGCAGGGCAGCCCCATTGCTCAGGGCAGCCGGGGGGGGGGGGCGCGGGGGACCGTCCCTTCCAGGATGCGCTGCTGGCACCGCTCTGGGCTCAGGCTGCCTGGGTGACATGCACCTGCTCTAACCCAGTCCACGGCCACCTGCGGGGCACAGGCCGAGTCACTCAACTTCCCCACACCTGACCGGCCGCCTCGCTCGTGAGAGCCACAGCACTGCCCCCAGGGGGGACGGAGGCTCAGCGGCCTGGCCATGCAAGCTCCAGAGCGAGGGACGGAGCTATCGCCCAGTCCCAGGGGGAGCTGCCCCCTGAGGTTCTGGAGGCAAGGCTCTTGGCGCACGGAGGGAGGCCACCGTGGGTTAGTTCTCCTTCCTGTGTCGAGGGGGGTCAGGTGGGGGCCGCGCACCAGGGGCAGGGGCCCCAGCACCCACGCGGATGCAGAGCTCCTTCCCCGGGGGCCGAGCCACGTCCTGGGCATCTGCCCCCAGCACCAGCCACGGGCCTGGATCATAGAAGGGCCCAGGAAAGGGGGTGCGGGACTGAGTAACTGCGTAAGGACCGTCCCTTAGAACTGGCTGCTGTACGAGGGGCTGCTTCCGAACCCTTGTTGCACTTGGAGGAAGGTCCCCTGGGGCCCTCAGGATCATCTTCGTCTCTGTGTCTGCAGTCGCTGACCGCGCTAGTCACGAGCAGACGGGGGAAGGCCCGTGGGTGAAGGCTCTGGGCCCCCTCCCTGATCACGTTCCCCGGCAGCAGGAGAACACGGAACGTTCCCAACACATGCCATGTACGGTGCCTCAGCGTTTCAGGCAACTATCTGTGAACCTCACAACCCCGTGAGTGTGATAGAGGTCTCGGTCCTTGCAGGCAACTGAGGCAGGAAAGCCACAGACAGGAGACTGGCCAGGGAGGCTGGAGCCAGATGGGGGTCAGGGTGGCCGGGACTTAGGATGGGAGGGTGCGTCCCGCTGTGCCGGGCCTCAGATGCTGGCACGTGGGGCTCAGTGGACAGAAGGAGGCGGCGGCAGGGGACACGGGCCTGGCTGGAGGACAGCAGCCTCACCACCCGACGGCCCTGTGTCCGGCCCTTGGTCCCCCCGCCCGGCTGCCTGTTTTGCTGTGATAACTTCCTCAGCTGGATTCGTGGAGACTCCCAAAGCCCCCTCTGACCTGCACCCATGTGCCAGGGAACGTGCCTTAGGCACGACTTTCTGTGAGCTTCCTGGGGGGGCCCCCAAACCCCCATCTCTCAGCAGCCTGTGTCCGTGCTGACCCCAGGAGCTCAGAGAACTGGGGTCCTCCTACCTGCTCCAGACAGGCCTGCAGGGGTCCCCCGGACGAGCAGGGTGGGCCGTGGCAGGACCAAGCACGTGGGACACCTGAGGGTTCCCTTAATCCTGTGCATGGGGACACTCATCCTGTGCATACAACGGAAGTCATTTTTTTGTGTCCAGTTGCAAGGTCTCGGAAGAGACAGGCTGAAGCCAGGGCTTGCGGTGTTCATGTCTCCGGCTCTCAATATGTGGCTGTGGGTCAGTCTCTGGGCCCTTCACGGCCCCAGTCCTCCCATCTGTAAAATGGGGTTGGACCTGGCAGTGATTAAAGACCGTCCCAGTGTTGCTATTTCACTGATGTGCTAGAAGCACAAGAGCAATGTGCCCCATGTGACGTTTAAGACGGTAGCTTAAAAAAAAATTGTTTTCCAAATTCCATTTTTTTTTATTCTGAATGGATCTGGAGGGTCTTCTGGAGGCACTGCGTGCGAGGGACAGCTGCCATTGAGCTGTGGCCATCTACGGCTGTCCCGGTGGCTGCTGCAGCCACCACCCTGCCCCCGTTGCTGGCTGGACGTGGGGTGGGGGAGCGGCTTGTTACCTGGGACTTAAAAAAAAAATGGCACGGTCCTGGGGGAAGGTAGATCTCTGTGGAAATTTTTTCAAGTACGAGCACAATGAGAAAAACAAATTTGATGACCCACTGCAAGACAGAAGCGCTTGCTCGTAAGCCCCGGGATGGCCGCTGGAGTGCTCCCACACCGCCTGTGCTCGGTGGCTGGGCAGCCAGCAGTGAACATAACCCATCTGTTTGGCTAAACTCCTACTCAGCCCCCAGAGCCCAACTCCTAGGTCACCTCCTCTGTGAAGCCCCCCAAGGCTCCTCCCCTGCAGGCAGACTTTCCTGCTGTCTCTCCGCGCACTGTTGTTGCGGGAGCAGTTACGCGGGCTAGGATTTACGGAGCCCTGGCTCAACACCAGACGCCACGCTGAGTGCTTTGCTTTCATCACCTCGGCCAGTGTTCCGCACGCCCCTGCACGGTCTGAGGCTCTCCGGGGTTAGGCGAGACGCCCTGGGACACCCCTAGGGGGCGGAATCCGAACCCGGGCCTGCCAGAAGCCAGAGTCCACACTGTCTGGGCTGCGCTGACCCGTCCAGGCTTGTCTGCCCAGCGGGCTGGGGGCCCCCAGCAGGGGCTGTGCCCATTTCAGCTCCATACCCAGGCCCGGGCCACATACGTCGGGAGCCTCCTCAGGCGAGCATCAGGTGACACGGGAGTGAGTGTGTGTTTGGGGGCTGGAAAAGCCAGACCTCGGGATGGCAGAGAAGGTGTCCTGTCCGCAGGGGGGTGGTGGGGTGGGGGGGTGGGGTGTCTGCAGGGGGGGTGGGCATAGAGGGAGGGGGAAGGGAGGGGAGGAGAGGGAGCTGGTATCTGAGGCGGGGAAGGGAAGAAGCTGGGGTCTGGGGAGGAGGGAGGAACGGGGGGGAGGGAATTGGGGGGTCTGGGACAGGGAGGGAAAAGTGGGTAGGGAAGGAAGAGGGAGGGTGGATGGGGAGGGAGGGGAGGTGGAGGGGAAGAAGGGGGAGGGGAGGAAGGGGGAGGGGAAGGGAGGATGGGGGAGGGAAGGAAGGGGGAGAGGAGGGGGAGGGGAGGAGGGGGGAGGAGGGGGGAGGAGGGGGAGGGGAGGAGGGGAGGCGGGGAGGCAGGCCCACCTTGCGGTGCTGCTCGTAGTTGCGGATGAAGTCGCGCAGCTGCTCCTCGCGGCTCTCCAGCGTGGCGTACAGCTGCTGCATCTGGCTCACCAGGTCCGTCTTCTCGCTCTTCAGGCGCTTCCGGTCGGCCTTCATGGCTGCGGGGCACAAGAGCGAGTGAGCGCCGGAGACCCTGCTGCCCCACGGTCCCGGATGCCGAGGAGGGACGCCGCCTCTACCGTCTTTTTAAGAGACCGAAAACGGGATTCAGGAAGATGGCGTTTCTGCGCCGCGTGCCACGTCCCTTAGTGGCCTTCCCAGGACTCGAACCCGGGCCGCCTGTCTCTAGACTCCGTTTCCACCTCTCGGGTTTACTGCTCCAGTCAGGGCAGCAAGTCCTAGACGGAGCCTCCCTCCCAGCCCCGGACTGAAGGGGTCTCTGCAGGGAGAGGGAGCTGGGTCCCGGCCCCGGAGGCTGCGGGCGCCCAACTCCCCGCGGAAGGAGCCCCCGAAGTCCACTCTGAGCCCCGGGGCCGCTCAGCCCAGCACGACAGCCCATCATCTGGCTCGTTTCCTCCGCGGGAGAAGCACTCGATCAAAAACACACCGCGACACACGACACGGAAAGTATGCACAGCGGAACAGGTACGACGTCAAAACGTAGACCTGCTTCCAAGGCCACCGCAGGGACGTAAAAAGGGGATGGGAGAAGACACGTGCACTCTGTCTCTCTGATACGGGGCTTCCGTGTAGAGTACATAAAGAACCCTTACAACCCAATAATGAAAAAGACCACCCGAGTAAAGAATAGGCAAACGGTCTGAACAGACTTTCCTCCCAGAGATGGTCCATGAGCGCCCAGAAAAGAGCTCGGCATCGTCTGCCAATGGGGAAATGCAAATCGAAACCCGAAGAGGTACCACTTCACACTCACGAGAATGGCCAAAGTAAACAAGATAGACTCAAGTGTGGGCAGGGATGTGGGGAAACTGGGACAGCTGCTGAGGCCGGATGGAAGGGTGCCGCCACCAGGCGGAAGCCGGCCTGGCAGTTCCACATGTGACTCAACATCAAGGTGCCCTGTGACCCAGCAGTCCCCTCCTAGGCACACGCCAAAGGGAAATGAAAACATACGCCCACACAAACACACAAACACAAATGTACACAGCAGCATGGGTCCCAGAGGCAACGGGTGAAAAACCGCCCCAACATCCACCGACCATGAATGGATTAAATGCAAAACCCCATGTGGTGCGTCCTTACAATGGAACATCATCTGACAACGAAAAGAAGTACCGCTGTACGCCGCACCGTGGGTGAACCCGAATCATTATGCTGAGTGAAAGGAGCCGGTCACACGTTGTGTGATTCCTCGTACTTTAGCAACAGTGCACAGCGGGGACGGCCATGGAGAGAGGACGCCAGTGGTGGCGAGGGCTGGGGGCTGGTGCGGGCGGGGATGTGCGGAGGCGGGGTGGTAGCTCAGCGCATGGGGTTTCTTTCCGAGGTGACGCCAATGTCCTGGTGTTGATGGTGCCGATGGGGTCAGTCCGTGAATATACTAAAAACCACTGAATCGCACGCTGTGAATGGGTGAATTGCATGATATGTGAATTATGGCTTAATGAGGCTCACTGTCTCTCACACGTGCACACACACACACACACACACACACGGGGCCGCGAGCCCTAAGCAGCCGCCGGCCAGGCAGGGTGGCTTCCGCTCCCTGCAGACTCTGTCTCCTTGTGCCCTGTACACACTGGCTCTTCGGCAAAGGAGGTTGCTGTGCTCGGGGCAGGCTCTGGCTGCAGGGTGGGCTTCACTGCCTTTTCCCAGGGGCTCCAGAACTCTGTTCCCTCCCTGGAGAGGACACCGAGGAGGGAATTGTGGAGACAGTAGGGAGGAGGGCAAAGCAACTCCTTGGTTCCAGAAGCTTCCAGCATGAGAAAGCATAGAGCAGTTAAGTCATTTTCCCGAAGTCATGCAGCCATGTCTGACCCCCAAGCCCACCCAACGGACCCTACATTATGCTGCCCTTACAGGGAACGTCCCACATCTGGAGGGTCCTGGCCCCACGGCGAGCTGAGGGCAGTGACAAGGGGTGGGCAACGGCTGTGCCGCCCCACCTCGTCCTGGACAGTCAGCCCTGCCACATGAGAGGCTGAGCCGCCGGGGGTGGCCTGAGGACCAGGGCCCCTGGGCTCCTGGCCTGGTGTTTGGGAGAAGCTGATGTCCCTCTGGCCCGAGGGGGCCTCCTTCATCCTCCAGCCCGTTGCCTCCCTCCCCTCAATCGGGGTAGAGCAGGGTGGAGGCAGGGCAGCTGGGGCCACGGGGAGCCCCACGCAGCGGGGCAGCCCTTCAAGTTCCAGCTTTCGGCCTCCCTCCCGCAGCTGGGCCGTGCCCCTCAGGCAGCCGGGCGGCGCAGCAGCTTGGATGGGCAGCGTGGGGACTCCAGGCCTGCAGGGCTGGGCGCGTACGGGACGGGGACAGCGCGGGGACGGAGAGCTCATCTGTTGTTCCTCCTGTCGGGCAGGGGCAGGGGTGGGAGGGGCGCAGGGCTGGCCTAGTGCTGTGCCCCGTACCCCAACACGGTGTCACCGCGTTCCTGGTGAACTTCAGGAAACCCAACGTCTGGAGACCCAAGTGGCTTGGAAGGAACCTTATAGAAGAGCCCAGGCCCAGCCGAGGCCTCGGACATTTCCATCTGCATTGTGTCACTAGATCCTAGGTCCTGGCGGCGCTCCTGGGACGGGGGTGCGGGGTGGGGGGCATCTGACACCCCACTTTACAGGGAAGGACACTGAGGCCACACAGCCAGTAAATGGCAGGGCTGGGTTGGTCCGGGCGCCCAGCTGGTGGGCTTCAGACTGTGGAGGGGAGCAGTTCCTGGGGCGGGGGTGCTGACCGGAGCAGTCCCCGCTGTGGCTCACCGGGGAGCCTCGGGGTGGGACCCTCCACCCCAGGGAGCAGCTGCTGCCGAGTAGGTGTCATGACTCCCCCGGGGAGCACGCCTCCGCCCTCTGGTTGGACGTGAGTCCCCTCTGGGCTCTGATTTGCCTCCTTCCTCAGCCTTTCTGACAAACACCAAATTCCAGGCTTGCTCTTGGCTACTGGAGCCTCTGGGGCGGGGGCGGGGGCGGTTGCCGCCCCGTGTCCTCCGCAGCACTGTTGGGCCCTCCTTCGCGGCGGCTGAATGGCCTTGGGGAGGGGCGATGGTGTCCTGGTGGCCCCCACGGGGCCGTCGCACCTCTGGGCGTCTCCAGGGGCTGCCGCACGGGCTACCGTCCTGTCCTTCGGTGGAGCAGGTGCGTGTGCATCTGTGCGCCGGGGCCTTGGCGGTGGGGACGGGCCGCTCCCCCCAAACGGCTGGTTACGCCCCTTCTGTGTGCCAGGCTCCATGCCCGCTGCGGTCGGGGGACAAGGATGGACAAGACACGGTCCCAACCTCGTGGGCTGCTGCACAAGGCACAGCCCTACCAGGCGGGGACGCTCCACTCCACCCGTCCTCCTCACCACGAGAACCCCACGCGCTCAGTATCCCAGGCTCCCTTGCAGCTAGAAGGGGCCCGTGTCCAGTTTTGGCCACTAGGATGTCCAGGGGGTCTCCTGGGAAAGCCCTCGTTTTCTTTTCCTTTTCTTTTTGAGACAGAGGGAGAGGGGGAGAGAGGGAGAGCGCGTGAGCAGAGGTGGGGTGGGGTGGGGGGGCAGAGAGAGACGGAGAATCCCAACATCCCAAGCAGGCCCCACGCACGACCCAGGGCTTGACCTCACGACCCTGAGCTCACGACCTGAGCGGAAGTCAAGAGCCGGATCTTAACCGACGGAGCCCCCGGTCGCCCTTCTGCTGTTCCCTATAAAAGTCCTGGCACGGCCGCAGCCGCTCCTCCCTTCTGCCCTTCCGTTTCCTTCCTGCTACGATCACACACGCGAGATCCCGAGGCACAGCAGCTGTTTTGTGGACACAAGAATGAAGACACAGAGCGGAGAGACAGACAGAACGGGCTGGACCCCCCGATGGCACCATCTGGGCCAGGATTCCTTATAATGGGAGAAAAATAAACCCGCTGTCGTGGGATTTCCCGCTTCGGGCGCCCTCCACGCTCCTGACGGACACATGGAGGCAGGCTGCGAGCAGCGCTCCCGCCCCCACCACGCGCGGCTGTGCCCCGCGGTTCCCGCACACGAGCTCTCGCCGTGGGAACCCCTGCCCTGCGAATTCTGGACCCCGCCAGGCTGAGGACCCGGAAACGCGAAAGCGGCATCTCTGGGAGTGAACGCCCAGCAAAGATCCCTCCAAAGGGGAGACGAGGCCCGTCGGGAAGCACAGCGAGAACCGAGCAGCTGCTGTGAGATGCGCCGCGGCCCTTCCCAGACCCACCCCGCGTCTATGACCCACTCAGGGAACCTCCACGGAGAAGCGGGACCTGGGGGCAGGCCTCGGGGGGCCCTGCACTGGCCAAGGTGGGGAAGTGCGTGCACGTCCCCGATCGAGCCCGACTGCCCCCAGGACCAGGGGCTGGGCCGCGCCGTCAGACGGGGCTCCCTCGGGGGCGGCCCTGGCAGCCCATGTAGCTCTTGAAGGAAACCAGGAGGCCCGCTCGAGGGGTCCCCAGGAAATAGTTTCACCTAGTGGTTTGCACGGGGCGCTTCCTTCCTCCCTCTGCCACGGGCCGCGTCTGCTCTCCTGCAAACCCGATCCCAGATCCCACGTTCTCTCTCCGAGGGTCACTAATGCGAGGCGGGGTCTGCGGGGCACGAACCTCCCTCTCTCAGCGGCCTCCCCACTCGGCCGAAGCCCCCCAGCTCCACTTCACCCTCCCACTCAACCGGCTTCACCCAGGCGTGTCCTGTCCCAGCAGCCAGGCCGCCGGAACCAGTGCCGCGGTGACGGGTGAGGTCACGCCCAGTGGGCCCCGTGGCATCACGGAGGGGGACCAGCTCAGCTCCTGGGAATGTGGGGGCTCCGAGGGTGGGAGGGAGGGCGTGCGGGGAGGGACTTCTTTCTCTAACTCACGGGAGGCCTCGTGCACGCGTGAGACAGGGAGGGACCCGCCCGCCGCGGCCCCACGGAGACGGAGCTTGTCTGGGGATGCCACTCTCCTCAGGCTTCTGTGGTGGGCTGTTGGGTGGCGCACCCCCCTTCCTGTCCTGGCCTAATATGCTGCAGCTCCTCGCAGACGTGGGGTGGGGGTGGGGGACAGGTGCAGCATCAGCCCCAGGTTAGCTTCTGCAGATGTGCATCTGGGAGGGCATCTGGAAGGGTGGAAGAGGGCTCTGGGCCCTCGCCCCTCACTCCCGCCGTGGGTCCAGGACCCCCTCAGCTGCAACGCCCAGGCGGAGGGAGGCCTCAGCCCGCAGGCAAAGGAACCGGGAGGCTGGTGCCTGCCTTCTGAGCCTCTGGGGGCCGTGCACCTCGAGGGTACAGGATTTTATAGGGCACACTTGAGCACGAGGGGACTTGTTACCCACCAAGGCAGTGCGTGCAGAGACAACCTCGCTGGGGACGGAGGGACCAGGCTCCCAGCCCATGGCCCCCAGCGGGAATGTGGTCGACTCTGTGAGCTTCCTTGGGCTTCTGAGGGCCTGGGAGGCAACACCTCAACCACTGCCCCCCATCCCCATTGCAGACCTGTCCACGGCCTGGACCAACGCCACCCAGTGGGGCAGGATGGGCATCAGTGTGAAGTCCGAGGATCGGGGTTCTGTCCCTGGCTCTGAGCCCCGGAGCAAGTCACTAGCCCCCCACCCCAAGACTCGATTTCCTAGATGTTCAAACGAGTCCCGTGTGCCAGGCTCTGCTCTAAGCCCCTGACCCACTTCTGTCACTCAGCTGCCACAACCACTGCATGAGGTCATGCTAGGTTACAGAATGAGGAACTAGGCACCCAGGGAGACTGGGCAACCCGGCCCCGTAGTGAGCGGCGGTGCGCATCTGGCCCCGATGCACCCTCCCTCCGACTCTATTGCTCCGTCGCTTCCAAAATCATCCACCGCCGACCAACCTCCTGCAGTCCCACTGGCCCCGTGTGCTCCTCGGGACCCGGAGCGGGTGTGTGTGTGTGTGTGTGTGTGTGTGTGTGTGTTGGCAGGACGAGCACCTGCCTTATGGAGGAAGAAATTGAGGTCCAAACGGTTAACTTCCTCACCAAGACCCTCACAGCTCAAGGAGCTCAAGGATCCCGCCCTGGACTTGCATCCCTGACACCTGACCTTGAACCCCTCTCACCCCTGCCCCACCCTACTGTGAGAGCACGGCCGCTGTAAACAGCAGAACCCGCATCGATCCACAAAACCACCGGATGATCCAAAAATCCACATCACTCACTCCTGCTGCCAGGCGGTTCCCGAAGCCTCTCACGGTCCCGAGGGGGCCTTTGCAGGTTTCCATTAAAGGCGGCCTGACATTCTCGCGCACGCCGCGTGACTGCTCGGTGGCTGCTGGATGGAGGGTGCGTGTGCACGCGCGTGTGCATGTGGGCGTGCAGGTTGGCAGCTCCTATAGAATCCTTCCCACCCCCCACCCATCCCCACGGCCTGCAGGATCCCCAGATCCCCAGCCCAGGACACACGGTCAGACTTCCCAACGGTCCGACCCCAGAAGTCTGCAGGCCCGGCTCTGGATGGTCCCGAACCAGGAGACCTTATGAAAAGCCCCAGGCTGGTGCACCCCGGACCAGACCCGGACCCCGACCTGGACCCCCAGGGCTCTGGGCAGGGGCGGGCTTGTGCTGGGCGGGTCGGGGACCTCAGCCCCGGAGGACGATCCCGGCCGCCGCCAGCAGGGGGCGCCCCCTTTATTCCCATTCGACCTCCGGGGCGGGTCTGGCCTGCATCTGCGGATTCCAGGAAAGGAGGGCTGAGCAAACCACTCTGGAAAAACACCCTCCAAAGAGGCCCCGGGATAAGAACCAGGGCGCAGGGAGTCTAGTCCGCGGTCCTGTATGGGCTCCGCGTGGCCGCAGGTGGGGCTACGCTTGTGGCGAGCACGGCGGCGAGCTGTTGAATCACTATTTGTACGCCCGAAACTAACGTTAACACTGGGTGTCAACCATACCCAGGTTTTAAAAAATTCACTTAGACCATTTTTTTAAGAAATAAAAGAAAGAAACCAACTCTTCCAACTCCACTTCCCTCTACAGAGCGGCAAAGGGCAGACCCAGCATCACCCAGCAAGCAGCCCAGGTCTCTCGATTCTCAGGCCAACGTGGTGGGGCGCAAAGCGTCAGCTCGGGAGTCTAAGCTTAGGTGAACCTCAGTTTCTTCATCTGTAGAAGGAGGACTGGACGTATCGATACGGAACAGGCTGCTGCATCCGGAGTGAACGGTCAGGCGTGGACCCCGAGCACGTGGGGGGAAGAGAACCCCGGAGAGACGCAGCTGCGTGGCAAGGGCGGTTTAGCGTCCAGGCCTTGACCTCAGTCAGAGTCGTGAGGCTGAGCCCCGTGCTGGGTCCTGCGCTGGGTGTGGAGCCTGCGTGGGACTCTGTCTCCCTCAGCCCCCTGCCCCCACTCCACCCCACGCTCTCTCTCCAAAATAAAAAAAGGAAAAGAAAAAGACAGTTTCAGATTCACAGCGCAGAGCCCTGGCTTCTAGTCTGGCCCCGCATGTAACTTCTCTGGGTGTTTCTCTTGGCTGTTAAGCCGGGGGTGATAACCTCTACCTTGTGAAGCTCTGTGTGACATGACCCAGCACCTGAGTACACCAGGTGCTCATTAAATGCTAGCACCTTCTCCTTCTCCTTCTCTTCCAGCTCCCCATGGCTCCCAGGCCTCAGGAGGCCTCAGCAGACACTGGTTGGCTTGACCAACAGGCTGGAGATTCTGGGAAAAGGGCCCAGAGAAGGGGCCCGGGGCAGGGAGAAGGAAGGACCCACAGACTCGTGGCCCCAGGACAGGCGTAGCCGGGTTTATTTTGGTTCTTCCTGTTTGAAAGCTGAGCAAGGTGGGTTCAGAACAGGGAGAGAGGTGAAGCAGGCTCTCGCCCTGTCAGGTGGTACCGGGGGAGGAGGGAAAAGCCCACCAAGCACTCGGGCAGGTGCAGGTCTGACCACCGTGCACCTGCTGAACCAGGCCTGGTCAGACGTGCCCGTGGCTGTGTGGCCCGGGCTCCGACCTGGGGTGGCTCTGCCTCTTGTGAACAGAAACTTCTTTTCACGTCTCACCGCCAGGTGCAGTGGATTGATTGGCCAACTCAGCCAATGAGTGGCTGCATCGGCACTGGACTCCGGCACTTTGGTATTCGGGTCCCCACGGCTTCTCTCTCCAAGTGCAGCCCAGAAAGAGTCGGGTAGTGTGACCTTCTGCAGCCTCCTGCCTGCGTCAGGAAAGGCGAGTATCCGGAATACAGGGTCTCCATTCCGATACCGTGACCGTGCAGACATGACTAATCAACCACTCTCTCCGGGAACCTGGGTCCGACTGGAGATGTCTGCCACGGCCTGGGGAGGGAAAGGCGGACTGCTCTGCCTCGGGTGGGGAGGCAGGTGCCGCCACTGACGGAGCCGAGCTGGCGTGTTTGACAACGGGGTCTGGGTCGATGCTGGGCCAGCACCAGTGGCTCCACGGAATCAGGGTCAACTCCGTGTAACCGAAAGAGAGCAGCAGTTCTCTCGACTGGTGGGAACCGGTGCATGCACACGGGAGACGGTGGCCCACAAGCTCCTGCTCGCACACTCGGAGGGGAGAGAGCACAATATTCCCTCGGTTGCGTCCAAGGTGAACGGAGGGTTCCTGGGTCGACTTACATATTTCTGTGCCCGGCCCTGACGGGCAGTGTAAGATCCTGGGGGGCAGGGACCTGCCCTGCCTTTTCACCACTGTCCCCCAGCATTAGGACGGTGCCTGGCCGGTAGTAAGTGCGCAGTAAATACCAGCCAACGGACTCTCGAGTGTCAAAGAGGTGGACCTCCCTGGGGACGTGGGGACCCGCTCCACGGCCCTCGGCGAGCAGCGTCCAGTATTTCCTGCATCCCTGGGGGCAGAGATAGCTCTGCTTTCCTTTGCGTGCCTCCCCTGACCCCCCCTGGGCTTGACGGGGCAGGCTAATTTCCCTTGTGCCTCCTGACAGGCCCGCCGAGCCTTGGTGCTCTCAGACCTGATTGCAAAAAGGCGACAGCTCTCGCCAAACTGCCTTGGGCTCTGTGCACTGTGTCCACGGCCACTTCACGTTGCTCCAGCTACATCCCGGGCAGGACACAGGAGACTCCAGCAGACTCCAGCTCCGGCTGGCCCAGGGCACCAGTAGGTCAGAGCTGGGGGCGGATCCCAGACACCTGCGCTTCCAGCACAGGCAAGACCCAGTGTCCAGGAGCAAGGTGGCCTCCTTCTCCCCCGGGGCTCCCCTGATCCCAGCCTGGCCACAGCTACGCGTTCCCTTCGCCTCAAGGCCACCCACTCTCCTGCGGGCTGCCTGACCCCCACGCTGGATGGTCTGTTGAGGCCACCAGGCTTGGACAGGCCTGGACCCATCGGAAACTGAGGCCACCCTTCTGTTACAGAGCCCGCTCCGACTATCCACATTCCTGCACCTGGCCGGTGCCTTCCGCCAGATTTTTCCCAGCGTGGCAGGAATGTGCAATTCTCTCTCACATCATGGAAAACCTGCAAGTGACCCCGCGCAGCTTGCTCTCCAGCTCTCATTCTATCTCTTTTACCTTTAGGGGTATAACCTCTGGGTTGTGTGCCCTCGTGCCTCATTTCTCCCCTCCCTGGAGACCACTTGGACTTCTCCTCGACTGGTTCTTCTCAAGGTCACCGTAACCTCTGTGCTGTGAACCCCACGGCCCCGTCTGTCATGCTCGATGGGCACAGGGGACGCCTTCTTCGTGGGCCCTCCCAGCCCCCTTCTGCTTTCTTCTCGTGTCTCTGGCTGCTGATCTCTCTGAGGGCTGGGGCTCCAGGCACGAGAACCTTGTCCTTCTTTCGCACCGGTTTCCGGTGGCTCGTCCAGCCTCCCCCCTGTAGGTCCGGTCCGGCCCTGCGCTCCGCATCCCGGCTGCAGGGCTCCAGCCCAGCCCTGGGCCCCCACCCCGCCCCCCGCCTCCCCACACCTCCTCCGGGGGTCTAGCGGCACCTCCAACTCAGCATGTCTGGGAGGGAGACCCAGCCACCCCCCTACGCCCTGCTCCACCCGGTCCGCCTCAAACCCAATTCATGGTAACCTTTGCCACCCGGTTTGTCCCTCTGGCCCCAAACTCCAGAATCTTCCTTCACTCCACTTCTCTCACGCCCCACACCCAATCCCTCAACAAGGCGAGTCGGCTCTACCTTCCACATGGTACCAGAATCTGGCCACATCTCGCCACTCCTCAGCCCCACCCTGGTCCGTGTCACCACCACCCTGTGCCTGCGTCACGTGGTCGCTTCCCAACGGGTCTCACAACCCTGCAGTGTAGCCAGCTCAGCGGGGAGCGGTCCTCTTCGATGCAAATCAGAGGATGACTTACCTGCCCTCTCCCAAGGCTCCCATCGCACCGGTGAGCAGGTGCACGGAGCCCCTGGGATGGTCTCCCGGAGCCAGGTGTTGGTGGCCGTGCCGCACACCTCTCTGACTCCCCCCCTTCCACCGCCCACCTGGCTCCTTGCTGTTCTGGGCTCAGGCAGCTGCGGCTCCTTCCTCCAATTGGCCTGGACCTGGACCGTCCTGCCCAGGAGGCCCGCCCCCTCCCAGGTCTTTCCTCCGATGTCACTTTCTCAGCGAGGCTGTCCCTGGACACCCTCCTCCCCCTCCTCAGCCCCATCCGCGCTCCGTGGGCTACCCCCACCCAACACGCCGTGTCCTGTGCGGCACCGAGGAGGCCTGGGAGGGCTGCGCAGCACTCTCCTTGTCGGAGCTCCAGGGCGCTTCTTCCAGGGTTTCCAAGCGTGTGTGGAGTGGGTGCCCGGGGCCCTGCACCAGACCAGCAGCCTGGGGCCCCCGCCCTCCAGACCAGCCTAGAACACAGGGCCTGGGCCCCACCTCACAGCGCGGCGGTAGCCGGGAGGAGGCACGGCCCACACAGATGAGGAAAGCGGGGGGGACGTGTGACGTGGGGGCTTGAATAGGGTGAGGAAGGGGCCACATATCTCAAGCTGCCCCTCCCTGGATTCTGTAGCTTAGGGGCTCTGGAGAGGCCCACCCCCGGGTGTAGAGCGCGCGGCTGTGCACGGGGCCCCGGCAGGCCCGTCACTAGGAGAGGGAGTGTGGGGGGACCTGCAGGGCCACCGGCTGCCAGGAGGCCGCCCTTCCAGGACTGCACGGGGCCCAGCACTGCCACGCTTTCCAACTTTTCCAGACAATTCCACGCTCTTTACTTTTCAATTTTGGCCATTAATCGTGATACTCAACCACGGCCGTGGGCCTTGTGTGGGTGCTGGC
Source organism: Canis lupus familiaris (assembly GCF_011100685.1). Classification (NCBI taxonomy): domain Eukaryota; kingdom Metazoa; phylum Chordata; class Mammalia; order Carnivora; family Canidae; genus Canis; species Canis lupus. The sequence continues at coordinate 81,895,265 of NC_049223.1, forward strand.
CTGCTGCTCGGAGCAGGTGTCTACAGAGGATGGGATGCAGGTCAGGCATGGGGCCACCTGCAGCTCTGAGACCAGGGTGAGACCAGGGCCAGCTCGGCAGAACCAGGGTGTGCAGACAGAAGCCTGCGCCGAAGCCCAGCTCCACTATTCACTAGCTGTGTGACCCTGGGTAACTTCCTGAACCTCTCTGTGCCTTTCGGCTCCCGTACAAAGCGGGGATAGCAGTTTGCACCTCGCTCTACTGCAGTGACCCTCAAAGGAGAGCAAAAGCTCGAGCGGCACCTCCAACTGTGTAGCTGTGCCTTGCCATTCTCAGCGACAGCCAGCAGAGAGGCCTCGAGGGGGAACGGCACCCTGTGGGGTGGTGATGGGAAGAGGGGTGTGTGGCCTTCATCCATCTCCAGAGTCCCTGTCTTGGGCTTCGACGCCAGGGGCTCCCGATGAGCAAACCTGAGGTTGGACGGGTGAGGCGGCCAACTGGGGTGGGGGGCACAGACACCTGCAGGGAGAGCACCGAAGAGGTGCTGCAGGGGTGGCGGGGGTCCTAGCTGGGGTGGGCCCCGAGGACCCCATAGCTCTGCAGTTACTCAGAGCTCACCTGGAGGCCCAGAGGATGGCGGGGCGGGGGGGGGGGGCAGGCGCCAGGACCCCACTTCCTGCAGAGGGAAATGGGAGGGCTGAGGCGGGGGGAGGGGAGGGGGTGTTTGTTTTCCAGCCTCCGAAGGCGAGTCCAGGAAATGTCCTCCTTCCTCCGAATCACCACTAAAAATAGTGGCAGGGGATGGGGCCGGAACACTGACATTCCCTAGACCCAGGGTGAGGGTAGGGGGGCGGCGCAGAGATTTCTGGAAATGCAGCACGGCCACGGCCTCACACCCCACACGAGGACTATTCTTAACGGCTCACATTGGTATGTGAGGTCATTCTCGGGCAAGACAACGGCCTGGGGAGAAGGAGGAGGAGGAGGAGGAGGAGGAGGAGGAGGAGGAGGAGGAGGCAGAGAATGGTCTCCAGGCAGGGAGGCCCACCAGCGTGCTGTGTGGCCTTGGGGACGCATACACCCTCTCTGGGCTTTGGTGCCAAACTCTCAAGATGGCCCATCAAGCTCTCTGGAACCCTCGGGAGGCTGCCCTGCGAGCCTAGTGGTTTGGGAATTGGCCTCACCCGGCTTCTCTCCAACAGAGGCACGGCAGGGCTATGCAAGGTTAAATGCAGGCGGGAGACCGTGGTCAGGTGTGCCTCTTCCCAGGGGAGTTGGGGAGAGGGGCCGGAGACATCTCCAGAAGGACGATCCTGGAGGAGGCTGCCTGGGTTCAGCCCACTTTTGCCGTCCACCAGAGGCGTGACCTGGAGCAGGTCCTAGCATCCGGGACCTTGACATCTGCACAGGAGGGGCTAAAACAGTTCTCCCAATGCGCACGTCCGACAAGCACGCCTCGGGTCGACCAAGGATCTGCTCTCAAGATTCGCGACGGCACCGTGTGTACAAGCTCCAAACTGGAAGCCACGTGAGTAATGCTCAGCAGAGGGCCTGCACCCACCGGGTGTGGCTCGACGACCCACACGGACGACCCCCGAGGTCTAGGAAGCCAGACACCAGGGCCCACTTGCCGCATGAGTCCCTCGACGGCACGCAGAGGAGGCGAAATGGAGAAGGGAAGAGGCCTGTCCCTTGAGGGACGCAGGCGGGAAGGGGCCACGGGATGGCTCTCAGGATCTGGGTGCCGGTGTCCTACACGTGTGCTCCGTTCGTGACAGTTCGCCGAGCTGTAAACTTGCACTTTGCTCTACGCGTGTTCTAAAGAGAGCTTCAGAAATAGCATCTACCTCCTCGGGCTGGTTGGATACACGCATCACGCCTGGCACGGGGTCCAGGGTGGGGGGAGCGCCCAGGAAACATCAGCTCTTACCACCTGGGGGGGGACTAGGCAGCCCCCGTAGCAGCAGGCGACACCCCACGAGATGGGCAGGTCCAGGGGTGGGCAGGGGGGCCCGTGGACGTGGGGCGGCCTCGGATTCAGAGCACCCTCCCTGCGGCCCGCTGGCGAGGATTAAGGGGAAGACTTCCATGCAGGTGCCCAGACCGTGCTCGAGCCAGGAAGGTCAACGTGGGCCCGCAGCCCCACGGTGACGACGCCACTGTGATCACGATAGTAACAGGGGTTGGTACTTGCTGGGGTTTGAGGGATCGGGTATTGTTCTCCCTTCTAAGTGGTCACTCGGTTTTCCCTTATAGCAATCCTGTGAGGTGGGTCCCATCAGCAATCGCCTGGGGATTAAGTAAGGAAACTGAGGCAGATTGGGTTGCTGACAGCCCGCTGGTAAGCGGTGGAGGCAGGATGCGGCCCAGGTGCTCTGGCTCTGAGTCCCTGCCTTCAGGCTCGTCCAGGTGGCCAACAGCCCGGTGCAGCGTGGCTGGGGTGATGCTGGCCTTGCTGCGGGAGGAGCGGAGCCTGTGAGATCTCTCCTGTGAGATCTCCCTCTCCTGCAAACCTCCGGCTTCTGACCTCCCTGGGGGCCTACTGGGTCACCTCACAGACCCAGGACAGCGGCTGGGAAAACACGAGTCATCGTCCAGCTGGGGCCCGGCTCTGCCTCCCACCGGCCACGTGGCTCTGGGACGCCACGCGACCTCTCTGAGACCCAGTGTTCCCGGGGAATGGGTGTGAGGAAGGAAGCCCCGCCGACCTTCGCGACTGAGATGCATCTGAAGGCGAGCTTTATAATCCACAGGGAGCTCCAAAGGGACAGAGACAGCTGTTACCACGCGGGACAATGGCTGGGGCCCGGCAGGTGCCCACCTGGGCCGTCCGGGGGGGGTAAGTCTGGCATAAAGTGTTCACCAGCCACGTGGCCGCGCATCTGGGCCACATTCTCACACCGGCTTTTGCAGCCACAGAACACACTCTGATCCCCATTCACCTGCCTCTTCGGAGACCCTCTGCAACGGCCTCCCGACTTGGCAGAGGAAGAAAGGGGGGCTTTTTCATCGACTCCCTAAAGCCTTGGCAGCAAGAATTATGATTATTTTTTAAGCTTTGCTGTAGTGTCTCCGAATTCCCCTCTTCTAGAAGAAACGTGACTGCAGGTGACAGAAGTGCGGCAGCGAGAAATCACGAGAACAGATTTCATCCTCTCTAACAGTCGGGCCCTGCTTCTGTGATGCGGCCTGAAACCGGGACCCGGGCCACCACGCCTTCCCTGCAATGACGTGTTCTTGCCACCAGCCTGGCCAGGGCCCCGGGCTACCTGACACTACCCTTCGTTGGCGGGGCACCCGAGTTTTATGGCAAGACTGGAAGTCTACTGTAATTAAGACCTCTATAAAATATTTAGACCGCCATGCCCAGATATATTAATGATCATTTAAAGGTTAACGAGCATAATTAGATGAAAGATTAGCCAAGCCTGTCACTAAATATACATTCAGGACTGATAAACTCCCGTGCTGTAAAATCACACGTGTGGGCGGACAAAAGTATGCAGCCTTCTCCGGCGGACTTGGTCTCACCAAATAAAAGCTCAACGGGTTGCCCAGGAAAGGGAGAATTAGTGGGCTCGGTAAAAAGTAGGGGGGATCAGAGGAGAGGGCCCTAAAGACTCCATAGGGTCCCTGAAAATTGAGAAGATCGCATGGGTTGGTAAATGTAAAAACTTGCATACCTCCATGGATGGAGAACTCACTATTCTTAGGAGCAGCCGGTTTCAGCTCTAATGATCACCTCTCAGAGGTGGGGTCATGCAAATGGTTTCTAGGGGTGACACTGGGGTCTCCCGCTGAATAGTAAGAGATTAATTCAATCATACAAAACGAGTGAGATCACGGTATCTGCAAACGGTGCTTTAAAACAATGTAAGATCCCGTAGGTCAAGAACAATCGAGCAGGACCTTAGTACGGCCTCACTGATAGAAGGCCTGATATTTGTTCATTCAGCAAAATCTTCCTGTGGGCTGACTGTGTGCTGGGCACCGGGCCAGCTGGCGGGAGCCTGAGTCAGCCGGTCGGATCAGGTCTTTATTCTGATGGAGAGTGTGTCGGGGCAAGGGAGATACAGGACGGATGAATTATTTAAACACACGTGGAGGTCAGGCTGTGGAGGAACTAGCCAGGAATCTGGGGAGCCGTGCTGTGGGTGGCGTGGTCCCGGAAGGCTGGCCCTTCTGAAGGATGGAGAGCCGCATATGCCAAGAGAGAGGAAGAATGTTCTGGCGGGAGGAACAGCAGATGCAAAGGTCCTGAGGCAGCAAAGGGCTGCCGTGGTGAGAGGGCTGGGAGGTGATGTAGAAGTGGGCCGGGGCCGGATCATGCGGACCCACACAGGAGCCCGGGTTTTCTCTAAAGGGTAGTGGGAAGCCACCTGCATTAGTTTCCTAAGCCCCACAAACCCGGTGGCCTAAAGCAACGGACCTGTCTTTTCTCGCACTTCTGGAGGCCAGAAGCTTGAAATTGCGGTGTGGCAGGGCTGCGTTCCCCCTGAAGGCTCGAGGGAAGAAAGCCTCCTTGCCTCTCAGCTTCTGGTGTGGCCGGCAGGCCTTGGCATTCCTTGGCCTGCGGACGCATCGTTCCAAGCTCCGTCCTCCCCTCGCGTTGTCCCCTCTGTGTTCTTTCCATTTTCACACAAGGACACGCATTCAGGATGCTCTTGAGATCTGGACCCTAACTACACCTGCAAAGGCCTGGATCCTAACTATGTCTGCAAAGACCCGGACCCTAAGTGCACCTGCAAAGGCCCAGACCCTAACTACACCTGCAAAGGCCCAGACCCTAACTACACCTGCAAAGGCCTGGACCCTAACTACACCTCAAAGACCTGGACCCTAACTACACCTGCAAAGGCCTGGACCCTAATTACACCTGCAAAGGCCTGGACTCTAACTACACCTGCAAAGGCCCAGACCCTAACTATACCTGCAAAGGCCTGGATCCTAACTATGTCTGCAAAGACCCGGACCCTAAGTACACCTGCAAAGGCCCAGACCCTAACTACACCTGCAAAGGCCTGGACCCTAACTACACCTGCAAAGACCTGGACCCTAACTACACCTGCAAAGGCCCAGACCCTAACTACACCTGCAAAGGCCCGGACCCTAACTACACCTGCAAAGGCCTGGACCAACTACACCTGCAAAGACCTGGACCCTAACTACACCTGCAAAGGCCCGGACCAACTACACCTGCAAAGACCTGGACCCTAACTATACCTGCAATGGTCCTTTTTCGACATAGGATCACACTCACAGGCTCGGGTGGACCTATCTTCTGAGGGGCTCCCTACGGCACAGAAGGGGGACCTGCCTTACGATCACTGTGTTGCGTCACGGAGACCGAACTGGAGGCAAGTAGAGCCAGAGGCCAGGCACAGGGGACTGTGCCCTGGAACAGTGGGGTGGGGGGCGGGGGTTGAGGAGCAGCAGAGACAAGAGGATGAGTCGGAGACGGGGAGAAGCGCAACTGTGCGTCCCAGAAGGGAAGTGGTCAGAAGGAAACCCTTACATTACAGAGGGGCGGGGGGGGGGGCGGGCAGACCCGGGAGGTGCACCCAGCCCTGCTCAGGACTCAGTCCTGCCTACGGCAACGCGCAGTCTGCCCGGCTGGTGCCCCGCAGAGCAGAGACAGAAGCCCCACGTCGCTGCAGCTCGGCCCGCCAGCTGGGGACGACCGCCGAATCCACGCTCAGGGCGACAGTGAGCGCCGAGTGCACGAAGCATCAGGAAACCACACTTCTCCCTGACGATTGACAGAACCGGCACTGTGGGCTACACATCGGTTTCTCGTGAGTTCGATTCACACGAGTCTGTCACGAGAAATCTGACTTCTGTGGAGCAGAACGCAGAACTGGAACAAGGCAATGCTACCCCCTCACATCACACATCCACTTCACACAGACCTTACTGTGTGCGAGCACCACTCCGAGTACTTAATATATTATTATCCATTACAATAATCCTACAGGGGCGCCTGTGGGGCTCAGCGGTGGAGCGCCTGCCTTCGGCCCAGGGCGTGACCCCGGAGTCCCGGGATCGAGTCCCGCATCGGGCTCCCGCACGGAGCCTGCTTCTCCCTCTGCCTGTGTGTCCGCCTCTCTCTCTCTGTTTCTCATGAATAAATAAATAAAATCTTAAAAAAATAATAACCCTACCAATAAGGTACTATCATTATTATGAATTATTATCACTCCCATTTTACAGATGAGAAAACTGATGGGCAGGTTAAATCACGTAGCCAAGGCCCCGCCCTGGGAAAGCACCGGCCTTCTGAGGCTTATTTCTCAAGATCCAAGAAGACAATCTGGCGAGAGTCAGGAGAGCTAAGGGCAGGGACCTGGTGTCCGTGCGGGGGTGGCTGGTCCTGGCCCCACCAACTGCCCGACTGTCCCTTTCGGCTTGCCGGCCCCCTTTAGAGCGCGGCTCTCCCTTCCCTCCAGCGAGGGGCCTGGGCCAGGCTCCCCTGGGAGAGAGCCACAGTCACAGGCGCCCCAGAGTGCCCGGGGGCCGCGGGGTCCCCCCGCCCCGGAAGCGTGCAGTGCGGTCCCAGGGTCTCTCCCAGGGCTCATCAGCCCAGCGGAGCGCGGCTCCTCCATCGCAGCCTTGGCACTCGGGTGGGAGCAGGTGACCGAATTACACACGAGAAGTCACAGCGGCGGCAGTAACAAGCCTCCTGACCCCCGCGGTGAAACGCCGTGTCTGACCGGCACCACCTCTCAGTCCCTCCTGTCCGCGCCCTGAGCTGGGTGCGGCGGGCCCGGGACTCCCAGCCCACCCACGTGGAAACCGAGGCTCTGAGAGTGAAAGTCACTTGGCTCACAAATGAGTCAGAGACGGGGCTGGACTCAAATCACAGCCTCCTGACCCTGAATCCCCTGCGTGGGGTGGACTCTGGGGAGGGATCTGGGCAGAGGGAGCCCCAGCGGTTTGTGACCTTTCCAGAAAGAGGACCAAGGGTGTGAGGTCAGCCCTTCTTCTGGATTCAAAGGTCAAGCTTCCTCCCTGCTCAGCCTGTGAGTCTTCCCCAGACGGAACCCTCCCCGGGAACGGGCTCTAGTGGTCCTTCCCACGTGTCCCAGGAGGTGCTACTGCGTTGGGTGTGCGACACACAGAGGCAAGGACACAGGCCAACAGGCCACAGAGTTCCTGAATAGTAAGATGAGTTTCCCTGATGTGCCACAGAGCCTTGGCACATGCCATTCACGCAGCCTGACATGCCCGACCCCGACCCCAAGCTCACGGCTCACAGCTCTGCCTCCTTCAGGTCTTTATTTACGTCTCCTTGCCTCTAAAACTGCTGTTACCGACCTGCTACACTGACGATCCCTTCCATATCTGCTTCCTATAGCCCTTTCCCGTCTGGCCTCATGTAGGACTTGCACTTACTTGCTTACTGTCTAGCGGCCCCCGCCCCCACCCCCATGAGCCTGGATGGGGACCTCGATGATTTTGCTCCCTGCTAAACCCGCAGCACTAAGAGCGGGCTCTGGCAAAGGGAAGGTGCTCGATAAACATTTGTGGAGGCATTTGAAAGCAAACACTTCCAGCGGGGCGAGTACGGGGTACGGAAGAGACAGGAGGGCAGAAGAGGTCTCCTGGAGGGAGGCCCCGAGCTCCGGAGCCTGGCAAACAGAAGCTGAGGGTCAGTGCAGGGGAGGGGATGGGGTCTGCAGAGCTATGCACGTGTGCAGCACCCTGCTGTGGCTGGGGGCTCACTCGGTCCAGCGCGGCCCGAGCTTGGCTAATGGGAGGGGGGAAGAGTTGCTCCGGGTGAGGAAGGGGCTGCTGACGGTCCAGGCAGCTTGTTCAGGACCATGCCCGGCACCTGGGCTGGGCGGGGGCAGAGCAAACATACCTGTCCTAAAAGCAACCTTAAATTCATATTCTTTTCGGCCCAGGGTGGGCCTCTGCCGGAAAACTCAGAGGCTCAGAGGTTTCAAAGAAGGTTTACGTCCTGTGTGTGCCTCCTGGGTCCAGATTCCTGCGCTGTGTCCTACAAGGGGGGCAGACGGGGTGGTGGTGGAAGAAACGGGGTTATTGTAGGCCAGTAAGCCGGAGAGGTGACAGTTTGCATCTCCAAGTGTGGAAGGTTCCATGAGGCCAGAGACCAGGCACCCACTGTCCTCCATCCCCCATCCCATCCCTGCCTGCAATGGAAGAGACTTGGGCTTCACCGGGTCTGCCCAGGACAACCCTCCTGGCATTGAGGACACAGGGGGCGATGTTTGAGCAGAGCCCACTTTCTCCACAGCTGGCACCGGTCAGGCTCCATCCCTCGTCGCCTCGGCTCAAGTCCTGGCCCCTCTACCGACCTAGTTGGGTGACTTTGGGTGAGTCTCTCAGTTTCTTTGTGCCTCTATCCGCTCATCTGTAACGTGGGGACGGTGCCGGTCCCTGGCTCACAGGCAACTCAGAGAGTCAGACGAGGGGACACACATAAAGACCCTAGAACAACGCGTACAAGGCCCAGGGTGTTGGCTGCAGTCGTTACGAGCAGCGGCGGCGGCGGCTGAGAACGGATCCAGCCTGAGGCAGGGGGTGGACAGAGGGGTCCCCAGAGCTGCCGGCAGCCCTGGGATGGCCGGGGGCAGCAAACGTGCTCACACGGAAGGAAGGGGTTGCAGGCGCTGGCTGGACTGCGTCCCCCACCCACCCTCCCACCGCCCCTCCCCTGTTCCGGACCTAAGGATGATGCTCCGTGGTCCCTCTTCCCCGCCTGTGACCCTGGGTCAGCCGTGCAGAAGACAGATCGCCCGCTTTTGAGGGATTTACGGCCAGGTCAGAAAGGGAGGTCTCGATACAAACGTTAAAGAGTCACGTTTATTAGTTTTCCTCATTCACTTATTCATCCAGGCACACTTTATGTAATCTGCTTTAAGCCCGGTGCCACGCTAGCGCAGAAACGGAGGTACCCGAAGCCTTGAATAATTAATCCAAGGTAGGGAAGAGATAAAAAAAAAAAAGAAAAGGGCTGTGGAAACAAGCACCGGGGGGAGAAGGGTAATCAGAGAGAGGGAGACGAGAGAGAGAGGGAGAGAGGTTGCGAGCTGGACAGATCTCTGGAAGGGCCTCCAGGAGGAGAGAGGACGGGGCCTCCCCTGAATTTCAGAGCATTGGGGTAAAGTACAACCAACCGCCTCCCGGGGCTGCAGGTCCTAGTGGCAGGCACTCTGCGTCCACAGAGCTGGGCCCTTGTGAGACCTCAGGGCATCTGACAGCGGGGGGGGGGGGGGGGGCGGGGGCAGGTGTCGCACACTCAAGCCCCATCACGGGGCCTGGATTCTAGAGAGAACACGGGCAGACACAGAACCACCCGACCTCTGTGCTTGTTCTCACGCACAGCATCACGCCATCCGGCTACAAAACCAGGGCCGGTCCCACTCTCTGGAGCTCAGTCTCCTTGCCGGCAAGATGGGAATGTACGTATCTCTCCAAAGACGGTGCGGGGTCGTGCCCTGTTCACGAACGCACTGATATCTGCTACGTTTGTACAGCCCCGTTGGCTACCTTGGAGGACACGTCATTTTGCCGGAGTTTTCTAACTAGTTGAGCCCTTTGGCGTCAAACTCTAAGCAACTGTATTGCCTGAACCTTCTCCTGATGGTCTAAGCTTCTGAAACGGCGATGAAAGCGCAGGAGCGAGCTCGTTATTCTGAAAACCGGTAAATAAAGGGGAAGAAAATCAAGCCTTCGTCCTGCCTCCTCTGTAAGAACTGTCCCGGCGGTAAGTGTGTGGATGGCCGAGGGTCGCTCTACAGGATTCCGGCTACCGCACGAAGGAGAGGCAGGCCAGGGCACTGCGGTGCTGCCACGTGTCCTGGGTGCCGGGACTCAGGCGCTGCATGTCCGGGGCTGCCACATGTGACAAAGCAGGGACAACCAGACAGCGTGTGCCTCCTGGAGGGAGGACCCAGCGTCTTCTCTGAAGGAGTCTTGCAAAAAATAATAAAACCATCAAGCCTCTAGATGAACTCCGAATTTGCAGGGAATACAAAGGACAGAGGAACATGTTCAAAGACACCACGGGGACGCAATTAGCAGACTCCAGACTTCTAAAGGAGACGAGAGTGAAGAATTTCCTCGCCGACTGGCTGACGGGGAATAAGGCAAACACCATGGCTCCGTCAACCAATAATTAGCAAGGAAAAAAAAAAAACAGAGAGAGAAATGAAGAGGAACTTTTAGGTTTTTTTTAAAGGACGCTTAGTAACTAATCATACTAGGTGGATTTTACTTGGATTCTGATTCCCACAAAGTTTAAAACGTAAATTTATGAGTCAATTAGAAATTTTGAGTCATGGCTGGATATCTACCTGATTTTTTTAGGTGTGATGATAGTTTGGGGATTATGTTTGTTTTCTGAAACTTGACGGCCTCAAGACAGTTTTTGGGGAGCGTCACGTCCCTCGTCTCCATCAGGATTCTGGGTGTGGGAGGGAGAGGCAACTGGTGCTAACGTCAACAGGCACAGACTCTTTCCACACCATCCTGGGCTCTAGCCTGCTTTGAAAATTGTCCCCGTCTTTGCAGCCGTGTCCGGGCTGCCACTCGGACAGCTGGAGACCGTGCTGCAGGCTGCCTCTGTTTCCCCGGTGTCCTCGGGCCCCTGGGTGGGGCTGGCTAAGGCTGCAGGGCAGGGGGCCTGCAGGCTGCCCTGAAAAACTGCCAACTCAGCGTGCAGCATTTATTTATTTCTGCAAAGAGAAAAGCATCTGGCCTCTTAAGGAAACAAAAGTGAAGAATTTCCTGGCCGATTGTCTGGCAGGGAATAACAGGAACTGAGCTAGTAACAGGCCAAACAAATAGCACTAAGCGTTGAGGACGAAGCAGAGGCCTCTGGGACCATGGCTGGGAGGGAGCGGGACTTCAGCTTTCGCCCTCAGGGTCTCTAACCACCACCACTGCAGCTTTGCCCTCCCCGCCCAGGGCCTAGAGACCCCTGGAGCCTGGCGCCGACTCTCAGGATAGCAGCAGTGCCTTATATAGACCTTGGGCTTGGCAGGCAAGGTAGAAAGAGCCTTAATTTTAGAGCCAGGTACCGAGGCCAGAGGCCCTTGGGCCGGTCACATAACCGATGTCAAGGCTCACAGGGAATGGCTTCTGTGAAGGGTTCTGCTAACCGTGAAGTGCTCTGCAAACACGGTGGGGCACTCGCGCTCCTCACGGTAGATCTCGCACCCATCTGCACTCCGTGAGGACCAGCGTTCCCGTCTTGCGGAAGGACGAGCAAGGCTCAGGGCAGTTAGACGACTTGCCTTTGGTCACAGCCTGGGCAGGGTCTGCCCAGTTCAGGGACTCGCCGCAGCCCCTGCAGCCACGTCCTCACCAGCTGCGCAAAGCCCTTCCCTGTACGATGCTGGCAGCCCGGGGCCGGAGTCCCCGCCAGGTCCCAGCCTCGGGGGCGGGGACGCCTGGACGGGGAGGTCTGGCTCGCGTGCTGGGCTTACGGTAACGGGTTCAGGGCTGGGCCTCCGGGGAAGGCTGCTATCCGCTTCCGTAGGCCACAGCCTGAGACAAACAAAGCTTCCAGATCCTCACTAAGCCTCATGAGCAAAAGAGCTATTTTATTAAAGAGGGAAGGAGGGAGGGGGCCAGGACTCGGCAGGAGGGCCCCTCCACCCCACGGGCAGGGCCAGCTCCCGTCCTGGGCGGCCAAGGGGGCAGCCGGGCCCCACGCGCGGGACCTGCCGGGAGCTGGTGAATCTATCAGGGAAAAAACTTCTTATGCAAATCAGAGCCCAAGAGTTTAAGGGGCAGCGAGCAGGGAGGTGCGGGAAAGGAGTGTGCTCTGCCCCCATCCACCATCCACCCCTCTGCTTGGGGTCACCGCTTGGCAGTGGTCTGCCGGGCAGGCGGGCGGGAACGGGCTGGTCGGAGCAGGGGGGCCTCCCACCCCGACCGGCCCCCGCCTGAGCCCACGCCAGGTGCTCCCTGCCTCTCCGGGTGAGCCCCTGGGACAGCCCGGCTCAAAGCACACCTTCCCTCCTCCGGGCCTGGCGCCTGTGCCCTGAGGCTCTCGGCCGTGCGCCGTGCACCGGGCACCGTGAGGTCCAGGCCTCACAGGTTGCTTCTGAGAGAAACCTGCTAGACTGGGAGTGCCAGCTCTGGGTTCAAATCCTGACTCTGTAGCTCACTTGTGACCGTTTTCTCCATGACAACTGAGGGTAATCACACTAACAAAGGTATGGCACCTCGGGAGGGGCTACTGTCCTTCCCATTTCACAGCCAAGGGAACCCGATGCTGTCTGCAGACGGACGTGGGGCAGCAGGACGGTGACGGCCGTGCTCCTGGCCCACGCGTCCGTCGTCCGGATCCCGAGGCTTCCCCAGGTGAGTCTCAGGGCTGCTACACGAGTGTCTCGAGTTCTTTGCAAGCCTGGACTCGAGAAGGCACTAAGGAAACTCAGCTCTTGTTGTTATTAGTGACATCATTCCTGCCCTGGAAGTTTCTAGAAGTGCCAACAGTGGCGCTTCACCTGCTGCTCTTCTTCCCTGCTTTCTCTCCTCAGCACCTAGTACCAACCACTACCCCCCGTATTTTACATTCTTGGTACGTCTGTTGTCTACTCCACACCCTTAGTAGAATGGCATCTCTGAGACAGAGGGTCTGTCTGCTCTATTACCTGCTGTACCCTGAGCGCCCAGAACAGCGCCTGGCACACAGCAGGTACTCGGTCGGTCAGCATCCGTGGAATGAATGAGTGAGTGTGCGATCATTACTGCCCGCATTCTCCAGCTAGTCCACCAGGTTCTCTGAGGCTTGTGCACAGGATTCACTGTGACCGGAGGACACAGAGGGAGAGCTCCTGCCCTTCTGCGAGCGGGTCCCATGGCACCAGCCTGAGCCACCCGGGTTTCCCGGTTCACGTCCAATCCAATCCCTCCAGGACTCAGCAAGCAGCTACTATATGCAAAGGCACCTGCCGTGTCGCCACAGACTCCTGCAGGCGGAGATGAGAGCTCCTTCCTTCCCTCAGCCCGACAAAGACCTAGTGCAGACCTTTCACCTGGCCTGGAAAGCCTGCGCCAACCAACCCCAGTCCTATTTCCGGCTACAGGAATCCTCTTTTGCTTAAACAAAATGCTGGATGCAACCGTTTTGTCAACTGTAAGGTGTGTGACTTCTGTTTTCTATTCATGAAGCGTTCACTGGGACAGCAGGGCTGGCCAGGGGGTGGATTCCGCAGACCGCAGCACTGCCAAGTCTCGTGGCAGAGGAACCTGTCTCTGGACACAGTTCTTGGGCCAGGGGCTCAATGGCTCACACCTCCGACCCTCCAGCCACCCCAAGACCCGCCTGCCTGGCTATGTGTGGGTCCCCCGCATGGTAAAGTGGAAGGAGAATGAAAAACCCAAGTGTCACCAAGTTCCCCGAGGTGTCTGCCCCACTGCAGGAGGGTCGACAGCGTGGCACTAATTTCCTGGCTGCCATAGTGTAAACAGCAATCTCTTCAGGTTCAAATTTAAACTCAGAGGGAGATGAGAAGGGGTAGGCTCGACTCTGGCTAATTGGGAGCCCAGGGAAAGTGGGGCAGTCGGGGTAGAAGGAGGGGGCGTGCGCTAACAGACGGCACCTGCCCCCGTGACTAGACGGCAAACACTGGCCGATGTTTGGAGTCGGTGAGACCAGACTCCGGGGGGCCAGGTGCACGCCCAGCAATCTGCAAGGACAAAATACTTAGCACAAGTTAAAAAAAAAACATGTCTTTTTCCAAATAAAACGAATGATTTTAAATTCTGAAAGTGTATCTGTAAAAATACAGTGTAGGTCTCTGTGCCCGAGAACGTCCCGTGCTCTGGGATGCGGGTCGGCCGCAGTGCCTCGCAGACTCAGGCTGGGCCTGGCTTGCACGTTCTCCTCCTCAACGTGTATGAGGCTGCGAGGTCTCAAGGGACCTGGATCCATCCCCCGCCGTATCCCCAGCTCAGGACAATCACCAGTACTGAGGGCATTAATGAAAACTGGGTGCCTAGGTGCCTGGTTTATGCCCCCAACGAGTGCACTTGAAGTGCCAGGTACTCGGGGCACCGGGGTGGCTCGGTCAGTTAAGCGTCTGCCTTCGGCTCAGCTCATGATCCCGGGTCCTGGTTGAGGCCTGCGTCGGGCTCCCCGCTCAGCGAGGAGCCTGCTTCTCCCTCTCTTCCCGGCTCGTGCTCTATCTCTCTCTCTTTCAAATAAATAAATACAATCTTAAAAAAAAAAAAAACAAAAAAAACA